>NC_138077.1:130292120-130639620 GCF_964212035.1 Myotis nattereri | reverse complement strand
TGATTAAAATTGAAGGGAAATTCTCTGGTGAGATAATTGGAAACTTTTGGGTCAGATTCTCTGGAGAAGAACTTGGGGCAGAAACAGAGCCAATTCCTGATCATCTAGGAGTTTGGTTCTAACGTCAAAAACTTTCCTTCCAAAGTTGTTAATCTAAATATCATGAATGAGTTCTATTTTTTAGCTTATTTTTTTATGTCCATGAACAAAGAAAGTCTTGTTACTTGAAGGTCCCTCATAAGTCAACAGCATTTGAAGTGCAATAATTAAAAGCCTGCTGATGCTGAGATGCTGTTTCAGGGAGCTCCAGAGTTTTTGCAAGTATCTTAACAAATACACATAAGTAAAAGGTGGGAAAATTACATTTGTCTTGCTTTCCTTCAATGTCTGTATTTCAGATGTAATAAAAAAGTCATTAGTTTATGATATTCTCATGTTGAACTTAGTAGGAATGACTCTGAAATGCTTCTCAATCCAATGAAGACATCAAAATCCAATAAAGACCCAGCTATGAGTGCATAAAAATTACTTAAAGTTACATTTTTGAAAAAGTCTCATGGAAGATATTTATTTGAAAAATTGTAGAATAATTTATGTAAATAAAAAATTTATATTGTTATTCCAAGTTAGCCTTTGGTATTAACATTTGATAAATACTTAAACATTGAATGTCTTATAAGAATTTACTTTTTTCTTAGATTTTTGATTAAGTTTATTTTCATATTTTCATAAGGTGAATAGAGTGTAGCTCAGGAGAGGTTTGAAACTCTGCTCACGGATTTATTGTGTAGTTTATTTATTACTTAGTTTGCTCATCTGTGAAATGGTGATGTTGTGTGTGCTGAGTGTCCTCAGGACTATTATGAGGATCCAGTGGGATAGTTCACATAAAGCTCTTAGAATGGCAACTGACATCCTGAAAGGGCTCAATAAATGTTAGCTATTTTTATTTTAATAAGAAAACATCATTCAGCCCTAGCCAGTTTGGCTTAGTGGATAGAGCATCAGTCTGCAGACTGAAGATCCTAGGTTCAATTCCAGTCAAAGGCACATGTCTGGGTTGCAGCTTGATCCCCAGTAGGGGGAGTGCAGGAGGCAGCCAACCAATGATTCTCTCTCATCGTTAATGTTTCTATCTCTCTCTTCTTCTCCCTTTCTCTCTGAAATTAAAAAAAAAATTTTTTTTTAAAAGAAAAAATTCAGCCCTGACTGGTTTGGCTCAGTGGAAAGAGCATTGGCCTGGGGGCTGAAGGGTCCTGGGTTCGATTCCAGCCAAGGGCACATGCAGGGTTGCAGGCTCGATCCCCAGCGGGGGGTGTGCAGGAGGCAGCCAATCAGGGATTCTTTCTCATCATTGATGTTTCTGTCTCTCTCTCGTTGTCCCTTCCTCTCTGAAATCAATAAAAATATATGTAGTTTTTAAAAAGAAAACATTCAGAGATACATAATGTTATGAAGATTATTACGAGCATTGATTGAACGTAGGACATTGAGAGATAAACTCTCAGTGTTTACCAAAGAGTGCAGTAGACTGCTTTTCTTAAAATACGTTCACACTGTTTTTCATTTTTACAGATGGTGGTTACTCTCTCCTTCATGTCACCCATTTCCACAGATGGGTGCGGTTCCAAGTACACAAGCCTAGGCCCGATGGAATGGAGAGAGAAGACAGGGGAAATACAAGCAATTTCAAAAAGGGGGAACAGGAAGTAAGAAAACCGAAAATCCTGGAGTAAACTTACTCCTCTGACAAAAGGTCCAGAGTGAGCTGGCAGCATTCCTTTTCATGTTTGAAACCAGAGGTCAGCAAACTTTCTTTGTAAAGAACCAGGTAGCAAATATATTTGGTGTTGTGGGCCATATGGTCTCCATCACAGCTCCTCAACTCTACTCCAATAACACACAAGCAGTCATAGATGGTACAGAACAAACGGATCCTGGCTGTGATCTAATAAAACTTTATTTACAAAAACTGGTGGTGAACCACAGTTTGCAACCCCTGATCTAGAACATACCTGAGAATGATGGAAAGCATTTATTACTTTCCCCATATATTTGCCTCAGATGAAAATTGGAAGCATTCCCCCCACTCTCCCCATCTCCTTTTGCTCCAATCATTTTCTACTCCCAGGGTCTTAGTGCCATTTTGATGGTGACCCCAGAGAGCAACCTTGGTTTGCCCTGGAGTATGGCACTATCTGTGCCTAGGCTCAGGCCTCCCAGATTCTCAGAATGGAACTCATACAAGACAAAGCCTTATGATTATATTGATGAACTTGCCTAACTTTCCTATCTTGGTCCTTTATTGGACATTCCCCTGTCAGGGTTAGAAAATGGAAAATGAAAAGGTGAGAGGCTTAGAAAGTTCCAGAAGGTGGAGCTTAATTTAAGTGGCGCTACCTGGCATTCCACTAAAAATATTCTTCACCAAACACAAACTTGTGTCCTCACAGAGGGAGAGGCCATATCGCCAGACTCTCCTTGACTTGAGGGCGAGTCCCCAGCTTGGGCACGTATTCTGTCCTCCTCTTGTTTCCACTTTTCCTGGGAGCTAGAGAAGGATTGTTCTCTCATTTTTTTGGTTATAAAGTTTTATTCTGATTGCTTTGGATTTATCTGCTCATCAATTTTATCTATTTATTTATTTTTATTATCTTAAATGTAATTTTATTTTTTCCACCACCATTTATCCCCTCTATGCCCTCTCCCACCTTCACCCCTGCAATCACCACACTGTTGTCCATGAGTTCTCTCTCTATCCCTTTTTGATTTTTTTTCTCAACCCTGCTCCTCCCCACCCTGGAGCTGTCTGCCTGCTCTCTATGTATGAGTCTATCGCTATTTTGCCTATCATTTTTCAAGTCTGGGGTCCTCTCAGAAGCCTGTCCTGGGTTTCTACGTTGATCAGGTGGGCATGAAGAATAGGCTAGACATGGCTTTGATACAGATTAGAAATTTATTTCTTTGGAAGAAGTGCTCATATCCCACCTTTCTTCCTTTATGTTAAGCAGCCCAATGTCTTATACTCAGTAACTATTTGTTGATGTTATTTTGAGCTTATGGCAACTATGACTACATCCCTTTGATTTTAGTTTGACTAAGGACTGATTTTCTAGTTCCAAAGCAGAGCTGAAGCAATTTTTTTTTTCTTTTTGGGGAACAGACCTTTGCATAGAGACATAGACTCGAAGAATAAAACAAATCTGTCTTGAGACTTGTAGGGGAAAGAGTTGGGAGGTGTCAGGGATCTCTAGGGGAGTTAGAGTTACAGTGCCTGTCCTCTCTAGGTAGGGGATGGGTACAGACAGGACCAGCACCCACACAGCCCATTGATCCTGGAGAAAGCAGAGTTCTTTGTTAGCCAGTGGGAGGAGAGACAGCACTTCTAGGAGTTGCCACAGTCTGTCTGTACTGTTGCCTCAGGCTTGTAGGGAGGCAGCCAGAGGGCTCCTTAATGGAATCAGCTGAATGTTATCCTCATTCTTATCAAGGATGGTGGCTTTATCGTATCAGGGACAACCAGTTTTTTCACATATTATTGAGTAATCCTTTAAAAAAACCAACCATACAGTTGCATTTCAAGCAAATTCCTGGTGTCTAAACAGAACTGCCATATTATAATCAAGTTGTATCAGCAAACTTTATTGCTGAGGGCCCAAGTTTCAAATACTTTATGGGAAAACCTAATTTCACAATAGCCTTTACTTGGCAGTTTGTGCATGCACATGGAAGGGCTCAGGAAGGAAGGAATTTCCCCCAAGAAACTAGCCAAGACAGGTTAGTAATTTCTTGTTTATTTCACTCTGACACTGAATTTTCTTCTCATGCAAACATTCATTCATTCATTCACTCAAATATTACTTGGGCGTCCTCAATATATCACAAATTATCCTGAGGACTCCTGATACTATAGTTAAGAAAATACGCAAAAGGATTGCCTTCATGGAGCTTACATGGAAGAGTCTGACAATAAACAAATAAACAAGTGAAATATGTAAATATCAGTTATGATGAGTTTATGGAGAAAAATACAGCAAGGAAGGCAGTTAGGTGGCTGCAGAGGTTTGGACTGACTGGGGGTGGGAGGTAGTGGGGGGAGGAGACAATGTTGCTTTATTGAATCCAGTGCACGGGGAAGATCTCACTCTTAAATGGGAGATGCCAAGAACCCTGAAGGAACTTAGAGAATGAGCCATATGGATATTGTAGGAAAGGGCACTTGAGCCAAAGGGAACAGAAAGTGCGAAGGCCCTGAGCTAGAAATTCTACTTAGTGTGTTTGAAGAACAGGAGGCCAGTGTGGCTGGAGGGGAAGAAAGGAAAAAGATGAGACAAAAGAGGCAGAGGAGGCCCGGGGTATCACTGGCCATTTGAATATAATGTGTGCTAGAGGGTTTGTGTTTGTTTGAAGAAGGTGTTTGAAAGTGTGAACTAATTAAGGGAGAAGGGCAATGTTTTGGGTCTGCTGGGTAGAGACAGTAGAGGGAAATCTGAGAACAAGTGTCACCTGTTCTGTTTTATTTAGTTATTTTTATTGGTTTCAGAGAGGAAAGGAGAAGGGGAGAGAGATAGAAACATCAATGATGAGAGAGAAACATTGATTGGCTGCCTCCTGCACACCTTATACTGGGGATCGAGCCCGCAACTCAGGCAAGTGCCGTGATCAGGAATTGAACCATGACCTCCTGGTTGTTGGGTTGACACTCAACTACTGAGCCACACCACCTGGGCATCACCTGTTCTGTTTTAAAAGCAGGGGAATTCTGGTGGGAGAGTGTCATCAGAAAAAGAGACATTAAACAATGACTTGGAAGACAGCGTCTACTTTTTAGAAAAAAACTTCTTAGTTAGGTTTTGTTAAATCTGTTAGAATATGTTAGTGTTTCTCAGTGGTACATAAACTCATGATGGCAGGACATAGCCTAGAAGTTTGGGGCAGGAGTGGGAAATCTTCCAGGGGATAAATCCTAAGTGGATAAATGAGAGGGGTCAGTAATAACAGTGAGGATTTGCTTAGCCCCTTTTTCTGGGTTTTCACATAATTTGATTGGAGATATGCTCTTAAATTGTCTTTTCTAAGGTCAAAAGGGATTTCACAGCACATTGATATTTAAACAGATTAATTCAACTTTTGGCCAATACTGTTTTCATTATTAGAAAATAAAGTAGACATGTTATAAATAAGGAATCCTAATCATATTTTAAGTTATCTATAAAATAGATAGTTACATGTGTCTGCCACTCATTTGATTTTTAAGCATTTTCTGCTAGGAAAAACAAATAATTTTTCACAACTGTATTGTGCCTGTAAGCTTTTCCTGAAGCACTTTTCATGCTCTTCACCTGTTTCTGTGTAGACCCTCCCTGCTGTTTGCAGATCACCCGTATCAAATATTAGTCCTACTAAAAAATTGTTTTGCTCCTGAAAGACTCCACGCATCTGAGCTTCCCCTGATAGCAAGGAGGACTCCAGCTATGAGCTTGGATTGCATTTCTTCACTGGGTTAGTGTTTCTGTCTGGTTGCTTGGCCTTGGTCCTGCCCAGAATTCCAGTCCAGGTGCAGACAAGGGGCCAGCCACCACCACACTTTGACTGTAACTTGATTGCCCACAACACATAATATTGGCTCCTCTTCACACAATCCCATGTGGCGTTCTTATCTGTATTGTGAAGGAACTGATACATGATCAAGTCACAGCTAGTACCTCTAAGGCCCACACTTGAACCTGGGTCTGTGGTTTCCAAATGTGGGTTCTAGCACTGTACTCTTCTGCCTCTTGCATTTCTAATGATAACTAAATAATTTAATGATATAATTTCATTTAAAAAATTTATTGAATTTATTGAGGTGACATTTATTAATAAAGTTATATAGGTTTCAGGTATTCTATAATATTTCATCTGTATATTGTATTGTGTGTTCACCACCTCCAGACCTCCAGTCAAGTCTTCTTCCATCATCATTTATTCCTCCTTTACCTTCTTCTATCTCCCTGAGAATAATATTTTCCAGGTCCATCCTATTGTCGCCAAAGGTAAGATTTCCTTTTTTTTTTTTTTTTATAGCCGAGTAGTATTCCATGGTGTAAATGTACCACAGCTTTTTTATCTGCCCATCTACTGATTGGGTTGCTTCCATATCTTGGCTATTGTAAATAATGCTGCAATGAATATAGGGGTGCATATATTCTTTCTGATTGGTGTGTGTGGATTCTTAGAATATATTCCTAAATATTAGTTTGATGTAGTTCCATTTGTTTATTTTCTCTTTGCCCTAGGCCAGTGGTCGGCAAACTCATTAGTCAACAGAACCAAATATCAACAGTACAACGATTGAAATTTCTTTTGAGAGTCAAATTTTTTAAACTTAAACTATATAGATAGGTACATTGTTATTAACTTAATTAGGGTACTCCTAAGGCTTAGAAAGAGCCACACTCAAGGAGCCAAAGAGCTGCATGTGGCTCTCGAGCCGCAGTTTGCCGACCACGCCCTGAGAGATATATCAGAAAAAATGTTGCTATGAGAAATGTATGAGATTTTACTGACTATGTTTTCTTCTAGGATTTTTATGGTTTTTAGTCTAGCATTTAAGTCTTTAATCCACGTTGACTTCATTTTTGTGTATGGTGTAGGAAGGTGGTCTAGTTTTATGTTTTTGCATGTATTTGTCCAATTTTCCCAGCACCATTTATTGAATAGACTATCTTTACCCCATTATATGTCCATGCCTTCTTTGTCAAATGTTAATTGAACAAGACAATATAATTTCTAATGATATTATTATAGGCAGCAGAGCCAGAGGGCATGGCCATGGAGGCCACTGGGCAAACGGTTCACTGTCCAGGGGCAGTCTACCCTGGCATTCTGAGGTGGGAAACACCCATAAGTTCCTCCTTGGCTCTCTCTTTCTTCGAATCAGAAGACATCAGGACACTGGGCTGCTCTATGCCCAGTTGTATTTAATTCTCCAGGGAGCTCAAGGAACCCTCTTGGTTTCATTGACTTTTTTACTTTTACTTACTCTTTGCAAACTCTTTCGAGGCCTTTTTGTCATTGTTGTTTTATTATATTGCCTTTGGATTAAAAAAATAGTTTTACAGTTCCTGCTCTGGCCAATGACTGGGTGACTGACTTCCTAGTTGGCCTCCTTGCCAACAGCATCTCCCCCGAAGTCCACAGTGTGTGTGCTCACCTGGTAAATTTTCCTAGGTTGTGGGATTCCTCTATCAGTGGCTCCCTCTTGCTTATTGTCAAGGCTTCCCTTTCAGCATTCAGAATCTTCTCTTATGCCAGGCTGACTTTGGGTGTTGGTTAAGCAAGTTTACTTACTCCTGCCTCTGTTCCTTTGCTTAGGTTTTTAGCCTCGATCTTCTAAATCTATGCCACATCATTAGGTTTATTTTCCCCAAAATGTCTGTCACACTGACCTTTGGCTTTTCTTATTCCCTATAGGACCAATGTAGGGAGTCTTTGCATATGTTGTTTTTTCCCTCCTAGAATATCTTTCCTTCCGTTTCTTAGTTCTCTCTTAAAACTCAGTCTGAGCCTCATCTTTTCCAACAAGATTACTCTGAGGACTCTTTCTCTGTGATTCCACAGTGTTTACTATTAGAGTAGAAGGGCACATTATATTGAGATAGTGTTCATCATCGTCTGCCCTTCTAGACAAGTAGAACATAAGCCTTGGCCAATTCTGTGCTTTTAAATTGGCAAGCTACCTCCATGCCATGTGTCCTAATATGAATGAGTCCTGTCATTGTTTTGTTGAGGTCTGTGTGGCAAATCCTATTAGTTTTTCTTATCCACCTCCATCTATTACTCCTTGACTTCTGGCTTCTTGCCTCATTTCCTGATGGTGGCTTCTCATTGTTGGTATCTGGATATTGAGCTTCTTGTCTTGAACTTGACTTCCTCCTGGGTTTGATCTAATTTCTACTTCCAGTGGGTTTACTTCTAAACCCTCTCAGGGTAAGAACTCACCCTAGCACAGAATTCCCTTGGCACTTACCACAGCACCAGTTCACAGACTAACAACACTCAGTCTTGGTTCATCTCAGACTCTTAAAAATAACTGAAGAATTTACTCAGAAAGCTCATGCACTGTAATCAGATTACGGGAAACAATGAAAATAGGGGCAGGTGTGAAATAGACAAAAAGCAGGAACTTATGTGATGTTGACTTAATTTTGTTTTATAGACAGCAAGTACAGACTGCTGCAGGAAAAAGAGAGAGCATCCTAGACAAGCATTGGCAGGAAGATGATTAGAATCCATTTGAACTAGACTAAGAAGGCTGGATAAAGTCTGCAGATATAGAAAATCTCCAAATGTGCAAAAATAATAGTGGGTGAAATGTCAAAATCTGAGGTGGTTTAGTTTGTGTCATAAATACCAGCTACACCAAAATTCAGTAAAGTTTTTGGTTTCTGGTAAGAACCATCACTTCATTTGACTTCTCCATTTGGCCTTTATTGGTCTCACCAGCACTGATTGGTGACTTTATTTTGAGGGTCATTTTTCACAAAGAAACAAAGTTAGCTACAGAAATTAAGAATTTGAGTTCTGGTTTCTCTGGGTGACCTTGGGCAGATTTCTTAACTTATTCATGCCTCATTTTCCTTCTCCATTAAATGAAATAATTCCCATATTACTCTTAGCACAAACTACTTGGTACATGGTAAACACTCAAGGGTAGCCATTATTATTGCTATGTCTGAAAATTACTGTGTGAATGGCAATTAGTGGAGAACAACATATTGCAATGGAGATTTCTATGTTGGGTGGTTGGACAGACTTAGTCACTGACAAACTAATGGGTTTCATTCACACACCTGTGGTTAGAATTTGTGGCTTAGAAAAATTACAAATTATTACATGTCATGAACTGTCAAGGTCATGCACAATTATTTGAAACCTCACATGTCAAATCTGCCATTGCTAAGGGTCTATGATACTTTCTTCTCCTCTGTCTGTTGGAAAGAACAGCTGGACACCAGGCTGCATGTGCTTGTAAACAATTATTAAATTACCCAGTAGACTCGTCTTCCCCAAGCAGAATGAACTTGGTTCTTTTAACCTTTTCTGAGCATGGTTTTGATTTTCCATCTCTTTAATCATCTCTGTGGCTCTTTTCTGAACCTTCTCCAAGGTCTTCATGTCCTTCAATTTGCTATGGAGTACCTAATTGCTCAAAGTTCTCAGCTAAATGTTTTCACAACATGGGATATATATCATTTCTAGATGCCCTACTGTAATTTATGCACACAGGCATGCCTTCTTTTACAATTTGCTGTTATGCCATGCAATCATGGTAACGTCTTACATTTGTATAGCAAAGACAATTTTCAAAGGACTTTCTTATGTGTTATTATTATTATTTTTACCTATATTACAATCTAATGAGCTAGGTACAATCATCCCCCTTTCTCAGATAAGAAAACTGAGATTCAAAAGGACTCAGAGTCTTGCCTGAGGTCACAGAGACAATACTTTGTGGCTGGGCCTGGGTCTTAGGACTGGTCACTAATTCCAATGTTCTTTCAACCACATCCAGGCTCTATTGGTCTATAAACAATTTGTAAACTACACAGTCATCTAAATAATTTTCTGCTCTATTTCCCAAGAGCTCATTTTTTCCTATTATAGTTGGGTTGGTTTCATTAATTTTTCCCCAACAAACCTTTCCATAGTCCTTCCATTTGACTCACGGATCCTTCAGTACTTTGACTGCAGTGTGGTGGGGGTTGAGTAGCCAGCTGGTAAAAGAGTAGGCTCATGTTGAGTGTGTGCCATTAATAAAGGCCTTAGAGAGATGCTATTAGAAACACTGAATTTCTCTTTAGTGTCCACATTGCGATGAGAAACTTTTACCTATAGGGTTCTTTGTTCACTGTTTCCATTAAAAAAAATATTTTATTGTGAGGGAAAAGGTGATCCTATACCCTCTACAGTGAACTCCTTTTTGTACAATCCAAGGTGCCTGGAGCACTTCCTGAGTAAGGGTGGCTTCGCTTGTACATGACCAAAGTCTACGGAGGGTAAAGACATTGGTCGGGTGAAAGGTTAAGGATCTACCTCTTAGTGCTTATGTAAATGTCCTTTCCCATTCTCTAGGAATGATAAATACTGAATACTAAATACTAAAGAGGTAAGCACATTCATAATTCTGGATCTAGAAATCCTTATGATTTATTTTTCACTAGAGGTCTGGTGCACGAAATTCTTGCACTTGGCGGGGGGCGGGGAGGGAGGGGTGTGTGTGGGGGTGTCCCTCAGCCCAGCCTGCACCCTCTTGCAGCCAGCAGTCAGACATCCTTAGCCTGCTGTGGAGGCCAGAGAGGCTCCTGTCACCGCCACTGCACTCACCAGCCATGAGCCTGCTTCTGGCTGAGCGGCGCTCCCCCTCTGGGAGCATGCTGACCATCAGGGGGCAGCAGCTCCTGCATTGAGTGTCTGCCCCCTCGTGGTCAGTGCACGTCATAGCGACCGGTCGTTTGGCCGTAGGGCCAAAACCAGCTCTCTGACATTCCCTGAGGGGTCCCAGATTGTGAGAGGGTGCAGGCCAAGCTGAAGGACCCCTCTGGTGCATGGGGACCAGGAAGGGATGCAGAAGTTGGCCAGCCAGGGAAGGGCTGTGGGAGGGCTCCAGGGTATGTCTGGCCCATCTCGCTCAGTCCAGATTGGCCAGATCCCAGTAGCAAGTTAACCTACTGGTCAGAGTGTCTGCCCCCTGGTGGTCAGTGCACGTCATAGGGAGTGATTGAGCAGCTGTAGCATATCATTAGCATATTATGCTTTGATTGGTTGAATGGCTGACTGGATGACTGGACACTTAGCATATTAGGCTTTTATTATATAGGATTATTGAGGAAGGATTTTCAAAAAAGCCTACCCATCTATATGTTGGATATTTTGAAAATGAACTCTTTGGTTGATTTAATTAATAAGTCAATTGAACTTTTAAAATATTTATTTATTTTTAAATTTTACTTTAGAGAGGGAGGAAGGGATGGATAGAGAGAGGGAGAGAAATTTTGATGTAAGAGAGATACATAAATTGGATGTGCCCAACTGGGGATTGAACCTGAAACCTAGGTATGTGCCCTGATGGGAAATTGAACCCATGACCTTCTGCTGCATGGGACAATGCTCCAACCACTGAGCAACACCAGCCAGGGCAAATCAATTGAACTTTTACAGTATTCCCACACCGATTCACAACAACAGTTAAAGAGTTTTTTTTTTTTTTTTTTAAATAAAAATGCTGAGGCAGGGCCACTGAGAGTGGTAATCACTTACAGTGTTTTCCAGCCAGCTGCACATGGGGGTGGGAGGAGGATAAAGAGGGTAAAGGGGTGAACTATATGATGACGGAAGGAGACTGGACTTCGGTTGGTGAGCACAATGTAATATACAGATCATGTATTATAGAATTATAGACTCAAAGCTTATATAATACTAGTAGCCCATTGTGCAATATTGAGCAGTAGGCTGCCCACTGCTTCCGTGGGAGCTGGCAGGAACCACAGTGCACCGCCCAGAGCTGCGCTGCTTCCACCAGAGGCAGGAGGGAGCTGCGCTGATTCCGTGGGAGGTGGGAGGGAGTCACGCCACTTCTGCTGGAGCATGGAGGGACTCATGCAGATTCTGTGGGAGGCAGGCCCGCCGTCTCCTCTCCGGGCCTGTGCTCAGCTGCAGAGGCTGCAGGCCAGCCCCCTGTCCCTGTCCGTGTCTGTTCTGGCCGGAGCTGCCTCCAAGCCTTCACAATCAGGATCACGGGCCTCAAGCAAGGTGGCTCCTGGGTCCCGGGGGTGCCGCCTTGTCTGTGGCCCGGCTTTCCGATCGTGATCACTGGCTGAGGGTGGGCAAAGGCACCCCGATTCTCCGATCCTGCCCCCCGGCTCTTGCCTGCCGCCTGGGTTTCTGATCACCATTCTTCCGTCCTTCCCCTTTTGCCTCCCATCATTGCGCCTACATATGCAAATTAACCGCCATCCTTGTTGGTGGTTAACTGCCATCTTTCTTGGCAGTTAATTTGCATATCATCCTGATTAGCCAATGGGAAGCGTAGTGAAGGTATGGTCAATTACCCTGTTTGTCTTTTATTAGATAGGATTATTAACCAACGTTACTCGAATAAATTTAATTTAAAAAGATGAGAGATGGAGAGTATAATAAACAATGCCAATGTCTCCTGCCACTGCCATTCTGATTTAATTCATATGAGTTGGAGCCTTGCATCAAGTTTTTATTTAAATTAGCCACAGTTGAGACCCAATGGTAAGAGTGAGGAGTATAGGGTTTGAGGGTCACTGCAGGCAAGTGCCTCATGTCACCTGGCTTTGGCTTGCCCAGCTTTGGGCAACTGGCCCATTAGCAGGGATGGAAAGTGTACAGATGTTCACCATCTTGAGGGACATTGGATCTGATGACTTAGTATTCTCCAGTGCCATGTCATTTCCCTGGACTTCTCTACTGCCCAGCAGGTCTGCTGGGAGAGCCCCTGGACTGTACTGTCAATGGGTGCCTAGTATCCTCCAGGCAGCTTTTTCTAAATGAGCTAATCATAAGAATTTCTGGGGTGCTTGTTATATATGAGTATCCCCAGATCCTTCCCCTGAAGATTCTAATTCATGAGTTCTGGGATGGATCACTATGGCCTGTATATTAAAAAGTGCTCTGGGTCTGTCTTATGGGCAGGGACATTTAGAAAATTTAGGATACCTGAGATTCAGTTGAGGAACTCTTAGATGTGCAGATTTCCCAAGGCCACCCAAAATGAGATTTAATAGGTCTAGGTTGAGGCCCAGGAATCAACATTCTCAGCCACTCTGTCATACTCTACCAGTTAATCTGCTGCAGGTGATTCTTTTGCTACATTTTTAGAAATGCTGTCCTAGGAGGGAACTGTTATTTATGAAGGGCCTACTATGTGAATGATTCTGCCAAGCTGTTCTAAACCTTTGAGCATATTTATTACCCATCTCAACCTTCTGTCTTCCCAACATGTCCAGGACTCATGCTGCTCCCTGGTGCAGGTGCTGTTGGGGGCCCTGATAAGTGTGTTCGCAGCTACCTCTATCTTCTCATTTTCACACATTACCAAGGTCCCTGCAATTCTCATGACCAAACCTGCCAACATTATGTATCTTTGCTTTTCTAGACAGTTGAGGCAAAAAGGAAATTACGTTGGAGTATAGATCATAGTTTGAAAAAAAGGGCATGCCAATTGTGTAAAAGTGAGAGTAATTCCTCTCTAAGATTACATTCGAAGGGTAAATTCACCATGTGGATTCAGGTTTAAAGGGCAATAGTATTGTAATGTTTTCAAGAATGGTTTTCCAGAAATTGCAGACACATATACAGTGGCATTTTATACATCAACCCTTGGTAAAGAGTGGTGGTATAATAGTCATAACAATAAAGCCATAACAGTTACTCTATGTTAGGCCACACATATCACATACCCCAATTTTATATGGATGTATGACATTTATTGACTCAAGAAGTTGAAGAGCCCATTCCAGTAAGTTTCAGGACTGCTTTGGTTAGCTCTCCAGCCCTGTTTTTCTGAGATGACCGTGGCTTTGCCTTGCTCTGGTTGCTGGCTTCCTCCTCAGTTTGGATTTCCTCAGAGCAGGAATGCCTGCAGAGTTCCTGGCTTTCCATGGGCAAGGATACCTTCCCAGAGGAAGAGAAAATTTCTCTTTCTTCAACAATTTAACAAAATCCAGGCCATCCCTATAATTAATTTAGTTTGGGTTATGTACTTATCCCTGAACCAATAATTAAACTGACTGGCACAGAACCAGGATCCACCCTGGAAATGGAGTAGGTTGGTATCCAATCTAAAATTGGGATGAGGTGGGAATTGATACTTTTTTTTTTTAAGGAAACCAACCATATCCATTACAAAAGCAATATATTTAATTCTTCTATATAAAAAAGACATTGTATTCTGGATGTGTTGTTTTCTATTTGTCTACTTTAATAGAGGATGATGAGAAGTGCCTTTGAATGGGGCCAAAATGATCTCTTTAAATGCTTGAACTAAAACTAGTTGGTTGAGACCCCAGCTTTTCATGGAAGGCCAGCCAATTACAACAGAGTGACTGAACCAGGTATGTATAGAAGCTCTGCCTCCTTGACTGCTTTGGGTCTAATAGTAATTGCTACCATCTATTAATATGATGCTAAATCTTTCCTGCAGTTTTCTCTAGTGACTTTTCATAAAGTAAGTACATTGACTGTGAAAATAATGGAGTCCCAGAGGAGTTAAGTACTTGCCCAAAGTCACACAACTGGTGAAAGGCTGGGCAAGACTGGACTGAGACTCAGGATCATCTGCTTTTGTGCTGCCTCTTAGGAAGCTGAGAAATAGGATTTGGGAAGAATATTAATTCTGCTTGCCACCCAATATCTTATTTTCTTGTCTCTGAAGCAGAAATAATAATAATAATAATAATAAAAAACACCCCACACATGAGTTTCTTGTAGATTCAGCAAATGGCGAGTCATATTTAAGCATTTACAATTTAAGGATTTTTTTATATAAACAATAATAAAATATTAAAATGTTGAGGCAGTAGAAATGCTCTTCAGAAGCAAAGCCTAGAGAGCAGCGAGCGTTTCTCTATAGCTATACACAGTTATGCTATGTTAGGCCACACATATCACATACCCCAATATGTCTTCAGAGAAAGTAGATGCAAAAACACAACCACCATGGGGGTTGAACACAACTTTATTCTGTTATTTGTTTGGTTGTGTTTAACATAGGAAGTGGGAGATGCTGGCTAACGAAATGGTCAAGAAACAATAGCAGCTAATAGGTTTATGTAATGAGCGAAAGTGGGGGTGTTAGTTATACACATAAGCAAGTTTGATGCAAAACCCTTGGGTTTGTCACCTCTTCCTTCCATGAACTCCACGGAATCACCCATTTTTCGGCAGAAAAATCCCGCTTGCCAAGGGGGCATGGATCCTCTCCCATGGTACAAGTGCCTTCGCTCTCTATCCCTGCAACCTTACATTTCCTAGACTGTGGTACAGAAAATGTGATGAGACAATTTAGCCTAATCAATTTGCAACTACTAATGGCTTTCAGTAGAGTGATGAAGGGGGGGTGGGGACCTAATTTCATTACCGTTTGAATGTGATATCTGCTGCTTAATGAATTGAGAACTTAAAAAAAAAAAAAGCCTGCTTTATTTGTTTATTGAAGACTTTCCTTGTCAGAGACTTCTGTCCCCAAGGAAAATAAGGTTTTTGGGAGACTGGGAGAGAAATGAGAATTAATTCTGGTGTGTTGTGTTTCCAGAATGCATAGTGAGTTAAGGAAGGAAGTATGGAAGGGCTCGGAGCACTGGGCATCTTCCAGAGTGCAGATGGGCTGAGTGACTTCTCATTGTCACTGAGCTGAAGAAAAGGAGGGGCTTTGTGCCTTCTTCAATATGTTATCTACTCTGTGAGATATTTTTCAAGCAACAGGAAGAACTAATAAAATAAATCAATTACATTGTCATTAGCCTGAAACATGGGACATCCGGGAAGCTGAGGTTGGGGGAGAGAGCAGATGTGACATGCTTTCAATGTGCCAGGAACCAGAGCTCACATTTCAGAACATTGAGCCCTAGGACCTGCACGGCCGTCAGTGAAGGGGCCTGGTAGAGATGTGAAGACATTGCATTGCCCCACCTGGACAACTTCACAGAAGGTCTGTTGTCTAATTTTTATACCGTGAAAGTCAAGTTCTTAAATATTGACAGGATGAGCAAAATGACTTTGAACAAACGGGGCCTAGAAGGTGATCTTAGGAACTGGGCATTCTTTGAAAATGCGTGTGAAGGCCACAGGGCTTCCTTAGGACATTTAAAAAAAAACAAAAACAAAAGCAAAAACTAACTTTATCATATGTGGTATAATACTATTGAGTTTGGCCTAAGACATAGATTTTGTAAAGCTTCGAAAGAACCAGCAAAACCCAAGCTAAATCCCTTCAGTCTTTCACTTTCTCTGGAAAAAAAAAAGTGAGGCTGAGTCTTTGGTATAAGGAATATTCACCACACCCTTCAGATGAAGCTGGAGTGGCTGGGAGGGGAAGGTGTGACTCAGCCATTCAGTGACTACAAGGGAAGAGGTTGTGCCTGGCTGACTGGCAACTCTGAGCCTTGGCCTCTGCCGACAGCCTGTCATCAAAGGCTTGTGCCGCAGCCTTTTGTCCACTCAGACAGACTCTAAGGCTTTGTGCTTCCTGCCTGTGCCAAAGCATGGCTGCCATCATTTTTCCTTCTGACTTCTAATTTTGTCCAAGTTGAGAGAGAGATATACAATTTTAAAGAATTAGTTTTATTCATTCTTTTTTTTAAAATATATTTTTATTGATTGCAGAGAGGAAGGGAGAGATAGAAACATCAATGATGAGAGGGAATCATTGATTGGCTGCCTCCTGCATGTTGGACCGAGCCTGCAACCCAGTACGAGAATCAAACCTGGGACCCTTCAGTCTGCAGACTGACACTCTATCCACTGAGCCAAACCAGCGAGGGCAGTTTTATTCATTCCTAATTGACCAATAGAAGCAGTGAGACTAGGAAGTACAGATGGTCTGATATAGCAGCTTGGACATACTTCTTAGGCTCAAAAAGACTTGATTTAATTCTGGTTTATTAGCTGTGTGACCTTAGGCAAGTCACTTAACTTCTCTGTGTCACCAATCCCTATGAATAAATGAAAGGGATTCTAAGTTCCCCTCCAACTCTAAGAATCCTGACCCCAAACCAGCAGGAGATACCAGCCTGCCCATTCCTGCCTCAATGAAACATCCAGTTTTGTATCTGTATGAATAAAACCATTGCCTGTGCAGAAGGAAGTGATGGGGGAAGATAAGTACCTCATTGCTTGGTAGGAAAAAATGGGCTTTATTCATTCTAATTTTTTTCCTGAATTCCCAGGAACACTGTTTTTGATTGATCTTTCATGAAGTTTCACTTATTCTCACAAAATTAATCATCTTAACCGTATCCTTCTATCAATTCCATACAGAAATCTTGTCTTAAAAACTCACAGGTGGAGTTGTTCCTAATTTCATTTCCTAAGTTTCAAATCTATACTGCCAAATCCTTTCCCCCTTCTCTGGCCCCTTGCTCAATGTTTGATGGCTGGAGACCACAGACTTCAGTCTGTTTCCTCTTACCCACTTCAGTGATCGGTCTCCCCACCACCCATCTGATGATCAGAAGTGAGTTAGTTAAAACCTGGATCTAAAATCAGTTCACACTGCGTGGGTACTTTTGCCCTTTTAATTACAGGTATCTTGCTTTACGTTTGGCCTGCCCGGACCCACTGACCCCAGAGTTATTTAGTCTCTCAGGGCCCTTAGAAAAGTCCTGTCCTCCACGCGGCCACATTTCCAGAGTGTTAGGTGCCTTTCCAGAAGCCCGGGGTCCTATAGGGGATGAGGTAGTTTGGAAAAAACAGACCATTTCAAAATTTAAAAAAAATGTAAATAGCCCAACAACCTTGAAAGCAAGTTTAGGTACTGTGCAAAGTCTCACCAAGCCCTCGCCGGGGTCTGTGTCAGCGCGGAGCAACATGGTCCAGGAGCATTTGTTCTGAGTGACTGGTATTTCTGAAAGCAGATGCTATGGTAAAAATGCAGCTTCGGAGCGCTCCACTTAGTTATCAACCCTTTCATGCAAAACAAATATTCGGTTAAAGACAGCATGCTCTGGGCTTCTGATTAGATCACAGGAGTATAAATATCACAGGGCTTTTATGTGTTTGCATGACATGAACAAACAAAGTTCTTTCCTCTGACCCTTTCTTTTTAATATGAGCCCGTTTAGAGAAGCATATGATTTCTTGCCACTCTTCTTGCACAATATACTGCTCTCTGGTTTGCATTATTTCAGTAAGTAGGAGGTTTACAGATCAAATAAAAATGTAAAAACAAAAATAGCCCACCAACCTTTCAAGATCTCGCTCTACATCACTGATGGCGAGGAATGCTTGTTCCCACTGAGCAGCACGCATGGGGATTAGGGAAAAATAACTGATGGGCTAACTCAGCCTTGCTGCGTCCCTGTCCAGAATCCATCCCACTTCACAGTCTAGCGAGCTCCCCTTTAAGAATGGGAGGCTTCGACTCCGAGCCTGGAATTGAAGCATTTAAAAAATATAATGGTTTGCATACTGTGCAGTGATTTGTAAAATGTGAATGCCTACAAAAGCCGTGGTTACCCAGCATAACATTATCTTATTTTTAGTTACACAACCAGTAAAACAGCTGGAGGCCTAAAATCATGGCCTAGCACTAAGTGCATTGCTACATTCTATCCATGCAGCTAGGGCCTGTCCTTTTAGTGAGACGATAGGAGAAAGTGGAGTGATTACTGGCAAATTAACACTTTCCATTTTAATAGAGAAGCAAGGCCTACATAAAAACGTTGGAATTGCCGTCTATGCCAGTTAGATTCTGAGCAGCATCTGATGCTCCTCTAAACCACACTAATACACTCCTGCATTTTATAAGCAAATGAGCCCTTACTCATTTGTCAAGAGATATCTACCCAAGTAGACTAAAGAAGTAACCAGCAAAATATTTTACTTTATAGCTTCTTAACACAGTTAATAGAATCACCATGGCAATAATAGCAAAATATAATTGGCACTTAGAGAGCTGTGCTTGCTTTCGGTTTCTCTGCAAAAGCATGAACTATTCGGTAACACTCCATCCCCTTTATCATTAAAGGCATCCTTTCAACATGGTCAGTGGCTTCCATATAGCAAACCCAGGAAATACTGGGTTCCATCATATGAAGTTGCTGCCATCAGTTCATTCAACCACACAATGGCCATTTATATAGTCTGACCCAAAGTGTTTCAAATTTACATACAAAAACATGAGCACACTCGTCTGTAGCTGATATTTATTTGTTGTAAAAATTATGGATTTTGAAAGTAAATGTTTCCTGATTTTTTTCCAGTGATGTTCCCTTGCTGGTTGTATCTAGGAGTTGTGGGCAGTGGTGGTTAAATCTTCCTCATACAATCCATCCACCGCATTCTCAAGCCACCCTATCCTATATAATAAAGAGGTGATATGCAAATTGACCATCACATCCTGCACAAGATGGCCACCCCCATGTGGTCAAAGATGGAGTCCCATGTGGTCACAACATGGCCACCACAAGATGGCCTGCAGGGGAGGGCAGTTATGGGCAATCAGGACTGCAGGGAAGGGCAGTTAGTGGCAACTAGGCTGGCAGGAGAGGGCAGTTAGGGGCAACCAGGCCAGCAGGGGAGGGTAGTTGGGGGGACCTGGCCTGCAGGGGAGGGCAGTTGGGGGTGACCAGGCCTGCAGGGGAGGGAAGTTGGGGGTGACCAGGCCTGCAGGGGAGGGCAGTTAGGGGTGACCAGGTTGGCAGGAGAGGGCAGTTAGGGGCAACCGGGCCAACAGGGGAGGGCAGTTGGGGGCGATTGGGCCGGCAGGGGAGCAGTTAGGCGTGGATCAGGCTGGCAGGGGAGTGGTTAGGGGGTGATCAGGATGATAGGCAGAAGCGGTTAGGGGCAATCAGACAGGCAGGCAGGCAAGTGGTTAGGAGCCAGTAGTCCCAGATTGTGGGAGACATGTTCAACTGCCGATCCCTGTGGGATTGGGCCCAAACCAGCAGTTGGACATCCCCCAAGGGGTCCCAGATTGGAGAGGGTGCAGGCTGGGCTGAGGGACACCCCCACCCCCAGTGCATGAATTTCACGCACTGGGCCTCTAGCATGTAATAAATTCAAATAAAACCTGGTGTTATTTGTTAGAGTAAAAGGGGAAGAAAAGTAACCGTGCTATATTTATTGATCTAAATCAGAACATGCAAAAAGAAGCTTTTGACAGCCCCATAGACGACTCCTGTTTCTCTTACAACCTGATTCTGCCATTTAAGTTATTTATCATTTTTTACAAAGAAACAATTAAGTTGCTGCTGCCTCTGCTGTCTGCAGCCACTGCTTTTCTCCCACACCTTAGCCCTTGCCGGCACCTCGAGTGGCTTCAACTAGGAAGTACTAAATCCAGTCATCTTCTTTGACCATATCTTTTAATCATTACAACTCCCTTGAGCATCTTGTCTTCTTCTTCAAGATGTTTAGTGCCTTGCTCACCCTGCTTATTTTCCCCCATCATTTTTTGCTATTGTAAATAATATCATTTGCAAATTATACTTTCTAATTATGTTTTGCTGATTTATAGAAATGCAATTAACTTTTAATTTGTATTTGGCAAGTTTGTTGAACATTATGCCAATAATTTACATGTGGACACTATGGGGTTTATTATGAAGAAAAATAGTGATTTTTTCCCCCCAATCCGTATTCCTCTTGAATCTTTTTCTTGTTTTACTCTTACCGTACTGTTTAAGCCCTGAAGTCTAGTGGAAAATAAAAGAAGTCATCTGTGTCTTTTTTTTTCTGATTTTAAAGCCAATGCTTTTAGTGTTTCACCTTGAAGTATGATATTTGTATTTGTTTGTTTAAATTCTCTTTATGGATGTTTCTGTCAATTTTTAGTTTGCTAAATGTTGCTTTTTAATGCTCTTTTCCCCTACCAATATTGAGAAAAATCAAATGGTTTTCTTTTCAATCTTTAAAAGTGGTGAATTAAATTCTGCATTCCAGGGCTAAACTCAATTTGATCTTAAAAATTATTATTATTATTTTTAGTTATTATTATTATTATTCGAGTGAGGATATGGTTTTATTGATTTGAGAGAGAGAGAGAGAGAGAGAGAGAGAGAGAGAGAGAGAGAGAAGCCTCTCCCATAAGTGCCCTGACTAGAAATTCAACCTGCAACCTTTTAGTGTACCGTACGACACAAGGCTCAATTTGGTCTTTTAAATATATTATTAGATTTGTTTTGCTAATATCTTGTTTAGGTTTTGCATCAATGTCCATGTGAGAGATGTGCTTATAATATTCCTTTCTTATGCAATTCCTGTCTGGGATTTATGATATTAAGCATAATAAAATGAATTGTACAGCGTTCCTACTTTTTGTCTTTTCTGGCACTTTGGATAACATTGGAATAAGTTCTTAAAAGTTTGCTAAACTTGACATAAAACAACTTTTCTTTGTGAGAAACGTTTGATTATATAGAGGGTCAAAGAACGAATTTGGTTTCCTGGTTCTTTACAAGTTAGTCTTCATAAGTTAAATTTCCTTTCTATGAATTTTTCAGTTCATCTAGTTTTTGGAAATGTATTGGCTTGTTGTTCATTATATCTTATATTTTTAAATCTTTGTAGTGCCATTAGCTATGCCCCTACAACCACCCCTAATAAATGTTTTGTTTTATCTTCTCTTTATTCTTAATTAATCTTATAAGAGGTTGTCAATTTAGTCTCTTCCAAGAGCAAACTTTTAGCTTTATTGATCTCTATTGTTTCTTGTTTTCTATCTTACTGGGTTCTATTCTTTTACTTTTGCCTTTCTTCTCCTTTAGCTTTTTAAAAAAATATTTTTATTGATTTCAGAGAGGAAGGGAGAGGGAGAGAGAGAAACATCAATGATGAACGAGAATCACTGATCTCTGCTTCCTACGTGTCCCACACAAGGGATTCAGCCCGCAGCCGGCACATGACCCTGATGGGGAATCAAACCGCGACCTCCTGGCTCATAGGTTGATGCTCAGCCACTGAGCCATGCCGGCCGCGCTCTTAAGTTTTTTTTTTTGTTGTTGTTTTGTTTTTTTAATCTAACTTCTTTAGATGGATGCTTTGTGTATTTTCATTTTTTAAAAAAATATAAGCCGCCCTGACCGGTTTGGCTCAGTGGATAGAGTGTCGGCCTGCGGACTGAAAGGTCCCAGGTTCGATTCCGGTCAAGGGCATGTATCTTGGTTGTGGGCACATCCCCAGTGGGGGGTGTGCAGGAGGCAGCTGATCGATGTTTCTCCTCATGGGTGTTTCTAACTCTCTATCCCTCTCCCTTCCTCTCTGTAAAAAAAAAAAAAATAAATAAAATATATTTTAAAAATAAAGAAGCTAAAAACTTCTCTAAGTAACATGTCAGTATCCCATGTTTGAATATGGATATTTTCATTATCTTTCCATTTTAACGTTCTCCTTATTTTCATTATAATTTTTTTTTACTCATACTTGTTTGAAAGCATGTTTTAAATTTCCAAATGAATGTTTGTTTGTTTGTGTGTTTTTTTTTGTTTAGGTTTCTTTTTGTTATTGAATTTTTTAACCAAATCTTAAGAACTCGTGAAAGAACTTGTTCATATGCTACAAATTCTTTGAAATGTGTTAAGTCTAATACATGGTTAATTCAAAATATATTCTGGGTATCTTAAAATGAATACATATTCTTCAATTTTTGGGTAATACATAAATCCAAACTTGTTAATTGAGCTGTTTAGTCTTATATCTTTACTTTTTGTTGTTGCTTATGTTTGCTTCTTTATCACAATTATCTATAGGGTTGTAATAAAATATCCTAGAAAGACGGTTGATTTTAAACATTGTCTGTATAGTTTTGTTAAAACTTTTTCTCCTTTAATGTTAACTATATTTTTAGGATCTATTATTAAGTATGTAATAGTTTAGAATTACCACATCCTTTTGTGTGAATTAAAATGTTTATCATATGACTTGTTATCTTTAGGAATAATTTTTCTTAAAGTCTTTTTATTGTTGTGGTTCTATATTAATATAGCCAACTACCTATCGTTCTTTTGGCTAGTATTTTCCTGTCTTTTATCTTTCAACCTTTCTGTGTCTGTATGTTTTCAGTATTTAAGTATGTGTCTTAGAAGTAGCCAATAGTAGGCCTATACTTTTCCTCAGGTTGGATATTTTATCCAGGCCATCACACTTTGGACTTGTTTGGATTTATTTCTTTTATTTTGTTTTTTCTCTTTGCCATACTTTTCCACCTCTTGCCTTCTTTTAGATAGATTTGTTTTCTTACTCTATTGTTTTCCCTCTACTAGTTTAAAAGTAATAAATTATAATTTTAGTTTTGGTTACCCTAGACACTTAACATGCCCACTTAATAAGTTAATTGGTTTTTATGCCCTCCTTGCAAATAGCACAAGTAATCTGATCACCCTCTTCCTTCCCATGTGCTATTTTAATTCTTTCATTATTTTTAACATTACAAATGACATACCTCATTCTTTTTGTTTCATACAGTCAATATTTTGATTTTGTAAAATGTTAACCACTTTCTTTGCTCAACATGACTTTGTGTCTCAGCTTTATTCTGCAATTTTCCTTCTGAAGTTCCCCTGTAGTGTATTGATTTATTTTATTTAATAAGGATTTGTTGATTGTAAAATTTCTAATTTTCCTGTTTGTTCAAAAATGTCTTTATTTTTGCTTTGCTCTAATTACAGATTGGTATTTTACAGATTGGTATTTTTACAATAATTTACAGATTGGTATTTCCCCCCCCCCCATCCCTCTCCCCCCTTAACACTTTGAAGCTATTAGTCTACTATTTCTGGCTTCCATTGTATCCTGTCTGTATAATAATTGTGTGTGTGTGTGTGTTTTACTTACATATTCTTTTCTTGCTCTGGCTTCTTCTAAGGTCTCTTTTGCTTTGTTGTTTTATGGTTTCACTATAAGGGTCTCTAGCTACAGATTTCTTTTCATTTATTCTACTTAGAATCCATTTTAATTCCTGAATCTGAATTTTGTTGTTCATCAGATCTGAACAATTTTCAGTCATTTTTTTTTGGTCTCCCAATACTGCTTCTCCTTCATTCTCATACTTTTTTGGAACTCTGATCAGTTGTACATTAGATGTTCTCTGGCCCTCTACCCTCCCAGTCCCAGCTAGTTGTCTCTCTCTGCTGCATCTGGATAATAATTTTAACTCTATCTTGAATCTGCTTTTCAGATGTGTTTAATCTATTTAACCCATCTACTAGTATAGTATTGTAAAAAGTTCAACTATTACCATTTTCATTTCTACCAGTTTTATTTTGTGCTTTTCAAAAGTGCTTGGTCATTTTATAGCTTTTTTTTTTTCTTATTAGTGATTTCAATGCCCCCTTTTCTTTAAATATATAATAAAACATGTATAAACCATGAAATATTTTTTAAATGGATATATTTTCAAACTATATCAACAACTGAAGCCTTTCCAGGTCTGTCTATCATTTCTATTGACTTTTGCTCAGGGTTCCTTGTTTGTGCATGTACTCAGCCATTTTTTGAATGTGAGACCATGTTCAGTGGAATTTTATATATGGGAATTCTTTGCAACCTAGATGAAGTAGCATGCCTCCAGAGAAGAATTTGCTTCTCTCAGGAATGGGGTCACTATCAACCTGGGAGCCTTTAAAATAAAATTTTGGCTTGTGGGTTATTTTGTACCACAATATTTTAAAGAATCTTTTCAGTGTAATAAGATAAGGTATTTAAAAGGATTTGGATAAGTCTATACATTTCAGATTCAATATTAGTCTCCAGTGTTTCTTATGAAATGTATATTTAAGTTACTGTGTATTCATGGAGTTGTATGTTTTGAACACACACTTGGCTGGTACTACGCAGTAATTCATAGTTTGCTGTACCCTTAGTGTGTGGTAGGCGCTGTTCTAAGTGCTTTATATATGTATTAACTATTTTTTCTTTTTTTTTGAATTTGTTGGGGTGATACTGGTTAATAAAATTATATAGGTTTTAGATGTAAAATTCTATAATACATTATACAATAATGTAATATATTGTAGTGTGTGTTCACTACCCCAAGTGAAGTTTCTTTCCATCACCATTTATCCCCTTTTACTGTCTTCTACCTCCCCCCACCTCCTTTCCCTCTGGTAATCACCATACTGTTGTCTTATCTATGAGGTTTATTTTTGTTTGTTTTTATTTTGTTTTGCTTTTTCTTAATTGCCTCACCCTTTTCTAGACCATCATTTTTATTTGGAGGTCTCCTGTCAGTTTCACCTGCTTAGTAAGATTCTGTTTTAGCTCTTGTTCCTTACACTTCTTATCACTAAAGAGCAAAACATTCCTTAAAGGCAGGCAGCAGTCAATATCAATGTTGTTCCCAAGTGATCAGTTTCCTTCTGATGCTTACAGGATTATCCCTTCTTTTGGTTGAGGCAGGAGTAACTACCTCAAAGAAAGTCACATTGCTTGTTCCTTGTCATTTTCTTAACATATCTTTGGCATTCCCTAAGACTCAGGTCTTAGAACTCTTTTCTGTTTATACTCACTCTCTTGATGACCTCAGCTAGCCTCATAGGTCTAAACTCATCATTATGCACTGATCAGCCTCCATCAATATCTCCAGCCTAGGTCTGTATCCAATGGCTTACTTGAAAATGTGATCAGAGTGTCTGATCATTGCCTCTAGGTTAATTTCTTCTTCAGCTTTCCTATTTTTAGTTAACAGCAACTACATCCTTCTAGTTTCTTCTAATTCAGAGTCATCCTTGACTCCTCTCTTCCCCATTCAACATTTAACTTATAAATAAATCATGTCAATTTTGTCTTCAAAATATTTGTAGAATCTAATAATTTCTTATCACCTTCATGGCTCTCAGTTTAATCCATGCCACTATAATCTCTTTCCTGAGCTAGTTCAGTAGTCCTAAATGGCCTGTCTCTGCCATAGCTGCACTTAGTCTATTCTCAACTCAGCAGCCAGGGTGGTCCTGTTAAAATCTAATTCAGGTCATGTCACCCTCTGCTTACAGTCCTCCAGAGCAAAAGCCAAAGTCTTCACAGTGGCCGAAAGGCTTTACAATCTGGTTCCCATTACTTTTCTGACCTCATTTCCTATAACTATTCCCAACATTCTCTTAGTCCCAGCCACACTGATGTCCTAGCCATTCCATGAACATACCAGGCAGGCTTTTCCTTCAAGCCTTTAAACTCCACCAGGAGTGCTCTTCCCAAACCTCTGCATAGCTCACTTCCTCACCTCCCTCCAGTGCCTACTCAAGTGTCACCATCTCAATGAGATATTTTCAGGACACTGCATTTAAGATACTTGCATCTCTCTCCAATACTTTCTGTTCCCTTTCCAACTTTGTTGTTCTCCATAACACTCATCTCTTAACATTTTATTTTGTTTAATGTCTGGCACTCCTATTAGAATATAAGTTTCTAAAGGGAGGAATTTTTGTCTATTTTGCTAATTGATGTATTTTTAGAACCTAGAAGAGTGCTTGGTACTTAGTAAGCATTCAATACATAGTTGTTAAGTGTGGTGGATGAATAAATAAAATAATTAGCTTGTGGATGATGACAGAGAAATCGAGAAAATAGAACAGGAAGTGATAACTAAAAGGGCTCAAATATTGCTTTCTTTTCATGGAATGAGAACAATGAAAAGGAGAAAAATTATGGGCTATTTAGGATATATCCTAAAAATGTAGCTATTTATTAAGAAAAATTTATCAAGTGCTTACTACTTATCAGGTCCTCAAGATCATTGTGGAGGAGTTCATTCTTCTTGATGCTCTAAGCCAGGGGTGGGGAATGGGCCATGTAAGACCTGCGAAATCATTTGGTCCAGCCCTGTCAAGGCATTAGGGATAAGTTAATTAAATATTTGACCAAATATAGCAGGCTAATTTTTAAGTTGATAATTTTGTATGGCCTGCAAATGATGTTATAAATATCCAAATGCCTTTGGCAGGAAAAAGGTTCCCCACCCCTGCTAAGCTATGGAAAGTATTTCTTACTTTTTACCTTTCCCGATTGCACCATGATAGTTGCTTTTCACTTATTCAGTTTTTTATGTTTCTGATTTTCTTTCTTTCTTTTTTTTTAATTGATTTTTTTTTCATTTGTGGTGCTGAAACTAGAATTATTTTATATTAACAAAAACCTAATTATTACAAAAAGAGTAAGATAATAATTACTTGGAGATGGCTACATACTTACTTAAACTTTATCAAGCTTGTTTCTTTCTTGTTTTTTTTTTTTTTTTAAAATATATTTTATTGATTTTTTACAGAGAGGAAGGGAGAGAGATAGAGAGTTAGAAACATCGATGAGAGAGAAACATCGATCGGCTGCCTCCTGCACATCTCCCACTGGGGATGTGCCCGCAACCCAGGTACATGCCCTTGACCGGAATCGAACCTGGGACCCCTCAGTCCGCAAGCCAATGCTCTATCCACTGAGCCAAACCGGTTTCGGCTGTTTCTTGTTTTTTTAAACAATATATTTTTATTGATTTCAGAGAGGAAGGGAGAGAGAGAAACATCAATAATGAGAGAATCATTGATTGGCTGCCTCCTGCATACCCCCCACTGGAGATCAAGCCCACAACCAAGGCATGTGCCCTGACCGGGAATCGAACTGTGACCTCCTGGTTCGTAGGTCGACATTCAACCACTGAGCAACACTGGCCAGGCAAGCTTGTTTCTTAAGTGACCCTGAGAGTGACCTACCCGGGATGACCCATCCTGACTCATCAAGATGTTAAGAAATTTTAATCATTTTTTATTAAGTGGCCATTGTGTATTACGATTATTTCCCTGTTAGTATAGTGGAGCAACTGTATAGTTTTCACTATTCACAAACTTAAGTGTGAAAAAAATATATAATTTACAACCCCCCCCCCCCCCACTTAGTTTCTACATTAGAGTCCTTATTCTACCTTATAATGGGCACTAAAACTTAGTCAGCTAGGAGTAAATTCTCCCTGGGGCTGCATCTAAAATGTAGGGGAGGGCTCTGTACTGTCAGTGAATTGGAGGGGAGGGGCATCTGGTCCTCCGCGTTCATTTTCTGTTCATTGAAGCATTCATGAGCTGTGGACAGTCTCACCATTGCCTCTGAAGATAAACTCATTCTGATTTTAAAGCTCCTTTTGGCTCCCAGGCTTTCTCAGCCCATTGCTCCCTTTGTGGAGGTAGGAGAGCAAGGGAAAGTTTTTAGATGCTCTCCCCCACCTCTCTGGGGCTGAGACTCAGGAGCTGTCTTAGACCTACTGCCATTTCACCTCTTTGGCTGCCACACTCTGCTGACAAAGGTGACTTCTCCTTGAGGTTTCTCAACTTCCTGGCTTCTTTTTGGAATCTGAAGCTCCCCTGCTCTCAGATCCCTATCTGGGTTTTCCATCAGTCCCCCTTCCTGCAGAGTTTGCCTTGAGGGTGGGCATAGGGCAGGGTTTAGAGAACTCTCTTGCAGACCTGCATCATCATCTGCCTGTATTGCTCAACTTTCCTACCTTAGCCAATGGAACTGTAGTTTAATTTTCAGATGTACTAGTTCCAATGTATTATTTTTATCATAAACTTTGTGTGTTTCACAGGCTTAGTCTATTGAAACTCAAAAACCCAGCTTTTAAAATCAAAACCTTTGGAGAGCATGACTATTATCTATTTTGCACCTCATAGGTCAATTTTGAAACTCAAACCTGACTATGGTTGGGTTCGTTCTCTTCGCATTTTGGTGTAATCCTAACATTCCAGGAGCCAGTGGCTGCTTCTGATTTAGTAAGTGTTTGGGAGTGTGGGTAGGGAAGCAGGAAAGGCAATGGTGGAAAGGAAGTGAGGGGGGAAAAAGTCCTCCATGAATCATAGGGGCTTAAAATTTTTATCCATAAGACTCCAAGCAGATTTATTAAAAAACTCACAAAATATATTGAAACCCCTCTCTTCCATGGGCTTCCTGTAGCTCCCTCCTGCTCAGACCTGTTGCCTGGGAGGAACAGACATTAATGGCAGGTGGATTCCTGGGAGGGAGAGACTGGGTGGGGTGGATAGAGGAAGGGAAAAGTAGGAAAGACAGTCATTGATTTCATCTTTCACTTACCCACTTGCTCTGGAGATCTCAACACTTGCCAATTTAAACTTATTCTTCCCAAATGGGATGAGTTAGAATCTTTCCCCAATTACTGTAGTTGAGAAACAGACTATCAGCATGGCAACAGTTCTCAAAATTCAAAGACTTAAGAGTAAATAGTGCCATATTTCTCTCAATTTTAAATATTTCTTTAGCAAAGCAATTCTTTGGGATTACCCTTTTCTTCATGCTCAAAGCCTACTCTTGTGTTCTGATAGTATGAATAAAATCAGACATACTTTTTTTTTTTATTACCAGAAGAAGTCGGGACAAATGTTGCTTTGGTTCAAATAATTTCAGAAACTGCAAATACCAGAGAAACAGTAACCAAAAACACACCCCCCGCCACCCCCAAAAAGACACACCAAAACAAACAAAACCTAAACAAACCAGTAACCAAACACCAAATTTACAACAACAGTGCAGGAAAACAACAACAACCCCAAAACCCACAAAAACAAAACACTTGTTTTAAATATAGTCATCCTTCTTCCCCTCTTTCTTTTCCTAATAACAGAGTATTTATTGGATGCAACAAAGTAGGCCCTGGCATTTCCAGGGTAGATAATGTACACAAGACCAATCTCTAGTTTCAGGGTATAAACGTGTGGTCTGACTGCAATCTTTATGAAGGACTCAACAGCTCAAGATAAGAGTTCATATTTCAAAACCAGTTAAAGCAAATTACAAAACAAAAATGATGCCAAAGCAAATACAAATAAAAGCTGCTTTTAGTTTATTATTTGGGGGTTAGATATTTGGTATTATAAAGAAAACAAAAAAAGACACCTGAAGGGAGCTTAGCCTCATGCACAGAGACGTGTTTATGACGCAACCAGTTTCTCCATCCCCAGATGTCTGGAGCTCGGTCTGGACATCTGTTTTTAATTGTTTCCAGGCATGTCGGTGGGAATGTGATCACAAGTGGGCTGACTGTGATTTTCACAAAGGAAAAAAAGAAACAGACAGCTAATAGATGTTCAATAGTTTGGAGAGTTCTTAATTTTTGTTAATAACTCTGAGTGTGTGATACTGAGCTCGATATAACCCGGTCACATGGTGCTTTGTTAAAAGGGTATCCTGTAAAAACTTGCCATGGCATAATAGTGGTTACACAAAGAATACCCACTTTAGTATGTTTTTGGTTCTTGACAAAAGAAGATTACCAGCTGTTGGAAAGATGTAGAAAAGGATGTTATCAGTATTGTGTCATTTAACTAAACGCTTGGCAGCTGATATCTTAATATCATGGTCAGTACTCTAAAAGCAGGCCCTTCTTCATGAGCTGAAAAGGTGAATAGATCCATAGAGATAAACAGGGGTGAAGTAGCACTGAGTAGGGATCAGTTGACAGTCAAGACCGTACTGTGCCCAGTTATATTACAGGCATGGCCAGCCGGGGCAGGTGCCCTTGGCAGGGTCCGGAAGGCTTCCAGATCACCCCACAGACTCTGCTGTTGGTGATCTGCTGCTATTTTCAGAGTGGGCAAGAAAGCATCAGGGCCTGCAGAACCAGAGACGGCTGATGCCACCCCCAAGGGTTTTTTTTTTTTGTGTTGTTGTTACTGTTTTTTCTGGGGCCCACTTAGATCCAGGCTAGAACAGATGCAGGAAGAAAGAGAGAGTTAGGCATTATTTTTGAAACGCTATGGAAATTATGCATTCACCTGCATTCTTCCCATATTTTTTCTCATCTGAGTCTATAGTAAAGATTTTCTACATTGTCATATTACCAATGATTCTCAGAAGACAAGAGAAACAGAAAAATTAGGCATTTTTATTTTGTCCGTATCAATTTATTGAAACTATATTGAATAGATTGCATTATTTAATTTTCAGTAAATTACATGGTTCAAAATTCTAAAGTACAAAAATGTGTCTATGGACAAATGTTCTTTTTATGTGACTTTTTTCCCAATTATTTTTCTTTTCCTGAGGGAACTAGTTACTTGTGGATTTTAAAAAAACATATATTTTTATTGATTTCAGAAAGGAAGGGAGAGGGAGAGAGAGATAAAAACATCAATGATGAGAATAATTGATCAGCTACCTCCTGAAAGCCCCACACTGGGGATCGAGCCTGCAACCCAGGCATATGCCCTGACCAGGAATCGAACTGTGATCTCCTGGTTCGTAGTCTACGTTCAAACTCTGAGCCATGCTGGTTGGGCTATCTGTGGATCTTTTCAGAGATATTCTGTGTACCATATGTAAATCTCATTTAGATCTGAATTTTCTTTTTGGCAGAATGAAGAAATGCTGAAATTAATTGCCTAGATAATTTTGAGCCCTAATCTATTATTGAAACATTCAATTACATTCAGCAAGGATGTTTCAAAGCCTAGTACTACTCAACAAGGATAATGTGGATCATGAAAGAAGTCCATGGTGTATAGGCTCTGGTTTCAGGAATTTATGAGGCTAACTATAAGGTCATATTAATGTGCATATAAATATGCTTTATTGAACTAAGCATAGTGCATTATAATTCTTCCTTTTGATTAAGAGGGCCTCAAAAACAGATTCTTTCTGATTTATCTTTCTATACATGGGATCTTGCATAGTGCTTGACACAAAATAGATAGCCAGTAAATGATTGTTGAATGAAAGCATGGATTGATGAATAAATAGAGAGCAGCTCAAGAAAGCATGGCAATACTTGAGAGAGGAGATCATACTAATGGTGTGGGATGGGTGATGAGAGCAAAACAGAAAGTAATGAGAAATTCCAAGAATCTACCTCAGGAGAAAGAGAGGAGGCCAGGTTCCATGGAAAAGGTGGGACTTGATCCTGAAGCATGGGAGATGGAAGGATGCAATGGAGGGACTATAAGACCCCTTCTAGGTGGGGCAGAGTGCGTGCATAGCAAAAGCGAAGTGACAGCGGTAGAAATGCGCATGTTGCTACCACGTCCAGCGAGGACTTTGGTTTCATGCAAGTATTCTCCCTTTTGAGGTTTGTTGAACATTAGGAGAGGCACAATGAGATTGTGATGAACTCACAACATCAGCAGAAGGATTCGAGCTTCATCTCAAAAGTGATTGAAAGCTTTTTGAGCTTGTGAATTTCAACAAAGAGTAATCTGATAAACTAAAAGCTGGAAGACTGGCTAAATAGGTGTTGAGGGTATTTGAGGCATTACTCTCGGTAACTGTTGAAAATGGGTGCAGTTCTGGGAATAGGAAAGAAAAGACTGATTTAAAAACGTGGGGGATGAAGCAAGAGCATTTGATAATAGATAAGACAATAGAGGAGAAGGAAGGGATGCTGAATTCTGTAGAATACAACCAATTTGATACCCTCATATTTGCTGAATTTCTACTGTATTCAAGACCCTGCATGTCCCTCAGAGCAGATACATTCAATACATGTGCTTGAACTCCACTAAGAATTGAGTAAATATAAATGTTCTTATTGGAATATTAGCCAACTATCAGCATACTTCAAGTATCAGTCACACTTTTTGGCATGTTATTTTTACAGGGTGGAGCAAAAGTAGATTTATAGTGGTGAGTATGCAAACACAGAGTTTATTCTTGTATTATTATTTATTAACTAGAGGCCCCGTGCACAACATTTGTGCATGGGGGCGGGGACGGTTGCCGTCAGCCCCGCCTGTGCCCTTTCACAGTCTGAGAGCCCTTGGGGGATGTCTGTCAGTTGGACATCCTTAGCGCTGCTGCTGTGGAGCTGGGAGAGGCTACCACCTCTGCTGCTGTGTTTGCCAGCCGTGAGCCCAGCTTCTGGCTGAGCAGCACTCCCTCTGTGGGAGTGCACTGACCACCAGGGGGCAGTGCCTTCATTGAGCGTCTGCCCCTTGGTGGTCAGTGCGCATCATAGCGACCAGTCATTCTGCTGTTCAGCCAATTTGCATATTACCCTTTTATTATATAGGATTATTGTACTGCTAGAGGCCTGGTGCATGGATTCGTGCACTGGTAGGGTCCCTCGGCCTGGCCTGCACCCTCTCACAATCCGGGACCCTTCAGGGGATGTCGGACTGCCAGTTTCGGCCTGATCCCTGCAGACCAGGTCGAGGGACCCCACTGGTGCACAAATCCATGCACTGGGCCTCTAGTACACATATAAGATCTTTGGTTAATCTCTTCCCAACCTCCCCTCTCCCCCCTTCCCTCTGAGATTCATCAGTCTGTTCCATGTTTCCATGCCTGGGCATTGAGCATCTGCCCCCTGGTGGTCAGTGTGCATCATAGCTACTGGTCAAACAGTCGGATGGTTGCTTAGGTTTTTATATATATATATATATTTTCCATATGAACAGCTGAAAACCTACTTTTGCCCCATCCTGTATTTCATTAAAAAAAAACTCCAGAACTAAAAAAATGCTCTTGAAATCAAGTTGGACGACAATCAGAATGATCAGTCTTCAAGGAAGAGCTATTTTGTCATGTTATCTGTCCCTCCTCATTGTTTGGTTCTGACATGTCCACAGTCATCCCACACCCTGGATCGCTGCACTTTCTGGCGGGGGCTCCTGGACTTGCTCACTCATAAATCCCTCGCTCTTTTAGAACCTGTGGTTTGTAAAAGATTGATGGCTGGTGTCACATATCCTCCTTCCCCAGCCCACCCTCCGCGGTCCTTCCATAGTTGTATATAATAGTGACACATCTGAAGCCACGGAGAGAACTGGGAGGGTTGACTTGTTAACCAAGAAATTACAGCTGCAGAGTGCAAATGGTGTTCAGAGCCCGGGGAACATGCCACTGGCATTTGCTTAGAGTTCTTCATAATCTGCTTGTCAGCTTGGTTTGATGAGTTTTTGTTTGTTTGTTTTTGGGGGTCCAAAATAAGCTAGTTTGGGATGAGAGCCCTTTCCCAAGCCTCCTTTATTCTATCTCAGAACACACACACACACACACACACACACACACACACTCCTCACACGCCATAAATATGTGCCTTTGGCATTTGGTTGTCTATGACAAAAAGCGAAAATTGCCCCAGAACGTGACATGATTTAAAAAACAGTTAAAAAATTTGGATAAGGCTGAACAAAACAAGAAAGAAGAAAGGAAGAAGAAACACTCCCCCTTAATCAAATCCTTCATTTCCCCTAGAGCAAGCAGTTCTTAATTATATTTAACAGACACAACAACGTGCCACAAGCTGGTCCAAACAGCTGTGGGAAGGCTCCATTGCGCTGCGAACAGGGCCAGGAGGAGACCCCACTGGCAAATCAGCACAGGCCTTGGGCGCAGATCAGGATCACTTCTGAAGTCTGCTCCGGGCCATGCCGATTGACCAGAGTTCATTCCCCGCAGCTGTATTTTCCTGTTGGTGTTCTTTTGCAACTATATATTTCAACTAGGCTTTCAGTGGGTCCTTCCAGATCTGTCATCTATACTATTTGACTAATAGTTGACTGTGGATAGATTGGCATTTCCGTGAATTCCCTCTATGGTCTAGAAACCTGCTGAACTCGTCTCCAGCTGCAGAACAAGAGTTTTGTTCTCTGAACCTGTCACTTAACTATACATTTGCGAACAGAAAATTGAAACGCCCCAACCCCACAGTCTTTCCCTGCCCACCCACCACCAATTCCAGTTCCCACTCTAATGATATCTGCTTGTTTCCTTAGCTTTATGTATCTGGCCTGTTATGTTAACAAAATACGAATGCATGCAAACAAAAGAGAGCAACTATTTAAAAATAAATGTTACTGGCTGTTGACAACATAGTTTTCAGCAAGATTAAACTTTTCTTCTTTTCCAATTGCATTTCTTTATCTTTATCTGTTGTATGTAACCACAACTAAATTGTGCTATGGAAAGAAACACATTCCATAATTTGGGTTTATTAAATTTCCCATCATCTTCCTTTTATGTTTCTTTCAACAGATATTTTATCATCCCAGAGAATCTGAGACATTTTCCCATGTAAATATGCATCTAAATTACCAGATTCTTCATTCTTGTTTCTTCTCATGCAGTGTTTATTGGTTCCTTTTTTCTTTTCAATTTACAAAATTGTAAGTAAATTATCAATTAAACTTTAAATTCCTGAATTAGTTATATTTATTAACGCATAAACTTCTCACATATCTATAGCTTTATACATCATTACAATTTGACTTTTTCTCTAATAATATTTTAACATTAGGCCATATACTTTGTTAAAGACAGAGTTTTTATTTGAGTTTGTTGCTGATAGAATTTTCACTACTAAATACATCTCTAGTAATTGTGTCTAAAATGCTGTTTAGTACACTGATTTTCTCTCATTATTTCTACTGGCTTAACAGGTAGTCAAACATATTTTCCTTTGTTGTTGTATTAAAGACCCATTACAAATTAATAATGAGAGTAGCAGCAAATTTCCTCCTAATATTTTCTCAATCTTCCACTGATTGAACACTATTCTGCACATACACCAACTTCATTAAAAAGCTCTTCCACTCCAATGTAAACAGTGTTCTATTAATAGCAAGGATGTTAGGGCTGTGGCTTGGGCCTTAGGCTCCCTTTATATTATTCAATCTATCTGTGCCTCATCCTGTATTAGTGAGGGCATATCTGCATAAGATATGTTAACCCTCTCTCTGTCATCATTGAAAATAGGAAGGTGGTTCTAGATAGAGATGCAGCCTGGAGTGGAAAGGGTACTGGCCCAGACCTGGAGAGCAGGGATCTGAGACCCTGGCATTTGCGGGCTGTGTGGCCTTGAGCACATTGCAGAACCTCTGCCGGTCCCGTTTCCTCACCTGTAAAAGAAGTGAATTGGAATTATACAAGCAAATGTTCTTTGCAGCTCCGTGAGAGGTACCAGGTCTGTTCCTCAAAGCCTTCATGTTTGTGGGTTTAGCTGTCTTCACCTAGATTGCTTTAACTCATCACTTTGACCTAGAGATTCTCAACCGTGGAGGCAATTAGAATCACCTGTGGTGCTTTTCCACCCTCGGTGTGTCAGTAGTTTGTGAAGTTCCTCAGGTAATTCAGGTGCTTCCAGTGTGCAGCCAGGGCTGAGAACCAGTGCCTTTACCTGCAATGCAGGGATTATAAATCCTGGCCTCAACTCCCTTTCTTTCCCGTAAGAAACATCATGATGTTTGGAAATATGCTTTGAGTTCAACAGCAAATAATAAAAATAGGATGCTTGTGGTCGTAAGTAGAAAGGTCTGTCACAAAGGGGTTCTAAAACCCCACGAGGTAAGACAATCTGGTGAAAAGAGAATTGGGAAACTAACTCGACGGAATGTAAGAGGTCCCCCTTGTGCAGTCAGCTAAGCCGGCTGCTTTGGTCTTTCTCTCCTTTCTGCAGCTGGATGGGTGACAGCTGGTGAAGGTGTGGCTCTGCGTGAATCAGCAGCCCTCCCCCACCCTCGGTCCAGGAGGTAGGGCACAAGGCTTTGATCTTCAGTGGCTGGTTTAACTTGGCTCAGCTGGGAATTAGTGAGTCCCTGAGTCCTGGAACCAAGTCCCGCCCTTATTGTGCTCTGAGGTCCCGGTGGCCGCTCTAGTCTAAGAGAACAGGGAGACCAGCTCATTCTGCGCGGCCAGAAAGGGCCAGGGAAGGTCAACTGTGTGTGCTCTGGCCCTCTGCTACGATGGCTCATTCTGGAGCAAGACATTCAGGTTTGAGAAAAGCAGTTTCCTAGAGAAGCTGCCGTAGGGGTCATAGTAATGGAAAATGCTGTGGGGAAGATTAGTTTTCATTGTCCTCTTTCAACTCTTTTTCCAGAGTGTCTTCTTCCTTCTCTTCTTCCTTCTTCAAATGTATTGCTTCTTTTCTTGAAAATATAGTGAATTCCAACCATGGGGGAAAAATAAATCAACCAAAGTCACAATACTAATAAAATCATTACTGTTAAGAGTTGATTTTCTTCCAATCTTTTATACACATTGTTTGTTTTCATATATCGTGAAACTGAACATCTAACTTTTTATTGTCTTTTCCTGTAACACCATGAAATACACCTTTTTTTCTCATTTTATTGAAAACTTTTCAGAAACATTTTATTCAATGAATGATATTTCATCAGAGAAATGTAGCATAGTATGCTAAGTATTTCCCTCTTATAATTAGAATATTTCTAGTTTTTTATGTTTATAAGTAATACTTAGATAAAGCAAGCAAAAGCTTAAAAATATAGATAATGAAAAAGAACATGTAAGTGAAATAATATTCTTAATGTATAAAGACCTCATATAGCCCAGCTGGCGTGGTTCAATGGTTGAGCGTTGACCCAGAAACCAAGAGGTCACTGGTTCGATTTCTCGTCAGGGCACATGCCTGAATTGTGGGCTCTATCCCCAGTAGGGGAAGTTCATGGGGAAGCCAATTGATGATTCTCCCTCATCATTGATGTTTCCATCTATCTCTCCCCTTCCCTTCCTCTCTCTGGAAAAAAAACACAACAAACAAAAAAATATATAAAACATTTTTTAAAAAGTAGAGGCTAACAAAATGGCCATATATATCCATATGCTATAATATCATGCAGAACTTAATTGAAAAAAGAGAATGAAAAAATTCTCACACTGTAATGTCGAATAAATGTCACATGAGATGGAGTTACATAATAGGATTTTATATATCCACTAGAGGCCTGGTGCACAAAATTCTTGCATTGGGGGGCAGTCCCTCAGCCTAGCCTGTGCCCTCTTGCAGTCCAGGAGCCCTCGGGGGATGTCCAACTGCCCCAGAAGTGGGAGAGGCTCCTGCCACTGCCACTGTGCTTCCCAGCTGTGAGACCGGCTTCTGGCTGAGCGACACTCCCCCTGTGGGAGTGCACTGACCACCATGGGGCAGCTCCCGCATTGAGTGTCTGACCCCTTGTGGTCAGTGAGTGTCATAGCGACCGGTCATTCTGCTGTCGGTTGAAACTGGCTCTCTGACATCCTCTGAGGGGTCCCAGATTGTGAGAGGGTGCAGGCCAGGTCAAGGGACTCCACCAGTGCACAATCGGGGCCAGGGAGAGATGTGGGAGGTTGGCCAGCTAGGGAGGGACTCTAGGAGGGTTCCAGGGTGTTTCTGGCCCATCTCGCTCAGTCCCGATCAGCCGGACCCCAGCAGCAAATTAACCTACCAGTTGGAGCGTCTGCCCCCTGGTGGTCAGTGCATGTCATAGCTAGTAGTTGAACGGCCTTAGCATATCATTAGCATATTATGCTTTGATTTGTTGAATGTCCAACTGTACGACCGAACACTTAGGATATTAGGCTTTTATTATATAGGATACCAAAATGACTAAAGGGAAATACTGGGTATCTCTGATTCTTATGGGTGTTTAAAATTTTTTCATTATGTTTACCTGTATTTTCCAAATTCTTTACAATGAGAATATTATGCTATGAGAGAGCAACTGTAAATTATTAGTTGAAAAAATGGCTTCTTGGTGCTAGTGCTGGCCCCACCACCTACTGTTCAACTTTGGGCAAGTTGTGAAACCTCTCTGTGCCTTAGTTTCCTTATCTGTAAACATGAGATGATAAAAGTACATTCACTTAGTAGGATTTTTATGAAGACAAATTATTTAATCATATAAACTGTTAGGACAGTTTCTGAATAAGTACTAAAAAAGTGTTAATTATTCTTTCTTTTTAAAAAATACATTTTTATTGATTTCAGAGGAGGGAGGGAGAGGGGGAGGGAGAGGGGGAGGGAGAGAGAGATAGAAACAACAATGATGAGAGAAAATCATTGATTGGTTGCCTCTTCCATGCTCCACACTGGGGATTGAGCCCAAAATCTGGGCATGTGCCCTGACAGGAAATCGAACCATGACCTCCTTGTTCATAGGTCGATATTCAACCACTGAGCATGCCAGCCAGGCAGTATTATTTATTCTTAAATTTTTTATAATCAGACAAGGATTTTAAGTCATACAATCTGCCCTTTCCTCAAACAACACTGTAGAAAACATTTATGCTTATAGCTATTTCCCCCCAAGTTATTTCCTTGGAATAGCTTCTCGGAAATAAAATAATTATACCAGGTCCTTGATAATTTCTGCTAAAATTCTTTCCAAAGCTATTATTAAACATTGCCATGCCAGAAATACATGGCATTGGTGGCTTTAGAATATTCTTGCTGAGTACTGTTATTAAAAAATAACTGTATTTTTCTTTAAGGGAAAATGGCTTATTTTTAAAATTTAAATTTCTTAATTTGTGAAGTTGATAATTTCATGATCATAATTGCTAAATTTTCTCTTATGTAAAGTTACTTCTATCCTTAACCTACTTACTTATTGATATCTTACTGTTTTTCTTATTGATTTATGTAAACTCTTTATAAGGTTGAAATATTAATCATCTTTCTACCATAGCAACTATGGATATTTTTCCCATTTATTGATTTATTATCATTTTTGGTTTGAGGTAAGAAAGTTTAAATATAGTATTGCCAAATCTATATTTTGCTTTGCAAATTTTGCATTGCTTTAAAGTTGAACAACTTCAGATGGGGAGTTTTTTACATAATTCTGTATTACTAGCCCTAAAAAGCTTTTTAATGATCTCTATAGGCACTTTTTAAATTTGAAAGATGACTTCTATTGACCAAGGTGACTGACCAGGAGGCACTACTGAGTTTATTCCACTAATCAGGCTGTAAGATTTCTCGAAATTCCAGATTACCAGGTAGAATCTCTGGGATGGCAGCCTACTTCCTTGCCCTCTTCAAAGTACAAAAAGTATGGGTTCTCTAAATAGGCACTAGGCAAGTGCCCCCAGGGTAGTCTAACTGACTGAGGGCCCATTGGCCTAGACATTGCAAAATTAGGATAGAAACCACTGGCCTACCTCCTTCATGGTGGCTTGACCAAATGGCACACAACTGTCACATGTGACATTTCTATGGTCCTCCAGAAAATGAGGGGGCCAACTGTTTCAGGTTGAAGCTATTGACAAGAGACAAGTCAGCCTATAGGTGCATCGAGTTTTTTAGAGAAGCACCAAGTCCAGAACAAGCTGGGCACCTCTGAACTGAAGACAGGAGATTCAGGTTTGAAACTCAAAGTGGCCCACTGATACTTGTGTGTGGATTAAGATCAGTTTGTGATTTGGTTCCTCAGTTTAGTCATTTGTTGTCTCCATGCTTCTTCCTCTAGTTATTTCCTTCTAGAAATGTTCAGAATTTTCTCTGCTAAGTGAAGGGAATATGAGCATAGAAAGCAGCTTTTGCCAAAATACAAGGTCATTTACAACAGCAAAATTTACGTGTTTCATCACTATCTAAAGAACTGGCCACTCACCCAGACATTTAATGCAAATGAAGACGTATTTACTGAATGTTGACCCTCACCTTGCTTTATAATGGGGTGCTGTATCTATGCTATGTCTTTCCTAGTAGTTGTTCACTAAACTATGTGAGTAAACTTGATCTCTTCTTAGGTATTTAATATGCTAATAACAACACATTACCAAAACTAAAGGTTTAGAAAATACTTTTTTTGTCTTCATAAATTCTCCCCTGACACAACTCATGAATCTTTTTGATGGCTCTATTGTAGGATAAATTTGACGTTCATATCATCAGAACTGAATGGAAGCTGACAACATGCTTTAACCTAAATTGTAAAGACTCTTGTCTGGCTATTCAAGTCAAAACCAGAGTTTATATAACCACCTAGCATGGTTTCTGGTTATGTAAAACGTGCCTGATTATCTGAATCCTGGATCAAAAGCTTCCTCCACATGAATGGTTTAGTTAGGGGGGAAAAAAACCCCAGACTGAACTGTGCCAATGAAAGCAGGGGCCATTTCACATTTTGCTTTGTGAAAGAGCAGAAAGTAAAGACAAATGAGGACTATGCATGGGGCACATCAGAACATCAGGTCAGTGGAAAAAATAAGTCTGGAAAATGTGGGGAGAGAAGCAAATGACTCAAATGAAAGTCACGAGGACCTGGCAAGCTTTCAAGTGAAGTTGAACAATAGGGAAAGAGAGATGCTCGACTCCGGGACAAACAACCCCCGAGCTGTACATTTATTTCCTCAAGTGTGTGCTGAGCCTTTACTAGGAGCCGCGCACCTTCTAGGTCCAAAGTCCTGGGGAGGAGGCAGTGTTCCCATCTTTGACTTCAAAGAGCTTATGCGAGTTTGAAAACATAAAGATTTCATAGGGGACAAGAAAACATAGAAAGAATGTCCAGTTAAATATCATAATGTCAAACCTACAGGGGAGTGAATACAAATATTATGGGCTCTCAGGGGTAAAAGAGTACAATGGTGAATGCTGAAAACCGAGTAGAAGAGCGGTATAAAAATAGGCGCTTGTGGTAATAAAAGTCCGTGACCACTGAGTGCAGCGTAAGAAAATCATTAACTTCTATGGGCCTCAGTATTTTTGCCTGTCAAATGGGTATAATCACTTACCAGTATATTTATATATGATAGGATTGTTAAAACAATAAAACTGGGATAAAATTTAAATGTACTTATAAACTATAATACAAATATAAGCTATGAGGGTAGTGCTGTGGTGAATATAAAAAGCATAGACTTTGAAGTTAGAGAACCCTGAGCAAAAATTCTGGGTCCTCTACTTAACTAACTTTTTGCCCTAGGGCCAATTATTTAATGCTCTTAAGCCTCAGTTTTATCATTTAAAAATTGGTGTTAATATCTATCTGTAGGGCTATAGTAATTAGAGAAAAACATATAAAGTGCCTAGCATATAATGAAGAGAGGTTAGAATGTTAGAATGAAATCCTTGGTAGAGGGAGGTAGGTTTGTCTAATGGCTTCGTATGGATGGAGGGGAATTGAACAGAGTTTAGGTAAACTGTTTTAGATGGTTGCATTCGAGTGGAGCGTGGGGCAGGCTAATGTGTAATCCTTCAACAATTGGATTATGGAGAGACCACAGCATGGGCAATTCCAGAATTTCTATGTGAGAGGCTTAGGATGGCAATTTAATCAGAAAAGGGAGAGCTAAATTGAGGGCAGGTCTTGAGGTTGCTTTCAAGTGGAAATCATGTACAGCAAGCAGGTCCTTGAATAACATTGTTTCATTCTACTTTGTTTCTTCATAACGTTGATGAGATGCCTTAGGAACTTAACTCTTGTTTATATTAATTAGCCTACGGTAAACTTTAGGTCCATTATAAGTCATTTCACTTAAAAGTTGCAGAACTTATGATGATGTTAAGTGAGGACTTATTGTATGTTTATTTGGGGGAGGCTTGGGAAGCTGATGAAGATCATGGTAATGCTAAATCCTCCCAAAGACATCCGATGCACAACCATAGTGGAAATGTACATATAACATAAGGCCTCTCACTTACTGGGAATAGACTGTGTTCTAGTATCAAAGTAGAGTGTATGTGATAACAATCCAAATGGTACCTAAGAGCTCAAGGTGCTCAATGCAGCACTCCCTTTGTATCCTTTCTGTACTTTCCCCTGATATGATCTAATTAAATACTTATGGTTTCTGTTTTCCCATGGGTAGTGTTTGCAGACTTTTCTTAGTTAGATCTCCTGGATTACTTTCCTAGTCTCTTATTTGTTTTTATCCTGTGTACATCTGTGAGCGTTTTTCTACATTATTTTGGAAACCTTAAATTTCTTTTTAATCTATGCAATTATACTTTTAATTTCCCCAAATCTATTTCTTGTCCTCTAATTGTTACTTTTTCACAGCTTCTTATCATTATTTTCTAGATATAATAGCTTCTTAAATCTCTTTTTATAATAATTGGATTAAAAACAAAAGAGTCTCTTCTGCTTTGAGAATTTTCTGTTTCCTCTGGATTATTTTGCTTACTTCTTGGTCTTTATCTATTTATTTTTTTGTGCTGCTGTGTACTCTTTCTAGGTCTGTGGTTCTTGGTTGTGTGTTTGTATTTAAGAAAAAAGGCTTTGTCTATCCCTCTGCCTCCACATCCCCCTCATGGACAGGGACAACAGCATAGCGATTGCCTGGGGTGGGGGGCAAGTGGGTGAGGGAGAGGTGGAGAAGGGTATAGGGGGAATAAATGGTGATGGATGGAGACTTGACTTGGGGTGGTGACCACACAGTACAGTGTACAGATGATGTGTTGTAGAATTGTGCACCTGAAACCTATATACTTTTGTTAATCAGTGTTACCCCAGTAAATTCAGTAAACAAAGAAAAAAAAAAAAAGAAAGAAAATAGCCTCGGGTGGTTGGTTTGGATTTCTTCCACTGGTGTGTGTGTGTGTGTGTGTGTGTGTGTGTGTGTGTGTGTGTGTGTAGGCTTCCCATTGGGAAATAGGCATACTTCCTTTATACGAAGGGCCTTAGGGGCTCCAGCCAGTCTCCGCAGTGGAAGCATTAGCTTTCCTCAGGTAATTTGTTCTTCTCACCCTAAGGATAGGGTGAGAAGAGAAGGGGAGGTTGGGAATTTGGACTAGTGTGTATATGTGGGTTAGAGATATGCTATCACTCTTCCACTTCTCACTCGAATGTGGGTACAAGCTGCTGGCTCTGAGGCCAGAGCCCTCCTTGAAGCTTGACATCCTGTGGGGAAGATTGCACCCTAGTCTTTTTCTTCTCCCTCAGAGGAGGTGGCCACCTTCACCACTTTCTTTGGTCTTCCTGCTTGTATCCATTTTCCATGTGCCAGGAATTGGTTGAAATTGGTTGAAATCTCTCCTTTGTTGGTCACTGTCTTCCTATTCACTTTTATAGTGACTTCCTTTTTGTATTTCTGTGCTTGTCTTTAGGGGGATCGCGGGAGGACCCAAGACACATCATTTGCATGGTCTGCACTTATTTTTTTATTAAAGTACTGGAGACCAGATGCACAAAATTCATGCACAGGTAGGGTTCCTAGGCCTGGCCGGCGATCAGGGCTGATCTGTGGGGCAACCGGCAGGGAGATCAGGGGCCCACGCTGGCATCCACCTCGCTGGCCTGGGACCTGTGGGCTGGGGGCAGCTCCTGCATTGATCATCTGCCCCCTGGTGGTCAGTGCATGTCATAGAGACCGGTTGTTCTGCCGTTTGGTCGATTTGCATATTAGGCTTTTATTATATAGGATAGTTAATATACACTGTTATATTAGTTTCAGGTGTACAACATAGTGATTTGACATTTATATACCTTACAATGTGGTCAACATAATAAATCTAGTAACCATCTGTCACTATACAAAGTTATTAAGATATTGTTGAGTATAGTTAGTCCTTATGTTATGCATTACATACAGCTCCGTGACTTACTATATGAATGGAATTTTGTACTTCTTATTCCCCTTCATGTTTTTTACCCACCCCTCCACCCCCTTTCCTTTGGTAACCATCAGTTAGTTCTCTGTTGTTAAGGACTGTTAGAATACACTTGGCTTAATTTATGTCAGCTGGGACTCAGGGCGAGGGCAGAGTCACTCCCTGAGGGCGAGACCAGTCAAAGACTGGATGCCACTCAGTCTGACTCTCCCACCCAGTGTTAAGGGGATGGATCTCATGATGTCAAAGGCCCACTCAGATGTGATGTAACTTCCTGTAATTCGAGTATATAATAAACAGCTTTCAGAGCTGGCGCTCTTTCTGTGTGCTCTGTCCCTCCAGAGGTCAGGCACCACACCCAGCCCAGACAATTCAGATGCAATGTCTACTTCAGTCTTGATTGATCTCTGTGGCCTAATTCCCTATTGCAATGGCTAACTCTACTTTCCTTTCTGTAGACCAGGTGTGTGTTGAGGCCAGTAGGCTGCCCACACAAGGGCATAACTGGGAGGTGCTCATAAGGAACTTTTCTTTATTTCTGGGGAATGTGCTGAAATCTGAGGATCAAGCAGAATAGTTTATTTGGAAATGTAAAGTGGCAATTCTCTGCACCAGCTAATCTTCAGCCCCTGGGAGTAGCTTAGCTGAACTGTGGAAGGATATTTTTTCATAGTAGACCAGAAGGTTCAAAACTACCTTCTGTGGCTCAGGATTTTCTAAATGCATCCCTGCTTACAGTGACGCTGAGAGAACAAATTTCACTCAAGAAATTCCAGTCATTTGAAAAATAAATTCGTAGGGAATTTGCTAGAAAATTGAAAGGGAGCAAGGTATATCAATGTATGCATTAGAGTCTGCAAAATTATCAGGCTTGATGCCTGATGTAGGATGACAGCAACCAAGACAAATATGGAAGTGAAGGGAGTAGGCTTTGTTTATAAAGCCATACTAAACACAATCTTTTTTTCCAGCTTTCCCTTAGATAAACCACCCACACTGAAGTCAAATATTAAGATTATAAGACAATGTTTCAGGGACATTTTTACATACTGCTTGGGGCATTAATGGTTGTGCAATTCATTCACAACCACATGTGAAAGTGGCTGCCATTGCCAGTGTCTTGGTTAGGAATCCTTTGGCTATGAGTGTCAGAAAACTGAATCCATACCAGCTTATGTATACAGCTAATTTATTGGCTTGCAGAATTGAAGAGGGCAGGGCAGCAGACCCAGATGTTTTTTTGTTGTTGTTGTTTTGTTTGTTTGTTTTTGTAGTTCAAACAATAAAATTTGGATGAACTTTTCCTATCTCATCTCCTAGTTTTTTCCATGTTTGGGTGTTAGTAGTGGGTGGATGGCAATAGCAACCCTAGTTCAAATTTAATCACTGAGATACCAAGTTTAGGAGACACTACTGAAACAATTTATAAAATATTTTGTATTAAAAAGTGTATCAGTTAGGCCTTGGCATGGTGAAAGTCATAGCAAACCCAAATCAAACTACCTCAGCAAAAAGAGAATGTATTGGCTCAAATAACTGGATGCCAGTGGAGGGTTTGGCTTCTGATGCAGTCACTTTAGAGGTAAACCAATGTCTAGAAGATTCCTTCCTTGGCTGTGCTTTCTGTGTCTGCTGCCTGCATAATCAGTCTCCTTTCACAGGATAAGATGGCTGCAGTGACCTATACCTCACGTCCTCACACTATCAAGTCTAGAGAAAGAGGGAAAACTTTTCTTCTCCTGGCTTCATATAATCCTTGGATGAATCATTTTGCATGGCAGATGGCCTGTCTTGACTGGATTAAACCTTTCATGGTCTGAGCCTATGTCTGGAGACCACCCAAACCATTCTCTGTAACCAGGGGTATGTATATTGAGCAGCTAACAACAGATGCCTGCTATAAAGCAAATGCCCATGACAAGGAATATGTTTTATGAGTGACAAAATGTTAGCAGAGTGGGGGGCGGGGAGGGACGGGGAACAAAGAGAGATGTATTAGTTGGGATTCTCCAGAGAAACAAAACCAACAGGAGATATATAAACCTTCTAGAATGAGATTTATTATACCCAGGAAATATGGTGGTGGAAATTCCAGTTCATGTCTGAAGGCCTGAGAGCCAGGAGAGCCCATAGTGTAAGTCCAAGGGCAAGAGAAGACTAATGTTTCAGATCAGGCAGTCAATAAGAGAGGGAGAAGTCAACCTTCTTCTGCCTTCTTGTTGCATTTGGGCCCTTAGTTGGTTGAAGAGACCCACCCACATTAGAGAGGGCCATCTGCTTTACTCAGCTCAGCAATTCAAATGTTAAACCCTTCTGGAAACACTCTCACAGAAACATCCAGAAATCATGTTTAACCAGATATTGGGGCATCCCATGGTGCCAGTCAAGTTAATGCAAAAATTAACGATCACAGAGAGGAAGAGGAAAAGGAAGGAAATGAGCATTTATAAAGTGCTCACTCTGTCAACTATGGGTCAGGCATTTTGAAGTCCTCCCAAGGACCCTACTAACAAATGATGAATCATCATATCCAAAAACACGTAGCCAGAGTGATGAAGACAGCATTCAAATTCAAGACTGCCTATTCCTAAGTCCAACAGTGAGTGATGCTTTGCTAACATAAGGGCATGAAAGCCTGAATCTAAATTATACAATGAAAGATGTATAGTAGGTACAGTGGGGTAGCAGTTCTCAAAGTGTGCCTCTTAGATCATCTGCTTGGTCCTCTCTTTTCCAGCTGAAAGTCAGATTTTCTTCAGATATTTCAACTACAACACCATCACAGCAGATGAAATGCAGAGTAGATATGAAAATACAGCTGTTTTGTATTAAGCCAGATACTAAATAGATTTGCAAAAAAAGTAAAATAATGATGCTCTTCTCAGTGAATTTTCTTTGGTTTTGGAAAATAGAGTTATTTTTCTTTAGTTTATTTTATGTATGTTAATATATGATGGTTTATTATAGTTATTTTAAGTGATTTAATAAATAAAACTTAAAACCCTCTTTTAATTTATAATATAGTAAATATTGATAGGTATAAGCTCAGTAAACAAAAGAAAGTTTTAGAGCTGCTGCATGTACAGGTTGCAGGTCTCAAGAAGTAATCCTCAGGTAGAAGTCACCAGGTATGGACCTTCTCCTTGGGCTCTCCTGCAGAAACTTTGCTTTGCAAACAATTGGACTTTGTCTTTTAAAGATGAGTGGGTTCATTTTCCAAGGTAACAATAACCTGGGAAACTAGAACAGGCATTTTATAAAATTGAGGTATAATTGACATATAACATTATATTAGTTTCAGATATCCTATATAACAAAGAGGTAATATGCAAATTGACCATCACACCCTTGCACAAGATGGCCGCCCCCATGTGGTCACAAGCTGGCTGGCAGGGGAGGGCAGTTGTGGACAATCAGGCCAGCAGGGGAGGGAAGTTGTGGGCAATCAGGCCAGCAGGGGAGGGCAGTTGGGGCGACTGGGCCGGCAGGGGAGGGCAGTTGGTGGTGGCCAGACCTGTAGGAGATGGCAGTTAGGGGTGACTAGGCTGGCAGGGGAGGGTAGTTGGGGGTGACTGGGCCTGCAGGGGAGGGATGGCAGTTGGGGGGATCAGGCCTGCAGGGGATGGCAGTTGGGGGTTATCAGCCAGCAAGGGAGCAGTTAGGTATTGATCAGGCTGGCAGGGGAGTGGTTAGGGGGTGATCAGGCTGGCAGGCAGAAGTGGTTAGGGCCAATCAGGCAGGCAGACAGTCGAGTGGTTAGGAGCCAGCAGTTCCAGATTGTGAGAGGGATGTCTGACTGCTGGTTTAGGCCCGATCCCTGTGGGATCAGCAGTTGGACATCCCCCTAGGGGTCCCAGATTGGAGAGGGTGCAGGCTGGGCTGAGGGACACCTCCCCCCCCCCACCCCCCGCTCCCCAGTGCACAAATTTCATGCACTGGGTCTCTAGTACAATATAATGATTCAATATTTGTATGTATTGTGAGATGATCACCACAATAAGTCCAGTTAACATCCATCACCACACACATTGACAAACATTTTTTTTTCTTGTGATGAAAACTTTTATAATCTATTTTCTCTTTATTTAAATATATTTTTATTTATTTTGGAAGGAAGGGAGAGGGAGAAAGGGATAGAAACATCAGTGATGAGGGAGACTTATTGATTGGCTGCCTCATGTATTCCCCCTACTGGGAATCAATCCTGCAATGCCCTGACAACCACTGAGCCACACTGGGCGGGGCTACAATCTACTTTCTCAGTAACCTTCAAATTAGAGCATGAGTTCTTGATGGCCCTTTATTAGCCATTGGGTTCAAACCACATTTCCACCCAATGTTTAAAAAGGACAAAATGCTTGATTTACCCTTTGGAAATGGAGTTCTGAGACATGGACTGGGCCGAGTAGGCCAAGAATATCATGTGACTAGTGAACAGTGTGATCACAGGGAAAATGTGATATAGAACATACTTTTTCAGTGAAAAAAAGGCCAAGGAATATTTCATGTTCGTGGTAAAACAGATGGATATAACACAATGCGTTTAATTTTTTTTTTTTTTTTTACTTTTCACCTTCACTCTCTGTTCTACTCAGCCTTTGCCTGTGGGGGTCACAGACAGTGAAAGCAAGTCCCAAAAAAGAGTAGGAAGCTGAAGCAGGAAATCCACAAATTAGATAATAGTTTCTTGAATAATCAAGAATTGTGGGTCTTTCTAGATCTAGAAAACTGGCAGTTGCTTAAACTGTTTCATGAAAGCTCTATCTAATGGTTGAAGCTCTTTTAAAGTTTCTTAACAATCGGGAGTATTATTTCCAGCTTAGACAGTTAGTAATTTAAAATGGTTAAGAATGGTTTAGCCTTCAAAGCAAATTCCAGATTGTTTAATTAGTCATGCAAAGTGCTGGATGTTACTCATCATACGAAAAGCAGAACTATTTATTAGCTTCAAACTAAATTAAGCCTCTTTCACGTTTTCATGAAATGGCAAAAGTCCATTTGATTTTCAAGTTTGCATCTGTGACAGATCACATTTACAAGTTTTTTGAATTTGAACAAATCCAAACTTCAAACTTAGGAAACCAAATCTCTGTGGGGTTTGATGTAAAAGAAAGTCTATGGAGGTTGCTGCTATGAGCTGATCTCAAGGCCCTGGGGATCTTGAGAGAAGGTTATTCCCTCTGAAACTGAGGCTCAGAGAGCCGGATCTCTATAGTAGGTCTCAGGCTAAAAAGTAGCCAGAGGGATTGGGAAGGAATTGACTGAAGCCTGGAGGAAGCAGAGTGACTTGATATTCACAGTTCAACACATTATAATAGCAAGAAGATATATTTTAGAGACAATTTGTACTCAGTGAAAAGAATTCAGGGACAGTAGCTGACTATATTGCAGGGCAGCTGGCATTTCTAAATTGTCCTAAGAATTTAATAGTCATTTAAAATTCAATCCAGCACATTTTATTGAGTATTACTGTTTTTTTTAAAAAAAAATCTGCCTCGGTTGCATGTTTGATCCCCAATAGCATGCATGCAGGAGGCAGCCAATGGATGTTCCACTCTGTTGGGACAGACCCCCTCTGCTAGGGACGGGACCTCCTTGGAAGCTGGGAATTGGAAGAAGACGTGAGCAGCTGCAGGTTGATGGGACATGCTCTATTACAAACAAAGCAGCCAGTCGCTGGCTGTTCAGTAGTACCTTTTATACTAACTCAAGCAAAAGAGGCTTCTTGACAATGTCATCAGTGTTACACAAAAAAGGTGGGTTGTATAAGTGTGTCTGCGCAGTGTGTATTAGTATACTGACAATGGGCTGAGACATTGTCTTTGTGCATGTGTATGGCAAATGGGCCTTTAATATCTGGGGTACTCTGGTGGGGGGTGGGTGGCCCACACACTCTTACATTAATGTTTCTCTCTCTCTCTCCCTTCCTCTCTCTCTAAAAATCAATACAAAATATAGACAAACAAACAGACAAACAAATATTCTTATTCTATGAAAGGGTTTTGAGCAGGAAAATAAAATGAGTAGATAAATGTTATAGAAATGTGACTTTGGTGTAAGAATAATTGGATGAAAGAGAGGCTGTAATCAAGATTAGTTTCAATAGTTAGGAGGTTAATTCAGTTGTAAAGGAGACAGGTGAGGGAGGGTGTCTTGAAATGGGACAAAAGGAGGTAATAGAGCCCAAATTGACTTCAGAGTTAGAATCAACTCAACTTGATGGCTGAGTCAATGCAGCAGGGGCTAAAGGGGTGTTTTTGTGCAGGGAGGCAAAGTGACTTACAGCTCAGGGATTGTGATATATGTTGATAACATATAACTGAGCCAGAAAGTGCAAGGTAACATGGAAAGGTAATAACTTTCCTTTGTACATAGCAAGTTTGAGGGACAGGCAGGACAACTGAGTAGTGCTTCCCAGCAGGCAGCTGAAAATGCAGTACCAGAGTTTGGAAGATTGAAGGGTCATCTATCCAGATGTGTGACTAAAATGGCGGGAGAGGAAAGGGACCCCATATAGAAAAAGAGAAAAGGAGAGGGCAGGAACCTTCAATGGAAGAATGCCAATGAGATCTCTGCTCATGGGCTCATCATATTGACATGTTTATTTTTTTATCTTTAATTTTTTAAAATTGAATTTATTGCGGTGACATTGGTCAACATGAACACATTGGTTTCAGGTGTGAGTTTCTATGCTACAAGATCTGTAACCCATGTGCCCACCACCCAAAGTCAAATATTCTCCTGTCACCATATATTAGGACCCCTATCTTCCCCCATTCCCTTCCCTCTGGCAATCACCACACTGCTATTTATGTTCAGGAGTTTCAGTTTTATATACCACATATGAGTGAAATCTTAGTTTTTCTGACTGACTTATTTCACTTAGCATAATATTCTCAAGGTCCATCCATGTTGTTGTTGAATTACTGTATATTCTTATCTCTCTATATAAAAGCCTAAGCGACCATTATGACCGATCAACCAGAATGACCTGTCGCTATGATGCGCACTGACCACCAGGGGGCAGGCGCTCAATGAAGGAGCTGCCCCCTGGTGGTCAGTGTGCTCCCACAGCAGCAGCGCTACTCAGCCAGAAGCCGGGCTCACAGCTGGCGAGCACAGCTGCGGCAGGAGCCTCTCCCACCTCCGCTGCAGTGCTACCAGGCAGCGGCAGTGGCGGAAGGTGCAGCGGGGCCAGGATGAGTGGCAGTGGAGCTATTCCCAGCCCAGCTTTGGCTGGGGTTCCTCCCCAGCCACCTGCCTCTTCGGCACTGCTACATCCCTCAGGGGCCAATACTGGCAGTCTGACATCCCCTCGAGGGGTCACGGATTGCGAGAGGGCACAGGCCAGGCTGAGAGACCTCACCCATGCACGAATCCATGCACCGGGCCTCTAGTTAAAATATAAAATACCCTCCTCCCATTTCTGTGACACATTAACACACTGAAAAAAATAACACTGAAGGAAAAATCTACTAAAATTGAGGCAAATAAATTGAACTGTGCTATCTTTAATTGCTCCACACATAGGTTGTTAACCTAAAAATAAAAGGCCAAAGTGAGAGGCAACAAGCATTTATTTGAGATTCAAGGAATACGTATTTAGAAAATACTAATTCAGGCAGAAACCCAAATAGTGTTCTGAATAGGGGGTAAGGCAATGGGTATTTATGAGAAAGGGAAGGGGAACAATTATATCAATAGAAGATAGACATTTCTACAGGTGTACATAAGCTAACATAATGATGCTAGTTCTAAAAAATGATTTTGGTTTTTAGTCAGGCAGTCATCAGCCTGGTAGTCATAATATCTGTTTTCTTGTTATCTTTGCAAAGAACTCTTTGGGACAACATGTTGCTTTAGGCCCAATCCAAAGGTTGTTTTGCCCTCTTTTAACATTCTGAAGGTCTGAGGCATAAGACGTGCAAGGCAGTTCCTCTGGGGCAGCAGCTTGGAATCTGTTTTTAAGTGGCTCCATTTATATTACTTTCTATAAGGTTTACCATAGGTTTTTGAAATCCATTATCTTGCCACTAGCCATCAAAAATACATGTCAGGCTAAACTTTTTCAAATTAGCCAAGAGACCATGGGTCTCCGTTATTGCTGAAACTGCTTCCCCCACCCAACACTATATAGAGTGACAGGCTTAACTATTTGTTTTTGTGAGAGGGAGAAGAGAAGGAACTAAGTGTGAGGAAACCAGGGTTCTCTTTACAGTATTCCCCACCTTGGAATTCTGAGAATAGGTAGGGACCATTAGGGAACTGAAATTTACTTACAATTAGGGCACAATATGCCTTGAATTTGGTGGATGATTCATAAATATTGCTAGAAGAGCTCCAAGCTCTCCAGTGTCTCTGGATTTTTCCTGTCAAGTGTGCTTTCTTTGAAATTCCCAAAGGAAGACAGCTGGATGCATGTGATGGAGGGTCAGTAGGGAGGGGATTCTTTATTTTTTATTATATACATATTTTTATTTTTCAATTACATATTACCTTCAATATTATTCTGTATTAGTTTCAGATGTACAGCATAGTGGTAAGAAAATCATGTACTTTACAGAGTGATCCCCTCATGTTTCAAGTACCCACCTGGCCCCATACATAGTTATTATGATAATAGAGGCCCAGTGCACAAAATTCATGCACTGGTAGGGTCCCTAGTGGCTGCCGGCTGCCAGCTGAGGCCTCCCTTCCTTCCCCCAGTTGGCCCGCCCCCTGGTTGAACTCCCAGAAGAACTCCGCCGGTCGAGGGGACAATTTGCATACTATGCTTTTATTATACAGGATTATTGACTATATTCCCTATGCTGTAATCTACATCTCCATGACTATTCTGTAACTACCAATTTGTACTTCTGAATCTTCACTTCTTCACTGTTTGCCATAGTGGTTGCACCAATCTCAGTTCCCTCTAACAGTGCATGAGGGTTCCTTTTGCTCCACATTCTTGCCAACAATGGTTGTTGTTTGTTGATTTATTGATGATAATCATTCTGATAGGTATGAGGTGATATCTCATTGTGGTCTTAATTTGTATTTCTCTGATGATTGGTGATGTTCAGTATCTTTTCATATGTCTATTGGCCATCTCTGTGTCCTCTTTGGAGAGTGTCTATTCAGGTTCTCTGCCCATTCTTGAATCGGATTATTTGTTGTTTTGATGTTGAGTAATATGAGCTCTTTATAAATTTTGAATGTTTATCCCTTATCAGATGTATCATTGGTGAATATGTTCTCCTATTCAGTAGGTAGATCTATTTATTTATTTTTTCTTGTTCCCTTACCTGAGGAGATATATCAGAAAAAATATTGCTAAGAGAATGTTAGAGATTTTACTGCGTATGTTTTCTTCTAGGATTTTTATGGTTTTGAATCTTAATGTAAAACTTAATGTAAAACCAATGGATTACATTTAATACATTTTGGGTTTATTCTTGTATAGTGTAAGAAGATTGTCTAGTTTCATTTTTTTTGCATGTAGCTTTCTAATTTTTCCAATACTGTTTATTGAGCAGACAAGTCTTTACCCCATTGTAACAATTTTCTTAATTAATTAAAACATTTTTCTCAATTATTTCTGAATTTTTGGTATTGGTCAGCTATATATATGATCTGTGTTTTCTTGCTGCAGATGAGTTTTATATTAAAAAGGACATCAATTTTTATTTGTCTTTCAGGTTTTATTTATTTATGTATTTATTTATTTATTGTTTGCTGCAACCCCATGGAAATCAAGGGAATTTTGCTTCTAAGTAATTATTTCCTTATTTCATCTTTTTTTTTTTTTTGTTTTGCTTGTTTGTTTTTAGTTTGCCTGTAGTTTTGGTAGAATAGAATGTAACATGGCTGGATTTGGTGTGCTTGTTCTATTGTTTATGATTGCTGAGGAGTAGAAATGCCAAGCATAAAAGTTCCCCCACAGAAGCATGTCACTAGAGCAGGGTTCCTCAAACTTTTTAAACAGAGGGCCAGTTCACTGTCCCTCAGACCGTTGGAGGGACGGACTATAGTTTAAGAAAAACTATGAACAAATTCCTATGCACACTGCACATATCTTATTTTGAAGTAAAAAAAACAAAACGGGAACAAATACAGTATTTGTATTTGCATGTGGCCAGTGGGCCGTAGTTTGAGGACCCCTGCACTAGAGAAACGTCCCCATCCCCAAGCCCATGGCATGGAGTCCTTGGGCTGAGCAGGGAGCTAGGCAAGTGCAGGCACACTTTGTGGGAGAGCCACCTACAGGAATCTTGCCACTGTTTTCCTAACTGAGGAAAGATCCCATCAGGCTCTGGCTGAGTACAGCACCCTCAATTTCATCACCAAACTACAGACATTGATATTGTATTCTTGAGGCTATAATTTCCCCTAAGCTGTGTGCAGTCAGTTTCTCCTCTTGCCCTCAGGTGAACCTTAGTTTCTAGCTGTGGTGGTGTTGGCCACTGGCCAGGCTTCTTCCTTTGGTAACTGCCTTCCACCTAGAGACTGGACCTTTGGCTCTGGCTCTGGAGTTCTCAATGTCAGAGTTCCTGTGACTTCTTAAAGCCAATAATCGTTTACTGAGATCTGGACTGTCCAATATAGTATCTAGTATCCCTGTGTGTACTTGAAATGTGGTTGGTCTGATGAGATGTGCTATTGACATGAAGCACACATCAGATTTCAAAGACTGGGTATGCTATGGACTGAATTGTGCTATTTCCCTCAAATTCATATGTTAAAGTCCTAACATCAAAAGTGACTCTGTTTGGAGTAAGAAAGTACTTAAGATTAAATGAGGTCATAAGGGTGGGACCCTGATGACCAGGAAGCTTGTTTTTCTCTCCACCATAAGAGGACCAGCAAGTAGGTGGACATCTACAGGTCAGGAAAAGGGCTCTCACTGGAACCCCCCATGCTGGCACCCTGATCTTCGACTTCCAGCTTCCAGAACTATGAGAAATACATTTCTCTTGTTTAAGCCACCCTTTCTTTTTTTAAAAAAATTGATTTATTCATTTTTAATATATTTTTATTGATTTCAGAGAGGAAGGGAGAGGGAGAGAGAGATAGAAACATCAATGATGAGAGAGAATCATTGATCAGCTGCCTCTTGCATGCCCCCCCACTGGGGATCGAGCCCACAACCCAGGCATGTGCCCTTGGCCAGAATCGAACCTGGGACCCTTTAGTCCGCAGGCTGATGCTCTATCCACTGAGCCAAATCGGCTAGGGCTAAGCCACCCTTTCTATGGTATTCTGTTACAGCAGCATGGGAAGATTACTATCCTATCTAATAATAGACAAACATGGTAATTGACCATACCTTCGCTACGCCTCCCATTGGCTAATCAGCATGATATGCAAATTAACTGCCAACAAAGATGGTGGCTAATTTGCATACTATAGGCAGATCCTGCTGTGCTGCCCTGCCTGGGGCTGGTGGCAGCGTGATCCCCAGCTGCTGGCCGCCCCAGCGCAAGATCCTGATCTGCTGTGTGTAGGGCGGGGCGGGGCAGGCAGGGCGGGCAGCAGCGCAATCCTGAGCCACCGCCCACCCCAGCTTGGGATCCGGGCCTACCGTGTGCAGCCCAGGGCGAGTGGCAGGGCAATCCTGAGCCACCACCTGCCCCAGTGCGGGATCCAGGCCTGTTGTGTGTGGGGCGGGGCCGGCAGGGCGGGCGGCAGCGAGATCCCCAGCTGCCGCCCGCCCCTGCACGGGATTGGGCCTGCTGTGTATGGGGAGGGGTGGGCTGGGTGGGCAGCAGCACGATCTGAGCAGCCCCCCGACCCAGCACGGGATCCAGGCCTGCCATCTGTGACCGGGGGAGATGGGGCAGACACTGTGGGATTGGGCATGCCATCTGCCACCAGGGGACTGGGCCTAAGCCAGCAGGTGGTTATCTCCCAAGGGGTCCCAGACTGTGAGAGGGCACAGGTTGGGCTGAGGGGCCCCCCACCCCTGCCAGTGCACAAATTTTTGTGTACTGGGCTTCTAGTCTATATATATAAAAGCCAAGTGACCGAATGACCAGAACGACTGGTGACTATGATGTGCATTGCAGTGGCCAACAGGCCTGATCGATGGCGGGGCGGGCTAGCCAACTGCCTGTGGTCTCTTCCCCTTGCCAGTCCCCCCTACCCTGATCAGTGAAATGTGACCTTCAGTGATTCTGAGTAAGTAAACGCTCTCCAGCCTTCATAGCCCAGGAACCTGAATGACGAGTGATCAGGAGGAAAACTGCTCATGGTCTGGACTGTCAGTCAGGTGTCCAGGAGAGGTGCCCAGCACAAACACCATCTTCCTGCGTTCTCTCTCCACCACTTACTACCAAAGAGGGCAGCCACATCACACCACAGCCTCTCTTTAGAGCAGCAGTTGTCAACTGGTGGTCCAAGGCCCATTGGTGGTCTGTGAGGTCTGAAAGGTTGGCAACTGCTGCTTTAGAGGGTTTGTCAGCAGGGAACTAAACATTACTTGTCTAGGGAGAAACTTAGAAACGGAAGCTGTAAGTGTCCCAGACACTAAAACGCCTTTGAAGCTTCAACTCATCTGAAAGCCAACAGCAAACATGTATACACCCTGCAAAGATCTTTGACACAAATAACTCCCCCCAACCGGCCCTGCCCCTTATTGGCCTCCCCCACCCCCATTGGGGGCAGGCTGGCCAGACCCCACCCATGTATGAATTTGTGCACTGGGCCTCTAGCATATTATAAAAAATGAAAAAAGCCCCCATCTAGTTAATATTTTATATTGATTATATGTTGAAGTAATATTTTAGCCCTGGCCGGTTTGGCTCAGTGGATAGAGCATCAGCCTGCAGCCTGAATGGCCCCAGGTTTGATTCTGGTCAAGGGCATATGTCCAGGTTGTGAGCTGGATCCCCAGTATGGAGTGTGCAGGAGTCAGCCAATCAATGATTCTCTCTCATCATTGACATTTCTTTCTCTCTCTTACTCTCCCTTACTCTCTGAAAGCAATAAAAATACATTAAAGAAAAGCAATAATATTTTATATGCTAGTGCCCCAGTGCACAGATTTGTGCACATTGAAAGGAAATTAATTAGAACATGACCAGTGGGTGAGACGAGCCAGACATGCCCTGGCACCAACCTCCCTCAGTCTCTCCCCGGCCAGCCACACCTGGGGCAGTGCTGTGGCTTGAACGCATTTGCAGAGTGAGTGGGGTCTCTCTGGCAGGTGGGGTCCCTTGGCCTGGCCTTTGGGGATCGGGCCAAAACCAGCTCTCTAACACCCCCGGAGGGGTCTTGGATTACAAGAGGGCAGTTCTTGGATGATGCACCCCAGAATTGGGCTTCCTCCTCTCTGATTCCAGGTGCATCAGCCAAGAACTGCTGCTGCCAAGTCACCACAACTCAGCAGCTCCTGTGTCGAGCTCCTGCCCCCTGGTGGTCAGTGCGCATCATATCTATCAGCTGGTTGGACGGTCACTTAGCCTTTTATATATAGAGATATTGGGTTACATAAAATATATTCTTAAACTTCATTTTGCCTATGTCATTTTACTTTTTCAAAAAGGGGCTACTAGAAAATTTAAAACTACATATGTGGTTTGCATGCTATTTTTGTAGGATACTGTGACCTAGAGCCTTGGGTTATTAGTAAATGGTCTTAAATTTTTCCATCAGTTACATGAAGAATCTCTAAACTTTTCTCTGCCTTATGTAATTTTCTATTTTTTTCCTTCAGTCACCAGAACATTAAAATAAAATAAAATAAAATAAAATAAAATAAAATAAAATAAACAAACACATAAAACAAAACTTGCTATATTTCCCTGGGCTTATTATTATTATTTTTTATCAGAGAGATTTTGGTTTTCTCCTGATCTCTCTTTTACCCACTTCTTGCTTGTTGAAGCCAACATTGAAATCACCTTTAATGTTCATGGTGTAGAATGACAAATCCCCAGGGAAAACCAATCTGAAGGTGGTTGGGGAAGTTTCTGCACTGTCAGCTCAGAGTCCTTGGTGGTGGCTATGCTTGTAACCATATAACAAAGTAGCAAACGAAAACAAGGCAGAAGGTCTCCTGTTTTCTTTTTAGGGTGAAAAGATTTTGGCCCCCCCCCCCCCAAAAAAAAAAATGAGTAGGAGGTAGAGAAGAATCCAGTGACTGCTAGTTGTTGGGTGCTGTTCTTTGAGCTATGCTCAGGGCCACAGTTTTACCTATCACTTCTGTCCCATGAATGCAAATGTCAACACAGTGAAAAATGCAAATATCTTCTTTCATTATAAAAGTAGAAGGACCTTCAGGGACCCTTTGGGGTCCATAGGTAACACTCTGGGAAGGTTTATCTAAAGTGTGTTACAAACGGAAGGAATTGTATTTCTCATAAAAATTAAAAATCACTCTTTGGTAAATCATTATTGGACATGCTGAAGCTGCTTTAGCCAGTTTTCTCTGTGGTTAGAGATTGGCCCCTTGACTGATGGGTCTCAGATTCGATTTTGGTCAAGGGCATATACCTCGGTTGCAGGTTTGATCCCTAGCGCTCTCTCACATTGACGTTTCTCTCTCTGTGTCTCTCCTCTTCCCTTCCACTCTCTTTAAACAAACAAACAAACAAAATAAACGGAAAAAATATCCTCGAGTGAGGAAATGCTGAAGCCAACTTCAGACCACTGGTTGGAAATGTTGTCTAGGGACTTCATGCATCTATTGAGAGACTGCACTCAACAATGGTTCTAGTAATGATTTACCATGAAACAGCAGCAGTTAGAGACCAAAATAAGGGATTCGCTTGGCACAAGTGCCTCATTGGGATTGCAGTCTGGATTCGGTAGAGACTTGAGGGAAAGAGGCAAAGGCCATATTCTCCACTTGACTGAACAGGTGCCAGTAATAACATTGTTTTCTCACTATTTTTTTTTTAAATTAAAAATACTGATTTATGACAGTTTGCTCTGAAAAAACGTTCAGCAGCAATCCTAATACATTTTAAAAGTACAGGGTGTCCTCTCAAAAATGTATACATACTTCGAATGATTATAAAGTCAGTGTTTATTAACATCGAGTTCATTTTCAAAAGAACTGTATGGTTAAAAGCATCTACAGAAATGAATAATTCTTTTTTGGTCAATGCCTGTTTTCAAACTGATGACTGTTTTGGTCCAGGCACTGCTGGCCCTTTGCCTCAAACTTAGCAATAGAGTTTAGCAACATCCAATTTCCTACTTGAGTTGTTCCATGTATATAAGCTTTTGAGTCATGATTCTGTGTCAATCTTCAAATCACAAGGACTCTGGCCCCTAATACTCTGCCTCCTCCCCAATTTAGTTACCAGACTGTTTAACGGGAAGTCCATTGAGGGCAGCATCAACACCATTCTTACTCAGATGAATTTATGAGTCATAGCTCAAAGCAGTGTGTTAGAGTAACAATAAAGATTCATAAAAGAAATTTCTTTTGAAGTTAAATGACCTATACAGATGATTGAACAAAGAACTAATCATACCAGTTTTGCAAAAGAATAATGTAATGTTTATACGAAAGACACTGACCTCTGGTAATAGTTTTATTATCTATAAACGGAGAGGTTTGTTATTTAAGACAAATCTTGATTTCATACATGCATAGATGTTAAATATGTATCTATTTGTATCTATTTTTGTATCTATTACAAAATAGATACTTGTATCTATTTTTATCATCACCCTTCTATTGCCTTCAGCATTGAGGGTATAGTTTTTGTCCATAGAATTCTAAAATAATCAGCCAATTTAGGTGAGTGAACTTAGTGGTTTAAATCAGCTATTTTATGGACTTAAATGTTTATATGCTTGAATTGTCTAATTAGTTTGACCAATGATAGGAGTTTAGTAATTTCAGAGAATACAGCCATAGTATTTTCCAATGGACTAGATCAGTGATCAGCAAACTGCGGCTCGCGAGCCACATGCGGCTCTTTGACCCCTTGAGTGTGGCTCTTCCACAAAATACCACGTGTGGGCGCGCACGTACAGTGTGATTGAAACTTCGTGGCCCATGCGCAGAAGTTGGTATTTGTGGAAGAGCCACACTCAAGGGGCCAAAGAGCCACATGTGGCTCACGAGCCACAGTTTGCCGACCACTGGTAGATCAAGGCTCTCAACCTCTTTTGAGGATATGCTGATGTTATATGTGATATTTCTCACATATTGAAGCTTTTAGTTCACTGGAGTGAGATTGATGACTGGACCTTCTGAGTGGAGGACTGGGGAAGGAACACCGTGGGTTATGTCCTTCTTTCTTCCTGCTGGAAAATGTACCAAATTAGAAGGGTAATGGAGCATCTACAACCGATGGAAACTGAGTTGGTAAGATTTTCAAAGCAATGAGAAGGTGCACCTCCCTGACGGGGATTCCTGAACTAGGTCTTTTCCTCCCTCCTTCCCTCCTTCCTTCCCTCCCTCCCTTCTTTCCTTTTTTTTTCTTTTTTTGTTTTGTTAATCCTCACCTGAGGATATTTTCCCATTGATTTTTAGAGAGAATGGGAGAGAGAGAGAGAGAGAGAGAGAGAGAGAGAGAGAGAGAGAGAGAGAGAGAGAGATGTGAGAGAGATACACCGATTGGTTGCCTTCTGCACGCACCCTGACCAGCCTGGGAATCAAACCGTCAACCTAGGGTAGATGCTCTTGACTGGGAATCAAATCTGTGACTGTGACTCTGGTGGGTGGCCAATGCTCTAACCATTGAGAAATACTGGCCAGGGCAAAGTCCCTTCATTTCTGAGGGAGAGTTTGGACCCTTTCTAAACCACTCAATTTCTTTTCTATCTAATGCTCTATAAAGAGTAGCAGAACTGAAAACACATGTGGGATAATGATGTCCCTAATATTCATATGTTCCTTCCATGAATCTGGAGAACCTGTTAGGTTATCAGATTTATAATGGGAGAGTCATCATTTGTATGTTCCTTGTGTTGCCACTTATACAGGAAACCACTTCATTTGGTAGTCTGATGAGAAGGATAAATCCACTGAATTAAACAAGGGCATGGAGAGAAGCTAGTTACCCACTCTTCTGTCTCCAGCTGGATAACAGATAAGTGACTAGAGACATTGATTTCCTTTACGCAAAAATTCATAGCTTGTATTGGGAGGAGGAATTAGTGGCAACAAGACTAGTTAGAAAGCTATTACACTTCAGAATTTAAGTGTAGAATATGAGAATCCACCAACATTGGGAAAATTTATTTAAATTTAAGAGAAATGTATAATATGCTCGTCTGTAAGCACATTGGGCAAAATGCAATATAATGTTCTTGGATGAGTGTTGCTACTGAGATTTTTGAAACAAAATTGTATCTGGTTTCATCACCTATGTTGCTTCTTTCATTCATCAGACTCCACCCCCCTCCCCATTCTATTTGTGTCAAGCACTATATTAGAAGCACAGAGTTTAGTTGGAGAGATGGATATATGAACAAATAATTACAGTATAGCAGATAATTATTATAATACAGTATACAGAGAAGATTGTGTGAAAGTATAGAGTTGCACAAATCTGTGGAGACCTTCATAGGGGAGGTATTGTTTGCATTTTATTTAGAAATGCAGGTTTGAGCAGTATAATCTTCTATGTAGCAAAGAAGGCCATGGATATTAACTGCCGCTAATTTTTTATTTGGAGGAAGGATTGCAGGAAGGAGACCAGGTGGAAGGCTGTTAGCAATCATCGAGGCAAGAGGAGCACAGGCTCTGGAGTCAGCTTCGCCACTTACTACCTGGGTGAGCTTGGATAAAACTGTAAACCGTAGTTTCTCCATAGGCTAGAGAGGTGTGGAGCTAATACTAGAATAACAGAACGGGTGGTCTTCCTTGTGATCCCTCTTCAGAGTCAGGATGGATTCCCACCCCAAATTTGGTTTGGTTGTAATACACACAGCAAGAGGGCGTGAAAAGGTTTCTTACTTACATAATGAACACTGGGAGGGAGCAGGGCAGGCTTCCCAAGCAGGTTTGCAAATGGCTGGAGCAGGCAGGGAAAGGAGACCAGCTTGAGGTTTTCACTGTGATTAGGAGGTCGAGCTGAGGAAAGGGTTTCTGCATGTGGACAGGGGCTTTATGTGGTTTGAATCTTCTGTGAATGCCAAAGAAGGGAGGATCAGGTTTCTTGTCAACTTGCCCAAAGATGGGGCAGACAGGAAAGAGGGGCAGTGGGCTTAAAACCTGTCAGCCATCAAACATAAAAAAATATTCAGACTCTTTTGCAACCCTATTTTTGAAGCCTGAGTTAAATATTTCAGGTACAGTGCTTAGTACAATATTGTCTGGCTAGAATGACTGCTCAATAAGTGCTAGTGAGAGCAATGTTGATTATGATATTGATCAGGCCATAACCAACACAGTGGCTATACAAATAATAAAGATAGGGTTTGGATTGAAAAGTTTTATAATTTCTTTGCTTGGTGCCTCAGGCTTAATTCTGATCATGCTTTGGGCCAGCTCTCTAACCTCTAGTTGTCTAATTATTTTAAGAAATTTACATTAAAGACGAATTAATAAATAAATACTAATTGGATGTTTATTATACATAAAGTGCCATGTTAATCATATCAGATGAGTTGGATGGTCTTGTCCATCAAGCTTCTTATATCTACTGAGACTTGGTTTCAGTTGGATTATAAAGAACATTGTACAATACGGTTGACTAAGAGCTACGTGGGAGGGAAAGATAGATTTCCTCTGGCTGATTAATAAGTAATGGGTCAGTGTCTTATGGTAGCAGGAATTATGTTTTTCACAAAACAGTTGGCAGTTGCATCCTCTATGGGGCTTTTCCATAAAGTGAATCTAACATTCCGACTACTCTGTAACACTCTATTTCCTAAAATATGACATTATCCATTTTAAGAGATACTGCTATTTTACGTATCACTAAGAAAGAGAAAGAGACTGCTAATTAATTATTGAGATATCACTGATTGCGAAATGCACTCTGATTTCAGAAATGATAGAAGTAGAAAGTTGTGAGCTTAGAATCTGTGAATTTGGTAGTTATGTAGACTTGTTTTCTATATAATCAAATTCAATTCAATGCACATGTAAGTGCCTCCCATGTGCCAAAGTCTATAATGGACACTGTGTGGGATGTAGGATTTCTGTCCTGATGGTGTTGTCTCCTCTTTCCTATCACATTGTCCCCCCCCTCCCCGCAAAAAAAGTACACGAGAAAATGGGATTGTATTAAAATTTAGTTATAAACAGGTGCTTTATAGGGTTTGGGATCAATTACTTCCTGGAAGGTGTGACAATTACCTTGGAAGATGTGATATACTGAGCAAAATTTTAGTTGGTAGTTAATGAGAAGTGTTAAAGTAAAATACAAAATGGAGAGGAAACTTGGAAATTCTCTGAACAGACAAAACCATTTAAGCCACATAAACACCATTAAATCTAGCTTATTTAATCAACATAAGCGAAACTTAACTTAGGTTATATCTTGTAACTCAAGTCATCTTCCTAAAATGTTTCGAGATAATTACTTTTAACCAATCCCCTGACGTCTGGGTACTCCCATCGTAATAATTAATCATTGTAGAGGTTAAACAACTTCCTCCTTTCCACTTTTTAAGCCATCCTGTAACGTCATTCCTCTGAACTCCATATCAGTTTTGAACTTGAAAACTCCCAGTTCATGAACTGTTCTTATATGCACAATAAACTTACAGTAAAATACAATTTTATAGATTTGGTTTTAATTTTTACTGTTTCTAGGTTTTTGACAGAAGAAAATATAGTAGGAAAATGCAGGGAGGAAAAGTTGTGGCTCGAGTTAGAATGAGTAATTGCAAGAGTTGAAGGCAAGACTAGAAATGCAGTTGACACTGAATTGTAGAGGATCTTGAATAAAATACGAAAGAGTTTGGACTTTGGTCAAAGAAGAGTCACTGACAGTATGTGAGCAGGAGAATGCTATGATCAAACTTCCTTTGGGGATAATGGCTCTAGCAGCAGTGTGTTGGGTGGCTCGGAGGATCAAGAACAGGGACTGGGAGAACAGAGTGGAAAGTCCTGAAAACAACAGCTGGAGTCATGAGGGCTTGCTTTCAGGCTGTGGTCCAGTGAAGGGAGAAGGGTGATGGTTGATAGTCATACAGAGGAAGGTCAGAAGGAGGAGCCAATGAGAACCTTGGGTTTTTAATCTGAGTGATTGACAGGAACATAGTGGCATTGGCAGAGATGGGCAGGTGAGGACCAGGAGGAGATTGCGGGCAGTAGATGGATGAGCAAGGGAAACTATGGCTGCTGTTTTTGGAAATGTTGTGCTCATGATATTGGTGAAACATTCAGCAGAGTTGTACTTTTCAGTAAGAGTGGCCGAGGAAATGGGGCTTATCAGCGTAGAGTTGCAATAGAAAGGGAGAATACACCATACACCAGGCATGATGAAAAGTCCAGGAGACAGCTAAGTAATCGATAACTAGAAATCAATGCCATCAGCGTTATACTGCAAAGTATATGGGTAGTGACTATGGTGACCCAGAGATAATAGCTAGCTCTGCCGGGGAGAGCCAGGCACAGCTGTAGCTGGGCTCCCAGAGAAGGAAGAGCATCACAGTCAGAGGGGAAACACATCCAAAGGCACAGATGAAAGTGTGCTCTGGGCTTGAGGAATGGAAGTGGTTTGATTTGTAGAGGAACAGAGGGTGGTCGGGGTTGAGAAAGGAAATGGAGATGCGGAATATGCTCCTTCGTTCTGAAAGAGGAAGAGAACACAGTTGTGGGAGGCGAGGGGCGAGACAGAGAGGACAGCCAAACTTGTGGTGTCTTCAAAGACGGTGAGCAGCAGCTGAGCCTACTGGAGTCGGAGGTGTGTTTCACGAACCTGGACCATTCTCTTCAGCTCGCTGCCTCATTTCCTTCGTCTGGAAAAGAAGGGGTTTGAAGTAGATGATTTTTCAAGCCCTTTCCCACTTTGAGGTTGTGTCTGCCTCTCCAACTTTGGGGAGTTTTCTTTTCAGGTCACATTGACTAATTTAGTGCTCTAGTAATTAGAGCCTAATTGGAAGCCTTGTGACCTGGAAGAGGTAACACACTTCCTCACAGGGTCTGCCTTACTCTCAGGGCAGAGTTCAGGCACCGGGAGCACTTCCTCATTCCACCTCCCCAGGGGCCCCCATTGAGCAGTCATTCACTCCTTGGAGTGGGAGTGACATAGAAATATTTATAAAGGTCGTGATGGAAAATATTTTAAAACAACTGAACTGCAAAACATGTGTTTAACATTTATAGGCTTGGGATGGAAAAGATACTTCTAATCCTCCTCCTGCCCCCTGGAGTTTCACCAGCTCCTTATATCCTTGGAGAGCTTATTTCCAACAGCAGAAAATAGCAAGAAGTTGCTATCAGGAGGGGGCCTTGTACCATGCCTTGTGATTTAGGTGAAGTCCTGATTGAAGTGCATGTTTTCAGGTCCTAGTAATCTTAAATAAATAATCCAAGCCCGCAGCATTAATAAAAGCAGTAATTCTGTCAAGTGCCCTTGCTAACTTCCTAAACTTCTGAGGGGCCAGGGCTGGTGATTTATGGACACTGCCAGAATCTGAGCTGTGGTGTTTTTTAGGGGATTTGTTGGGAGGTATACTTTGAGGGTAATTACCATGTGTCAGAAGGATGCCTTAGCTCCCTTGACATTGCGTGCTCAATTTTATTTCAGAGGTCAAATGGCTGGAGAATTATATGTGAAAGGGTAGCTTTTCAACATTTACAAGTAGAAAGTAAATGTAATATGCTAAGCTTAATTCTGACTTACTGTGGTAAACTGCCACAGGTCAGTGGGGATCAGCAAACATTTATTGGGCTCCTACCCAGTAGAGAGAGACATGCACATGTCTCTTGGTTTAGCACGGCCCAGCACTGGAGTGTGATGCCGAGGTTCCGTGAAGCAAATGTGCCTAACCCAGCCTGGGAGGAGACGGCGAGTGGCTGGAGGGTAAGGATATCTTTCCAGAGGAGGTCTTCCCTGAGCTGAGTTTTGACTGATAAGCTGGAGTTACCCAGGTAAACATGAAAAGGGAAACAGTAAGAGAAAAAGCAGGAGGTTTGCAAGCCTGTAGCGTGGGGTAACAGGTCCTTTGGTGGAGCTTGAAGAGCAAGAGGGAGCTGCTGCAGACAAGGCTGAAATGTAAGGGGGAGCAGTCAGCCTGACTGTATGATGGCAGTTCCTTCCCCACTAGTAAATGTGGCCTAAAAATCTGCTGTTTTATATGTGGCCATATAAGTCTCCTAATTTATATGTTGAAATCTGAATTCTTAGTACCTTACAACGTGAGTATGTATGCGATCTTAAAAGCTGTGCTTACCATGGTATTAGTCCTTTGTCACCCCTGGTTAGACTTCTACTAACCATGGTCAGGTTGTCTCACTGCTTTCTGCTCAGATCTCATTCCGCTTCTGGAATTGGAACTCAGATCTGCATCCTTTGCCTCGGTGAGCAGGTTCTTTCTCCTTATCTGGTTCCAGATCCCAATATCCAACCCATCAGCTAAGATGGATTTCCCTGGTTCATGACCCAGACACTCAAATGAGGTTAAAGAAATCTCACGTTAGTCACCAACGCCCACACATTGATAAGATAGATAGGTCCCCTATAGACTAGGTCATCCCAATTCATGCCAGACTTTGCTGTATCTCATGCATTGGGTGATTGGAACTACAGCTTCCTCTCCTATCCCCCTTCATCCTGATTCCTTTTCCTAGTCGCTGTTTGTCTTTTCCTTTGCCAGCCTCAGTTGACCCTCTTGTTTTAGCTCTGGGCCTCCCACCACCTGCCAAATGAAGTTGCGCTGGTTAGTATGCTAGATTAAGTCAAAGTTCTCCAGAATTTGCAAAAGCTGGTTTTCAACAGTCTCGATGTCTAGGCACTCCCTAGCCCTCTCCTCTCAATCAAAATCTAATTTTAAGAGCCATTATGTAGATGACAATTTTATCAGGAAGCACTCCCTAATGTATATTTGGAGGAATAGAAAATGTTACAAACTTAATTTTCACTTTTGGAGATTCACAATAATTATTGACATGTTAAAAGTCTCTGAAAAGTTTGGTTGTCTAGAAACTTGTATAATTTGAGTTGAGTATTTTCAAAAATACAAAATAAGAATCTTTTCTTTTTACCACATAATTTTAAAAATAACATTAATTTAAATCCAAAATGAAGGTAATGTTTAATAGAACACACTTAGGGAATATGGTTCAAAAGAATTAAAATTACTCCCCAGTATCACCTGGCCAGAGTGGCTCATTGGTTGGATGTCATCCCATGCACCAGGAGGTTGATGGTTTGATTCAGGTCAGGGCACGTGCCTGGGTTTTGTTGACCCCAGTACCAAAACCCAGGAGGCAGCATTAATGTTTCTCTCTCTCCCTTCTCTCTGAAATAAAGAAAAACATATTAAAGAAAATTAATCTCTAGTATTTAGGTCAGGGGTCCTCAAACTACGGCCCACGGGCCACATGCAAATACAAATATTGTATTTGTTCCCATTTTGTTTTTTTACTTCAAAATAAGATATGTGCAGTGTGCATAGGAATTTGTTCATAGTTTTTTTTTAAACTATAGTCCGGCCCTCCAACGGTCTGAGGGACAGTAAACTGGACCCCTGTTTAAAAAGTTTGAGGACCCCTGATTTAGGTGATAACCTTCCAAGTAGAGGCATTCCCAAGGGACTCAAGATATTATTGTCTCAAACAAGGTTGTAGCAAACTCATTGCAGGGTTTTGCTGGGACAGAGTCTGCAGAAATGGGAGGAGTTTGGCACAACTTGTTGTATTTTCCTGCTCAGCATTAATTTCCCCCTTTTCTGATAACAGCCTCCTAATTTTCTTAGAAAATTAAACTTGTAAGGCTTCTGTGGCCCACTCCTAATTTATATGTTGAAATCTGAAATCTCAGTACCTTACAATGTGACTATGTTTGGAGATAGGTTATTTAAAGAGGTAAGATAAAATGAGGTTACATGAGTGGACCTCTATATGACTGGTGTTCTTATAAGAAGAGAAGATTAGGACATACACACATACAGAGGGAAAATTATAGAAAGACACTGGAAAGAGATAACTATCTACAAGCCAAGGAGAGAGGTTCCAAAAGAAACCAACCCTGCCAACACCTTGACCTTGGACTTCTCAGCCTCCAGAACAGTGAGAAATTGCTGCTGGGTAAGCCGCTGAGTCTATGGTACCGTGTTATGGTAGCCTAGTAGACTAATACATAAGTTAAAATCAGGCTGACCCCAAGGCTTGGGTCCTTGGGTACCCAGACCTTGTCATTGAATACAAAGTCTCACGATAACCAGATGATTGGTTTTGGGCTGGACACATGACCCAAAATAGGCCAATGAGATCTAGCCTCTATTTTCTTGCTCCAGTGGGGAGAGGCATCCTCTTCTTACAATTGTTGTTAAGCTGGTAAGAGGCTAGGTAGAAGCATCTTCACCCTTAGAAAGGGAGCCTGCCTGAGAATAGAGCCCAAAAGGATAAATACACCGAGAGTGATGAAGAGAGTAAGGGTTCTGATAGCATCATTCAAGTGCCTAGATTTAGCTATGCTTGGAGTTCCTCCCTGGACTTTTCAGTTATGTATGCCAACACATCCCTCTAACACTTCTTTTTTTGACCTAAAACATTTTGGGTTGTAAAAGGATCTCAAAGATAGATAAAAGTGTAGTAGCTTTTGTGAAATGTCCATTAATCTTACCTTCTTACTCTTGCTACACTTTCCTCTTCAAATGTCTTGTTAGCTTGTTCCTCTTGAATTTATTGTCCTCAGAAATAATAGCTTTGTTCCATGAAATGTATGATATTTTTTTCCAGATGAGACCCCTAATGGATTCAACTATAATCCATGCTGCAGTGTCTGTACTGGTTTATGTTAGTCGGAAGTGACACCACCAACCGTAATTTGCATCCAGGCAGGTAATTTTACACATTGGCTCACATCTACAGCAAATGTTTTACAAATTATTATGATGTCATGGTTAATAAACTGAGTCATCATTAACAACCATTCTTTGTAAACAAATTTTCAATTCCCTCTAGACTCCTGGATAAACAATTTTCATGACTGTGTCCTAGGTTGCATGGTGTCTTAGGGGTTATTTGAATGTAAGGCAAAGGCCCCCAGAGATCCAAAGTGTTAGGGCAGAGGGTGTGTTCTCTGGAATGAGAGTTCCTGGAGGGCAGCAGAGAGGAAGGTGTCTGTGAACCCACTGGCTCCTCTTCTGCCTGAACTTTCACCTTGTCCTGCTGGGCATGTGGGAGGTTCCTGTCAGCATATGTGGTAGATGAATCTCAGAGGACACATTTGGAAAATCCAAGAGAAATAAAAATTCATGTAAAACTTTTTTTTGGAGCTTTAAACATCATTGTTTAGTGAACATGGGCCAAAAACCTTGTCAAGGCAAAATTCCATTGGAATTGGATGGCTTTTACTCTCCTCTTATTGGCCTGAAAACTTGGCAAACACCTTCCCTCAGTGAGGTGTCCTGGCACTGCCATATGGCACCCACCAGGTTTCAGAGTGGAGAGCTGCATAAATGCCACCACTGCCACCATGCACGGACTCAGAGATGCATGCATCCATTGTCCTCACCTTCCCTCACACTACCACCTTGTGTGAAAAACAAGATGTTTGAGGAACAAAAACATGTGCTCTTTTTTCTCTCTCTAGTAAATTGGGCTTCTTTCTTAAAGATCTCCCCCATGAATTTTCATATTCTCAATTATTTTTTTGCCTCAGTGGTGGCTTGGCAGTAGAAATGCATTACCTAGATTTATTGCTTTCTCACTATCTTGAAAGAATATATCAGAGTATAGACACTTCAGCACAGGGACTTATGTGAGCAATTCACAAAATTTCAGATATTATTCTGAAACATTATTTAGTAACTGTGGAGTTGAATGTAACATGAAATCCTAATATATAAAAAGCCAGGGGCCAACATGACTGGAACAACCAGATAGATGAATGAACAGCAGGCTGCATGGGGTGACCAGGCCGGCAGGGGGGTTAATGAGGGACCACCAAACGACTGAACAGCAGGTTGCATGGGGCGGCCAGGCCGGCAGGGGGGTTAGTGATAGATGACCAAATGACTGAACAGAAGGCTGCGTGGGGCGACCAGGCCAGCAGCGTGGGGGGGGGGGCAGTTGGGGGCAATCAGGCTGGCAGGGGGGCAGTTGAGGGCAACCAGGATGGCAGGGGGAGCAGTTGGGGGGCGACCAGGCCTCTGGGGGAAGTTGGGGGTGACCAGGCCAGCAGGAGAGCAGTTGGGAGCAATCAGGCTGACAGGGGGGCAGTTGGGGGTGACCAGGATGGCAGGGCAGCAGTTGGGGGCAACCAGGCGGTGCGGGGGCCAGTTGGGGGTGACCAGTGCGGCGGGGGGGGCCAATAAGGGGTGACCAGGCCAGCAGAGGGGGGAAGTTGGGGGCAACCAGGCTGGCAGGGGGGCAGTAAGGGGTGACCAGGCCGGCGGGGGGGGGGCAGTTAGGGGCTATCAGGCCAGCAGGCAGAGGCGGTTAGGGGTTATCAGGCTGGCAGGGGTGGGGGGGGGGTGCAGTTAGGGGCAATCAGGCATGCAGGCAGGTGAGCAGTTAGGAGCCAGTGGTCCCAGATTGTGAGAGGGTGTATGCTGGGCTGAGGGCCCCGGGCTTCTAGTATAATATATAGAAAATGTTTTAAAGCTCATCCTTTGCTTTTCTTCTAGGTCACTTTACTTGTACAAATATAAGCCATCTATAATAATATAAGTGTAATATGCAAATTGACCCAACGACCGAACAGTGGAATGACCGTCTGGACGACCACGCTATGACACCCACTGGCTCCAGGCCAGCCAAGGCGGGTGTGATGAGATTGGTCGGGGGCCCTTGATTGCCCCATAGAGGGAGGCCCAGGCCACTGGCCAGCAGGGTGATCAATGGGTGGGCTCCATGATCACCCCAAAGAGGGAGGCCCAGGCCACTGACCAGCAGGCTGTGGTGGGTGGGTGGGGCCTACCTCTTTGAGGCAATCAATCATGGGGCTCCTAGACTGCAAGAGGGCTCAGGCCAGGCTGAGGGACCCCCCACTCTGAGTGCATGAATTTTGTGCACTGGGCCTCTAGTAAAATAATAATGTTTTAAAATTCTCTCTATAATACTGGGCTACTCTCTAGAAAACAAAAATTTAAAGACTCTATTCCTCCCTGTTTTTCTGTGCTATCTCCAGCGTATGAACATGCAGGCTATATATAGATGGAGTTACCTGAGCTCAAGTCCTAGCTCCATCAGTTATTAGTTGCAAGAGTTAGGACAAAGGATTTAACCTTTTTTTTGCCTCAGTTTTCTCACCTATGAAATGAGGCTTAAAAATAGTTTATTTCTCATAAAGTTGTGGTGAGGGTTGAGTCCTAGTCAATGTAAAGGACACATTGAAGAGTCTGGCATAGAGCATCCTCTGATAAACACTCACTCTTTTCCTCATCCTCCTCCTCCTCCTCCTCCTCCTCCTCCTCCTCCTCCTCCTCCTCCTCCTCCTCTTCCTCCTCCTCCTCCTCCTCCATTTCTTCCTCCTTTCCTTCTCTTCCTCCTGCTCCTCCTCCTTCTCCTCCTCCTCCTTCTTATAATTATTATTATTATACTAGAGGCCTGATGCATGAAATTCATGCAAGAGTAGGCCTTCCTTCCCCCAGCTGCCAGCACCGGCTTCCCTTTGGCACCTGGGACCTGGGCTTCCTTTGCAGCCCCAGCTTCATCAAGAAGGACATCCAGTCTAATTAGCATATTACACTTTTATTATTATAGATATTTTTATTGATTTCAGAGAGGAAGGGAGAGGGAGAGAGAGATAGAAACATTAATGATGAGAGAGAATCATTAATTGGCTGCCTCCTACATCCCCTATGGGGATCAATCTATTATTATTATTATTATTATTATTATTATTATTATCCACAGTTCCTGGTACTCTATAGGTAGCCCATGTTTATTTTGTCAATTTTATTTAGTGTTCATTGTATTTATATATCCCCCTTCTCACAAACTAAACAGAAGTATGACAGATGTCATTTTCATCCTGTTTCAAATAAAATATACTCTTTTCTTGTGAACTGCTGACAGCATAATGCTAAACAATCCCATGGCACATTTAGAAAGCAGAGTGTTTAAATGAGGGAGGTAGAAGAAAATTGCCAGTTGGGGAAAGAATTCATATACCGGAAAAACAAAAGCTCTGAGCTTTAAAAAGAGAAAGTTGAATCTTTCATGAAGAAATGTCCAGGCCAAGCATAGCTAGAAAACTCACTTCATAAATTAGTGTTATAGACTTTTTGCAAAGTGCTAAAGCAATTTAGTGTTAGGATACACTGATTTTAATAAAAATAAATTAATTCATTTAAAATGTTCAGGTACCTATATTCAAAAGCCGCTAGGCATTTTAATAGGAGATAAGTGGGAACCATTAATCATGCTTTCCACATGCTTTCTCACATTACCTTAGGCAACTGTGGGCAGGCCAAGAAATGCTACTGTGAGGAAGCTGCTGGTACTGGATAAAATAGTGATTTTTATCTACACTTTCTGCACTATATTTTGTCTATACTTCAATTCACTTACAAGTAAGTATAAAACTGTACCTGTTGACAACTTATATTTTTTCACCCTTTTGCCCTACTTTTAGGAAAAAGTAATGCAATCAGTGAAATTTGCATTTCTACTTGCTTGGCATAAATTATTGGTCACCTCAAGAAGAGAAGCTGGGAGAAGCCCACCTGTGCCCTGGCCTTGTTCATGCATTGACCATGTTTCTATCCATGGAGTAAGTTTGGAGTCACAAAGTCTAATAATAGAATCCTAAGCCATTTTAGAGTCAGAAACTTCTTTGAGAATCTAATGAAATGGTGGACCCTCTCTCCTCAGAAAACACATTGGAATGTGGTACATTTCTAGATTCCCTAAAGATCCATGAATGCCAACTGAGAACCTCTGTGGATGGTCTCTCACAGGCCATCCACTGCAGAGCAGTGATAATCACATGGAGAGTGACTCAAAGAAACACCACCTAGGAACAAATTGGTAACCTGTCTTTAGTATTCACTCTTATAAATGAGCTTCTGAGATATTCTTACTCTAAAGTTTCAAATCAGCTGGATTTGCTTCTTAGATTCAAAGACCATTCAGCCACATTTGTGGCAAAATTCTGTCTTGCACACCTAAGCATACCTTTAAACAAGGCACTTTCCATGATCAGAAAATGTACTACAGTTACTTCCTTAAGTGCTGTAACTATGGAGTCAATAACTTATAGCATCTGTGTTTGCGTCCATTCTTCTCATGGTTCAAACCAACTGCTGGGCCTGCCCCCTACCCTTAATAGCAGACTGAGTTCTATTTCCTTTCTCTTTAATTATCTCCTTTCAACAGAGGGCCAGAGTCAGTTTTCAGCTGTGATTTGATGACTCTTGTTCTACTATCTAATTTAATTAACTCCTGCTATAATAAACCTCCTCTCTGAGTAAAATAATTGGGTCTTAAGTGTCTTCTAGCTTGTTATTTTACCAAGCCACTGAACCTTTCTGGGATTCAGTTTCCTGATATGTCAAAGGATAGGGATGGACTTTAATCCCTAAAGTTGCTTTAAGGCTAACATTTGATGTATTTTTAACACATACACAGTGTGTGTGTGTGTGTGTGTGTGTGTGTATGTGTGTGTGTGTGTTTGTGTATTACCTAGATTTGGCAATTTTTCTAAATGGCTGATACCCTCTGAAGGAAATTAAAACCCTCAAACACACCTTTTTCTTCTACTGTATATTAAAACATACAGAACCATTTTAATTCTTGCCCAGGTAGGCTTCTCACCCTGTTAAAGCATCTAAAGTTCATCATCAAATTATTCACTTGCAATAGTAAGCCTGGAATATCAAGTTTTAAAACATTTAAAAATCTGTCTTTCTTTATATATGTTCATTTCAACCACATAGAAATAAGTTGCACTGTATGACTAGTTGTACAGAGATGACATTTCAGAGAGAATCTGTGTCCTCTAGACCACTAGATCCACCAGACAAGTGTACTCACCAGTATATTACAGCACCTCCACCTCACATTGAACGGAGCACATAGTAGGCCATCAATGAATGTTTGATGAGCAAAGAGTCTAATAACTGATATAGGCTGGACATAAGTCCAACAATTATTTCTAGAGGCAAGGAATTAGAAATTGGAGATGGAGTGTCAGTGGGTGGGAGACAGTGTGAGAAGTTAAAAGAGAAGCTCAGAAAAGGATTGGTGACTGGCAGAAGGGAAAAATTCACTAACCTGGAATTGTTTTTGGTGGTTATGAAATTTATAAGTGATATGATGAAATAGTGGAAACACTGTGCATATTTTATTGCACAGTATGTTATTTTATTTATGGTAAAGTATATGACACCCCATCTCATCCACTGTTTAGATTAGAGCCCTAAACGAGTACTGAATGAAACAGTCCTTTGAGAGAACCACAAGGCTGAGGTGTTATATGAAACCATCAAGTAAACTGAATGATATGAGCAAAACCATGATCTTGTATGTCTGTAAGGCCCAGCTACTTTGGCATCATCCTCATTTTAAAATCTCATTTTCTCTATGAAATTTGCTAACATTTATTTGCAGTTTAAAATTTTCAGCAAAAAACAAATGACTATAAAAGTGTATTTGGCTATAACTATTGAAAGATCTGACTTAAAGAATACAAACAGATATCTAGAGGTAGATGGTTGCTAGCAGTGACTCAGGTGTTCTGTCATGCTATTAAGTGCATAGATTTCTTACTTTCAGTCTATTTACCCTATGTTTGTTGAATTCCATCCTCATGGTTGCAAGGTTGTTGTTATAGCTTCACGTCTACATTCAAGGTGGGAAGAAGTGTGTGTGTGTGTGTGTGTGTGTGTGTGTGTGTGTGTGTGTGTGTTGGGGGAAAGGACATGCCAACTTCTTCTGTCCCCTAGTAAACAAATACTAAAATTTTGATAGAGCCTGAGTGGACTTTCATGTGTATCTCATTGGCCAGATGGTTTTACAGGGATATTCTTAGATGTGAGAGAGAGTGAGAGAGATTAAGAGAGTGATCATCTCCCTGGGGCTGGGCACCTTGCTGCTGCTAAAACATTTGGGTTCAGGTGACAAGCATCAGAGAATGAAAATAGTCACAATGATAGAAAGATGATGAGAATAAGAATGAAAGCACTCCCATCTGACCCAGTGATCCCACTATTAGGAATATATCCCAAGAAACCAGAAACGCCATTCAGAAAGGATATATGCACCCCTATGTTCATAGCAGCACAATTCACCATAGCTAAGATCTGGAAACAGCCTAAGTGCCCATCAGCAGATGAATGGATTAGAAAACTGTGGTACATATACACAATGGAATACTATGCTGCGGTAAAAAAAAAGGAACTCTTGCCTTTTGCAACAGCATGGATGGAACTGGAGAGCATTATGCTAAGTGAAATAAGCCAGTCAGAGAAAGATAAATACCACATGATCTCACTCATTTGTGGATTATAGAGAACAACATAGACTGATGAAAAGGGACAGACCCAAAGACTGAGTAACAGCAATCAGGCTATCAATCCCCAGAAGGGAAGTAGGGGAGGGCGGGGGTAAGGGGAAGAGATCAACCAAAGGACTTGTATACATGTATATAAGCCAAACCAATGGACATGGACAACAGGGGGATGGGAGCATGAGTGTGCGGGGCGGGGGAGGGGGGAGGTTGGGGGTTAATGGGGGAGATGAGGACACATTTGTAATACCTTAACTAATAATAAACAAACAAACAAACAAACAAAAAAACCCAACAAAACAAAACAAAACAAAACAAAACAAAAAAAGAATGAAAGCAAAAGCAATACATTTATATATTTTTTGGAGTATAAAGCCAGTCTTACTTCTTGTAATTGCCTTGAGTAGGTGTTACTGCTTGCTTGCTTATCTCAGAAGAACACTTAGTGAATAATGAAATGTTATATTTAATAGTTTAAATAATGAGTCAGATGTGTTCTGTGTTGCAATTCTCTTGATACATAAATTTAAAAATTTACTTAAACCATTAAATGTATTAAAGTTGTGCATAAACTCACTAAGTTGTGCATATACAGTTTTGAAATGAAGTTCCTGCTTTTTGTTATTGAACAAAATTGAGAATATGATAATATTTTATATGTAGAAGTGTTCAGGGAAAAATACAAATTTTCCTACTATACATGAGTCAAAGAAATGGGGAAGAAAAGGCAATAAGGGGAATAGAAATTCTTTAGGTAGTATAGCATAAGGAGAATGAAATTTAGACTGGCAATAGCAAAGATTATTATTTTTTTTAATATTTTTTATTGATTAAGATATTACATATGTGTACCCTCTACCCCCCCCCTCCCCGCTCACCCCCTAACCCCCCCGTTGTCCGTGTCCATTGGTTAGGCCTATATGCTTGCATATAAGTCCTTTGGTTGATCTTTCCCCCTTGCCCCCACCCTCCCCTACCTTCCCTCCAAGGCCCGACAGTCCAATCAATGCCTCTCCGTCTCTGGATCAGTCCTTGTTCATCAGTTTATGTTGTTCATTATATTCCACAAATAAGTGAGATCTTGTGGTATTTATCCGCTCTCCAGTTCCATCCATGCTGTGGCAAATGGTAAGAGTTCCTTTTTCTTCTTCCTCTTCTTAAAGAATACCTTTCAGCATTTCATATAATGCTGGTTTGGTGGTGATGAACTCCTTTAGCTTTTTCTTATCCGTGAAGCTCTTTATCTGACCTTCCATTCTGAATGATAGCTTTGCTGGATAAAGTAATCTTGGTTGCAGGTTCTTGCTATTCATCTCTTTGAATATTTCTTGCCACTCTCTTCTGGCCTGCATGGTTTCTGTTGAGAAATCAGCTGACAGTCGTATGGGTACTCCCTTGTAGGTAACTGACTGTCTTTCTCTTGCTGCTTTTAAGATTCTCTCTTTATCTTTTGCTCTTGGCATTTTAATTATGATGTGTCTTGGTGTGGTCCTCTTTGGATTCCTTTTGTTTGGGGTTCTCTGCGCTTCCTGGACTTGTAAGTCCATTTCTTTCACCAGGTGGGGGAAGTTTTCTGTCATTATTTCTTCAAAAAGGTTTTCAATATCTTGCCCTCTCTCTCCTTCTGGTACCCCTATAATTCTGATGTTGGTACGCTTGAAGTTGTCCCAGAGGTTCCTTACACTATCTTCATATTTTTTGAATCTCTTTTCTTTTTTCTTTTTCGGTTGGGTATTTTTTGTTTCTTTGCATTTCAAATCTTTGACTTGATTCTTGGGATCCTCTTGTCTGCTGTTGGAGCTCTGTAAATTATTCTTTATTTCAGTCAGTGTATGCTTAATTTCTAGTTGGTCCTTTTTCATGTCCTCCATGGTCTCACTATACTCCTTGAGGGATTCATTAAATTTATCGGCGGTTTCCATAAAATTCTTGACAAACCTTATAAACGTGGCCTTGAACTCTATATCCAGTCGTCTGGCCTCCTCCGTTTCTGCCCATTGTGACCTGTTTCTTTGTCTCCGCATTTTGGCTGCTTCCCTGTGTTGATAGAGTGGCCTGCGCGCCAGGTGTCCTGTAGGGCTCAGTGGCTCAGCCTCCCCAGTTACCTGGGGTGGACACTCTTGATGCACTCTTGGTGCCTCGCTTGTTGTAGGATCACTGGGAGGAATTGACCTCCAGGCCAATTGGCTGTGGGAAGCAGCTGTGTCTGAAGTGGGAGAATGGACCCCCTCTGACCACTGGGTACAGTGGCTCCTGGATCTAAGGAGGTGCTAATTCAGCCCCTGCCTGAGGCCACACAGCAGGAACTATGAAGAGGCTCAGCTGTGAAGCAATGCAAGCCGCTGCGGGGCCTTGGGCCTTCTCTTGGAAGTTCCGGGCCTGGCTGGCCCGGCTGCAGTTAGGTAATTATCAGGTTGCAAAGTTCTGGGGCATTCACATGCAAAAGCCTCTGCCGCAGCCTGGGTGGGGCGGGGTCTCAGGGAGTCAAAAGGGCGGGGAAAGAAGCAATGGCTGATTCTCCGTGCCCGGAGTCGCGCGTCTCAGTGTCCCGGCAATGGCTGCAAGCACCTCCGAGGGAAATCTGCCCCCAAGTTCTCCCTCTGCCGCCTGAGAGAGCAGCCTCTCCCCGTATGAGACCTGGGTCCCCAGAGACTTCCCGGAGCCGAAGATCAGAGCAGTCGGGAGCTTGTGATTCAAAAAGACAGCCGCGTCCTCAGGTGCCACCCCCTTTCCACGTACCTCTGCACTCAGCCTCCGCAGCTCCTCTGGCTCTCAGCGTGCTTTTCTTTTCTTCTAGTTGTAGAAATTACACTCAGCCAGCCTTCCTGTTGTTTTGGACGATGTTTGCTCCGTCCTTTGGGCTAATTTTCAATTGTTGTGTGGGGCGACTATTTCCCGGTGTTTATCTATGCCGCCATCTTAGTTTCTCCCCAATAGCAAAGATTATTGCAGGAAAAGAGATAAAAAAATGAGTGCCAAAGTTCTCTTTGTTTTTTAAATTAACCTTTTTATTATGAAAAATTTCAAGCATATACAAATGTAGAGAATATTGCAATAAACCTGCACCTATTTATCTCCCAACTTCAACAATTATTAACCCTGTTCAATTTTGTTTCGTTTGCACACAACCCGCATTCCCTCTGTTATTTTAAAGGATATCCCAGACATCTTATCATTTCACTAGGGGCCCAGTGCACGAATTTGTGCACCTTGAAAGGAACTGTGGGCTGTGAGGTGGTGGTGGGCACAGGGGAGGGTTTGGGCCCATCTCCTTGCCCGCACCTGGCCCCTCCACCATGGCCCCTGGTCCCCTGTCTACTGGCAGTCCACACTGCTGCCACTCCCATGCACTGACAGCGCTGGCCCCACTCACACCTGCGGATTGCATGGAGTGATTGGGGCCGGTGCCAGCAGCGGGTATGAGGAGGGTCGGCACTGACAATGGCTGCAAGCAGTGGCTGCTGCCCCGATCACCTCTTAGGAGCAGGGGGAGGTGGAGAAGCCCTCAGGGGCAATTGGGCCGGCAGCTGCTGCTTGCATCCACTGACAGTACCAAGAGATCAGGACCGGTGCTGGGTGCTGGCAGCGGGTGCGAGTGGGGCTAGCACAGGCAGTGGGTGCAAGCGTCGGCTCCGGTAGCAGGTGCAAGTGCCAGGTAGGACCACAGCGCAGTGGAGCAAAGAATTTTCAGTAACCACCAGAGGCTCACCTTGATGACAGTAACTGGTGCCTGGCCTTGGTCTGTTGCCCCCGCTCACCTGCTCCACCATCCCGCTGTGGCCAACGCCTGCCATCCTGCCATGTTCTTCACATGGCCCCTGGTGGTCAGCACACGTCACAGTGACAGGTTGGTTGTTCTGGTTGTTCCACCATTTGGTCTATTTGCATATTAGCTTTTTATTATATAGGATTACTAAGTAAGTAGTTTTTTTAAAAATAAAAAAAATCTTTAAATATGTAGATATCTTTGGATTTGGAGAGAAGAGAATTCAAATGCTAGCCTTGGTGCCAACAGCTGTGGGGCCTTGGGCAAGTTCTTTCATCCACCTGATACATATTTATCAAGCATCATCCAGGAGCCTAGAAGCAAACATATACACTGAATAATTCCTGATAGAGATAGACATAATTAAGAAAATAATAAAACGGGGTAATGAAAATGAGAATGACAAGGTCTACTTTGCCTTGGGTGGCTGGGGAGAAATAAGCCCTTATCCACTCTGCCCCTGGTTTCCTATTCTGTAAAAAAAGGAGGATATGACTTGTGTCTCCCATGGCTCTTTTGAGCTCATTAATATCTGAGAAGGTGTTTGGCAAAGGCCTGGCACATGGCCCCTCTCATTAATGAAAGTCATGGTGATGATGATCTCCTGGTTCCCCTTCCCAGAAGGGCTGTGATGGTCCATCCTTCTTTATTTGACTTAGGGTGCATTGACATGTGCTTGGCTGATTGTCATAGTGTAGATTAGAGACTGGTAAAATCTGTTACCTCTAATATTGCTCCCCTCTCCCCCACCATTCTGGAACTACATGTCTTTCTGAAGTTGCATCAGGAAAATAAGGTAATTTTTGGCCTATCTCTCTTTCCTCCTCCTCTCAAACTTTGTGGGAAGTAACTGGCTTATAAATTTGCCATATTTTTTAATGTAGAAAATGCTCATTTTTGCTAGAGTGTTTGAGAAGAGTTGCTTAAAATCTTATATTAAATTTGTAAGAAAATCTTTTGAGATTGAGTTTTACAGTTTCCAATTTGGCAGATGCTTAATTCTAATCCAAACAAAGTGCCATTGGCAGTCTATCAAAAACCAGAACATTTCAGGTTTCAGGAATGACTACTTTTCTAGGAATTAACGATCTTTTTCATAATATTTTAGCAGATCAACTTGTATTTATATTAAATGTAGGATTTGATCCAAACTTCATGTAATAAAGCAACAAACAAGAGAAAAAAAAATAGAATTCAATACAGCCATTCACTTTCTTTAGATTTGGTGAAATGTGAGGCCAATAGGCTCCTGTTTGCACAAACACTGCTTGTGTACGGCCTGGCCACTTTGAAGAACACAGGCTCTCATTCTGAAGGAACGATTGAATAGTTTTGCCATCTGCCACCACTCAATCCTAACCTAGAAGAATAAGAGGGCTGAGGGTGGGTGTTGTTTTCCTGGGATCGTGATTACATGTAGCTTTCACCACGGGTTCTTGCCGATCCCCATCAGTTGATGAGGATCACCCCCTCAGTTGGCTCCTGGGCCAATTAGTGCTGCTGGCCCCGCCTGGCCCAGATCACTTTAGTTGGCTCTTTGCTGCTGGCTGGTCACCTTTTCAGTCATTTTCCCTTTGTTTTCTATACTACCCCTCTCCATGAGGGCGTTTTCAACCCTTTTAAAACTCGGCCTCATTTTCACCAGTTACTCATTTTCCTGGTAAAGTCCTTTCCTCCTTCCCACCCCACAACCTTCTCCTTCACTTTCAGAAGGTAGCTTCCATATGGGCATCTCACAGAGGCAGAGGACAGCTGACCCCTGCTCTCTAACCTGGACCTCCCAAATCTGCCTCTCACTCTCCCTTCTATTAACCTTTGTTCCTATTGGGTCTCCCAGCATGTCATGTGCGTTTCTACCTGAGTGAAATTTGTTCCCCTCATCCTCTCTTTATTTCCAAATTCTTCTCAACTATGTTAGTTGTCTATTGCTGCTGTAACAAATTACCACAGACTTAGTGGTTTGAAACAACACACATTTATCCTCTCATAGTTCTGTAGGTCAGAAATCCGATTGGGGTCTCATTAAAACAAAACCAAGGTGTCAGCTGACTATGCTCCTTTGTGGAGGCTGTTTGGGAGAATTTGTTTCCTGCTCATTTGGGTTATAGGCAGAATTCACTTCCTTGTGGTTGCAGGACTGAGGTCCCTATTACATTGCTGGCTGTAAACTGAGGACCAATCTGAGTATTTATAGGTTGCTGCATCCTTGGCTGGTGGCCTTCTTCCTGCACCTTCAAAGCCAGCAATGGCAGGTGAAGTCCTTCTCAGGACACATCTTTCTGACTTTCTTCTCTGTGGCCTCTTCCATTTTCAAGCACTCATATGATTGGGCCCACCCAGATAATCCAGGATAACCTCTCTAATTTAAGGTCAGCTGATTAACAACCCCAACTCCATCTACACATTTGCTATGTAACACAACATATTTACAGGTTCTAGGGATTAGGACATGAGCCTCTCTGGGAAACCATTTTTCAGCCCACAACCACTTAACTTAAAACATATATACCTTTCCTTATGAAAACAATTATAATACATATTCATTACAAAATATATTAGAAGAAATAATATTAACAGCGACATCATGACTAACAACTATGTATATTCATTCATTTATATTTTTTATTTACAAGCAACTTCATTATCTACACTCATTTGTAAACCTTTTTTCCACTTAATTATATATTGGAAATATTTTTTTCACCTGGCCAGAGTGGCTTAGTTGGTTGGATGTCATCCTGTGCACCGAAAGGTAGCTGGTTTGATACCTGGTCAGGGCACATACCTGGGTTGTAGGTTCTGGGGCACATATGGGAGGCAACAGATTGATATTTCTTATGTTTCTCTCTCTCTCTCTCTCTCTCTCTCTCTCTCTCTCTCTCTCTCAACATGTCATTGGGTGAAGATTGAAAAAATAATTACTTTTCATGTTAAAAATTCCTTACATTACTTTTAGAGATATATAGTATTTTATTGTATGAAGTTCCATAACTTGGTTAACTAATTTCCTTTTGTGGTTTACCTTATTCTCTGTTACTGTAAATATTGCAACAATAAATACTCATCACTCTTTTAAATACTTATATAAGTCATACTTTCTCTAAGTCACCTTCCCTGTCCCTTTAGTTTACAGGGAAAATTTAAAAAAATTGAACTAAATTGTACTAAATCATCTAACTCTACAACTTACTTAAAGAATTAGAAAGAGGGCAATAAGAAAAGCCCAGAGTGAGCAGAAGGAAGGAGATAATAAAGAACATAGCAGAAATAAATGACATTGAGACCAAAAAAAAAACATTACAAAAGATCAACAAAACCAAGAGCTGGTTCTTTGAAAGGATAAACAAGATTGATGAACCTCTAGCCAGGCTCACCAAGTAGCAAAGAGAGAGGACCCAAATAAACAAAATCAGAAATGAAAGAGGCGAAATAACAACAGACCCCACAGAAATACAAAGGATTGTTTAAAAATACTATGAACAACAACTCTATTCCAACAAACTAGACAACCTAGAGGAAATGGACATATTCCTAGAAAAATACAACCTTCCAAAACTCAATCAGGAAAAATCTAAAAATCTCAATAGGCCAATGACTATGGAAGAAATTGAAGCAGTCATCAAAAAGCTTCCAACAAACAAAAGCCTGGGGCCAGATGGCTTCACTGGGGAGTTTTACCAAACATTCAAGGAAGAACTAAAACCTATCCTCCTCAGATTATTCCAAAAAATTCAAGAGGAAGGAACACTTCCAAGCTCATTCTATGAAGCCAGCATTACCCTAGTACCAAAACCAGATAAAGAAAACACAATGAAAGAGAATTACAGGCCAATATCCCTCATGAACATAGATGCTAAAATCCTCAACAAAATTCTAGCATATCTTCAGCAATCCTCAGCAAAATTCCAGCATTACATCAGAAAGATCATATGCCATGACCAAGTAGGATTTATACTGGGGATGCAAGGATGGTACAATATCCACAAATCAATAAATGTGATACATCACATAAATAACTTGAGAGATAAAAATCACATAGTCATATCAATTGATGCAGAAAAAACATTTGATAAAATTCAACACCCTTTCTTGATAAAAACTCTCAGCAAGGTGGGAATAGAAGGATCATACCTCCACATAATAAAAGCCATATATGACAGACCCTCAGCCAACATCATACTCAATGGGCAAAAACTAAAACCATTTTCCCTAAGAACAGGAACAGAACAGGGATGCCCACTCTCACCACGCCTGTTTGACATAGTACTGGAAGTACTAGCCATTGCAATTAGATAGAAGAAGAAATAAAAGGCACACAAATTGGATAAGAAGATGTAAAACTGTCATTATTCTCAGATGTCATGATACTGTACATGGAAAACCCTAAAGACTCCATCAAAAAAATTTTTAGACTTAATAAATGAATTCAGCAATGTAGCAGAATACAAAATTAATGCCAAGAAATCTATAGCATTTTTAAATACCAATAGTGAACTTATAGAAAGAGCAATTAAAAACAATCCCATTTAGCATTGCAGCAAAAAAATTAAGATACCTAGGAATAAACTTAACTAAGGAGGTAAAAGACCTGTACTCAGAAAACAACGGGGCACTGGAAAAAGAGCTAGAAGAAGACATAAACACGGTATGGAAGAACATACCATGTTCAAGGATTGGTAGAATCAACATCATTAAAATGTCCATACTACCCAAAGCAATCTATAGATTCAATGCACTTCCATTAAAATACCAATGGCATATTTCATAGTCCTAGAACAAACTTTCCAAAAATTCATCTGGAATAAAAAAAGACCCTGAATAGCCACAGCAATCCTGAGAAAGAAGAACAAAGTTGGAGGGATCTCAGTACCAGATATCAAGCTGTATTACAAAGGCTGTTTTTCTCAAAACAGCCTTGTCCTGGCACAAGAACAGACATGTAGGTCAATGGAATATAATAGAGAACCCAGAAATCAACCCAAACCACTATGCTCAATTAATATTTGACAAGGAGGCAAGAACATACAATGGAGTCAAGACAGTCTCTTCAATAAATGGTGCTGGGAAAATTGGACAGATACATGCAAAAAAATGAAACTAGACCACCAACTTACACCATACACAAAAATAAACTCAAAATGGATAAAGGACTTAAACATAAGATGGGAAATCATAAAAATATTAGGGGAATCCACAGGCAGCAAAATCTCAGACATATGCCAAAGCAGTATCTTCACTGATACAGCTCCTAGGGCAATGGAAACTAAAGAGAAAATAAATAAATGGGACTACATCAAAATAAAAAGCTTCTGTACCGCAAAAGAAACCATCAACAAAACAACAAGAAAGCCCACTGCATGGGAAAACATATTTGCCAATGTTATCACCAATAAGGGTTTAATCTCCAACATTTACAGGGAACTCATACAATTTAACAAAAGGAAGGTAAACAACCCAATCAAAAAATGGGCAACGGACCTAAATAGATATTTTTTGAAAGAGGACATAAGAAAGGCCAAGAGACATATGAAAACATGCTCAAAATCACTAATCATCCGAGAGGTGCAAATCAAAATGACAATGCGGTACCATCTCACACCTGTCAGAATTGCTATCATAAATAAATCAACAAATGACAAGTACTGGCGAGGATGTGGAGAAAAGGAATCCTCGTGCACTGCTGGTGGGAATGCAGACTGGTTCAGCCACTGTGGAGAACAGTATGGAGTTTCCTCAAAAAACTAAAAATGGAACTCTCATTTGACCCAGTGATCCCACTTCTAGGAATATATCCCAAGAAATTAGAAACACCAATCAGAAAAAATATATGCAACCCTATGTTCATAGCAGCACAATTACCATTGCTAAGATTTGGAAACAGCCTAAGTGCCCATCAGCAGATGAGTGGATTAAAAAACTGTGGCACATCTACACAATGGAATACTACACTGTGGTGAAAAAGGAAGGAATTCTTACCATTTGCAACAGCATAGATGGAACTGGAGAGCATTATGCTAAGTAAAATAAGCCAGTCAGAGAAAGATAAATCACATGATCTCACTCATTTGTGGAATATAATGAACAACATAAACTGTTGAACAAAAATAGATAGAGAGACAGAGAAGCATTGATCAGACCATCAAACCTCAGAGGGAAGGTAGGGGAGGGTAGGGGTAAGGGGGAGAGATCAACCAAAGGACTTGTTTGCATGCATATAAGCCTAACCAATGGACACAGACACCAGGGGTGTGAGGCATGAGTGGTGGGGTGGGGGGGCAATGGGGACATAAGGACACATATGCAATACCTTAATCAATAAAGAAGAATATAATAAAATAATTGGTATTTGACAGTTTGTAGCAATGGTATATGGCAATTAGGAAGATCTTTTCCCTATGTAATGGATTAAAATATTAACATATTTTATCTCCCTCTCTTTCCCCTTCTCCTTTTCCTCACTGTTATTATTTTTATTGCATGGTGGTGACCTTTTCCTTTTTCCCCCTTTTTTGTTTTTCTAAGGCTCTTTCTTGTCAATAAAGTTAGCTTTTGAACTGAATGTAGTTTATCAGTGATTCCTTAGTAGCAGTAAGTGTTTCAAATAAAAAAGGAAGCCTGAGTTATTGGTGGCAAACCCTAATAGAAAATTCTGAGCTAAAGGAATTTGGAGATAGTGGTCTATCCATGCCATTGTCATGGTGACTTTTTTTGAGGTGACAATAACCTAATGTAACCCCTTCACTCTAATGGGTAACATTTGGAGTGGCCTATGGAGTAGAGTCCAAAGGCAGAAACAAATTCTGTCTCTACATAGGCTCTGTGCTAGGTGACTGGGAGAATTTGAAAACATGTTGGTGAGAGGAGAGTATAATAAATGATAACTTAATGAAAAAATAAATGATCTCATGTGATAAAGTATATAGTTAGGAGGTAATAGTAGATAGAAGAAATAAATAAGGGTCAGAGTGAATGAGTGGAGGGTAGTTTGCAATTTCAAATAGCATGGGTGCGGTAGGCTTTATTAAATGGTGACATTTTAGCAAAGATTTGAAGGAGGTGGGAGTTTTCCATATGCCTTTCATGGAGATGAGGATTCCAGGAAGAGAAAACAACTCACCTGTGTATTCAGATGCTACCTCCCATGAGTATTAGGGAGTCACCGCTCTGGTCTCTGTCTCTTATATTCCCTATAACCCGTTTTGTCTTTTTACCATACTCCAGGCCTTTATTCAGGGCTCAACTCACCATCAATAAATCCATTCTAGTTTCCCCCTTGGTGGAGAGGGGAGTAGGGGGTTGACTATTTATAATCATGTTCCTTTAAGTGAAATATCTACAAGATGAATAGTCCTTTCTCTTGCTAGTATTGACCAGCTCCTGTATTAAAACTCGGGTACATTATTATGCTAACTTGCCCCTAGCAAGACTTATTAGGTGGCCTTGTTTACCTTATTGGTATGTCCCCCGCCTTAAGTAAGAAGATGGATAAACACCTACAAAAGGAGGTAGAGGATGGAGAACACCCCGTAAAGACACACATTTCTGGAAATTCAATCATGCATCGTTTAACCATGGAGCTGCGTTCTGAGAACTACATTGTTAGGTGATTTCATCATTGTGTGAACATCATAGAGTAGGCTTACACTCACCCAGATGATGCAGCCTACCATCGTAATTGTATGTGCTACACTTTTATATGTCTGGCAGCACAGTAGGTTTGTTCATACTGGCATCACCATAAACACATAATGTATTGCGCTACAATGTTAAGATGGTTATAATGTCACTAGATGATAGAAATGTTCAGTTCCATTATAATCTTATGGGACCACCATCCTGTATGCAGGTCCATCATTGACCAAAATTTCATTATGAGGTGCATGGCTGTAAATATTTATAGGAAATTTTGTTGTTAACTTACTATAGGCTATTTGTTCCTTCCACAAGAATAGCTTACATTATAAAGCATGCTTTTAATTATCCTGACTCTTGGATTTTTATAAACTTGGATCACTTCCAGTTTGGAAAATCTCGCTCTCCCTCATCCTTTCCCTAATGGTCTGATTCTCAGTGAACTGAAAAGAGGGTGGCTAAGACTGGAAAGATCAGAGGCAAAGGCAGGCTTGGTGTAGGGGGTGACACATGCATCAGTCTGAGGCTTCCCATGAAGAAGGAGCTCACACCCTCCCCTCGGCTACATAGCCCAGGACTGAAGCTAATACCCAGAAAGAGTAAACTCCAAATTCGGTGAAAAGACAGAAGCAGCTCCTTTATGATAGCCCAGAAGTTATGACAAATGAAGACACAGCCAAGAACAGATAATGAAAAATTTTGAGTTATTGCCATTGTTTCTCATATTCCTGAGACTTTTGAATTAATTTAGCCAACCAGTCTGAAGATAAAAAGCCAGAAGCTTAATCAAATACATTATGTCTGGCGGAGTGTCTATACTGAACTAACTCAAAGTCCTAGTGGCAGTGTGGGATTTGTATAAGAAGTGGCATGGATTTTTCTAGGAGGTAGTAATGTACTTATCTTTACATTTGAGGCCAAAGTGCTTGGATGTGATGGTTTGTATACTTTTCCTATTGGATTACCATATTTATTTCTTCTTTATTTCTGATTTACCTTAATTTACTTCCTGGGGGAGACAAGACATTCTTCTCCATAAGTCTGAAGAATATTTATTTATCCATGGGGGGAAATGAATGTAAGGCCAACCAAATGCCCAGAAAGTAGCATGTAAGTATTAACCTTTGCAAAAAGCTCAGTTTGTGCAAGAGTTGGACATTATGGAGCTTATAAATACTTGTGGTAGATGAAGAACATCAGACCTTTAATTTTAATACTTACTATATTTCTCATTGTCTTACATGGATATATACTAGTTTTTAAAGCCCAAATTATAAAGTGATTAAGTTGGAAGCTCACTTATATCTTCCAGGTTTAAGTATGGCCTTAAAAGAACTTAAATGTGCATTTGGGGGCATTTTGCTGGCATGCCATGCACTTTCCATGAACAGCTCAACAGCTAAACAAAACCTGAATGAATTTATGTCCTTTCAGAGCTCAGGCGTTTATAAACAAATTATATCTACTGTGTACTTACGTTGTCCCTCTTGTCCAGGAGCTCACCCAGCTCACCGTGTGTGTGTGTGTGTGTGTGTGTGTGTGTGTGTGTGTGTGTAGCAGACATTTGCACAGAGCAGTGTGACATTCAGAGAAAGTTCCAGGAAAAGCAGTTGCCTTTCTCACCTCTGGCATAAAAAAATAGGCTTTTTGCCAGGGTTTTGGACACCTCATTCTTTACTAAGCTAACTTCCCTGATGTTTAGCTCTGTCCTCCATTCCCTCTCTTTGCCTCCCAGGGCCACTCAGAAAAGACTGCCTAGTCCTCAGCAGTGGGGTGAGCTGGCCACTTGCTTGGAGGCATCAGAATGGCAGGGCTGTCACCTGTGCTCTGTTTAGGCTGTAAACACTATAAAGCTACTTTTCACAAAGTTATGTAAAGAGTTGCTAATGTCCCCTGAAGAGTTCCCTGCCGAGCTGGCTGCACTGACATTTTGGAAGAGGCAGGTTGGGACGTGTGTGGATGCTTCCCCTCCTTCCTCTTGCTGTTTATGAGCCAGCAGCTTGCTGTGAAAAGCTGTCATTTCCCCCTGGGTGTGTAGAACCAGTTTCTCCGGCATGCCAGGCCACGGAGTGGAGGCTCAGCCAAAGGAGGGGCTGGTGAGGGGCTGCAGAAAGCGCCAGAGATGCATCACTTGTTTAAACTTCAGGTGTGAAGAGAAGTGAGAAGGAAAAAAGAAAGAAAACCTCCCAAACCATCAAGTTCTCTCAGTTATCTGGGGTTTCAAATGGTGGAAGCACGTCCTCTGTCCATTCAGTGAGGGTGGAGGGACACGTGGCGCTCAGTGATGCAGACAGGCTGCACGATGGGCTCACAGCTCGCTGGCTGGACAGAGGCTGGCCTGCGCTTGGACGCGGGTACTTGGCAGAGATCATGGAGACCGGTTTTCCCTGACTGACTTTCATCCATCCCTTTAGAGGTTAAATGCCTTTAGAAAAATTCAAAGTTATCCAAAAGGAGCAAAAAAATGCCTTTTCTTATTTTTGGAAAAGATCTGAATCAACATCTGAAATCACCCCATTTGGATTTTAATGGTGTAGAGCAGTACTCTGGTATCTCCGGGAACAACACCTGTGCTGTCATCATGGGTAAAACCAAACCAACCAACCAAACAACAATCAGGAAAACAATGACAAAGTGCTTTCCCAGTTGCCTGCGAAGCACAGCAGCAGGGCAGTCGGAGTTCTTTCCCAGACCTCCTTACACACATGCAAATGTCGAGACAACCTTTCGTGAGGCTGTATAAAGGCGACAAAGGCGATGAGGCCTGGCATTGATCATGAAAGGGGCTTGCAAATGACTGCGCTTGATGGCATCAATCAGTGCCACCTGGCAAAGCGGAAGAACCAGATCAGAGCTTGGCTGTTGCTTTTCTTGAATTCTTTCTTAATGTATCTTTTTTTAAAAAAATGATTCTGATTGTCAACTGGGATTATTAGACTGCATAATGATATTTTTTATGTCCAAACATATGAATAAAATTACTTTCTCACCGTGTGTATTATGGTTATACATACTTTCTGAAAGTAAATTAACATAGAAATAAATCTGTGGTGTCAAGAATATACATTAACCTGTGTGAGCCTTATAAATATGTAAAAGGAGCACCTAGCTCTTTGCCTTTTCATACTAGCATAATATCATACTGAATCTAGAACTGGACACTTGGTATATTATGCAATTATATTTACTCAAGCCAATTTAGCAATGATTCAGAAATATCATGTGTTCATTGTTGTACTTGGTGTACTAGGGAATACGATAAAAAACTCATGGAGTCTTGCCTTGATGAAGCTCATAATCTTACCTCAGATTTCACTTACCCACTGTTACCTGGGCTATTGCATCAGATTCTATTTCTGTCTTTATTCTCTTTGCAAACTGTTCTTCCCACTTCTTTCTAAAGACATCCATCTTAGTCTTCTTTCCCTCTTTGTATTGGTACTTGATCACATTGCCACCTAGATCCAGTGCTTTGCCCACACTCACCAGGGTGGTGGCTGTGTCTGCCCTGCTCACACGTCTCTCTTGCCTGTGCTGCCTCTCTGTGCCCAACTCCATCTGCCTGAGAAACAGTCTCCTCTTTCCGCAGAGGTATGTTCAAGCATCATCTCTTTTGTGAACCGGACTTTCCCTGTTACCTGCCCTCACAGCTGAGCTCAATCTCCACATCCTCCTCCTACTCCATGATGACTCCTCTCAGAGCTCTTAACAGGTTCCATTTTGTGTACTTGTCAGTGTCCCTGACTAGCCCGGAGAGAGCTCTGTGTGGACAGGGATTTTATCTTACTCATCTTCGAACCTCCACCATGTGGCCCTTCCCGGTTGACATCCAGCAAATGTCTGTGGAATGCACACAGTTCCTTCATCCCCTGAAGAAAGTTAAAAAAAATATTTCAGAGAGGAAGGGAGAGGGAGATAGAGAGAAACATCAATGATGAGAGAGAATCATTGATTGGCTGCCTCCTGCATGCCCTACACTGGGGATGAGCCTGCAATCTGGGCATGTGCCCTTGACAGGTCGTTGCTCAATCACTAAGTCACACCAGCCGGGCTAAGTCACATTGCTAGGTCTAAAAATAGTTTTCTAAGATTACAGATGCTGGAAGAATCCTTATGCACTCAAAATATCTAAGTTGCTTCTGTCTCTATCATCCAACACTTGTCTCTGTCTCTTCCTGCCTTCTTTATCTCCATCTACTCACTGCTTCACTGGAATTAGAGAGTGCAAAGTCACACAAAGCAGATCACCTCTTTTCCAGCTTAAATCTGGATGATGGCTTCCATCGTCCTTAGAATAAAATAATGCCTCACCTTGGCCTGCAAAGCTTGGCACAGTCTTGCCCTGCCAACCTCCCCAAACTCACACTGTGCCATTCTCTCATCACTCCTTGTCCCAGATACTTGGACCTCATTTGGTTCCTAGAATATGCCAATCTCTCCTCTGCCTGGAGGACCTCACATCTGCATTCCCTCTGCTGGAACACTCTTATATTACAAATGTCAACTTAAATATCACCTTCTCAAAGAGGCCTTCCTTAAGCTCCCCATCTGAAATAGATCCCCGTTTCCCCCACCCCTTTCTCTAGGACTGTACCCTGTTTCTGTCCTTCCCTGCAGATCACAGGTGGCAATTTATTTTTATTTTACTTTGCTTATTTACTTATTTTTTACTTGTTCATGGTCTTTCTCCAATTCTCATTAAACTGTGAGCCCCTTGAGGACAGGGCACAACATCTAGTTTTATTCCTCTGCATCTCCCAAGGCTCATGACTGCACCTGGCCTAGAGTACATGAAAATAAATAGTTCATGAATGTCAAATGAGTGATCATCCCAAAGCAATAATGTAAAACGGCTTTTGTAAACACACAGATTCTCAGAACAACCAAATGAAATACAGTTACAAAGTGCTAAAATTATTTTACTGCGCTTGTGAACTGAATGTTCATGTCTCCCCACACTTCATATGTTGGAGCCCTCCTCACAATGTGGTGGTGTTTGGAAGTGGGGACTTTGGGAAGTGAAGACATTCAGATGAGCTCATGAGGATGGGCTTAGTGCCCTTAAAAGAAGACAAAGATCTCTCTCTCTCCCGCCCCCTCTCTTCCCCGTGCCCCTCTGCAAGCGCACGCGCACACACAGAGCAATGGCCATGTGAGAGCACAGTGGGAAGGTGGCTGGCCACAAGCCAGAAGAGGGCTCTCACCATGCTGGCACTCTGACCTCAGACTTCCAGCTCCTGAACTGTGAGGAAATAAGTGTCTGTGCTCTAAATTGCCCGTCTGTATTTTGTTGTAGACAAAGGTGTGCTGCCTTGGCAGGCCTCAGGTATTTTGGCCGGTTCTTGTTCCTGTAATGATTTTGGTGGCTAACTTAAAAGAACATTTACTTGTTGTCTTCCCCTCTGATTTCAAACTTGCATATATTCTCTAGCCTCTTTTGCTCTGTGTGCTTGGACTCACTCTCCTATCTTCACACAAACATACACAACTCAGCGCACACACCATTCATGGAAAGATCTGAGCTTCCACCCAATCTAAACCCTAATGTTAGTTCAAGTGAGCCTTTTTTTGTGACATTTTAAAGAGAGAGTTCAATGAGATCCTGAGCTATGAGAAAGAGGTCTGCTTGTTGAAGTGACCTTTCCATCTTTCAAATAATGTAATCTGCAAAGGAAGCACAATGTATTGACTTCGATGCATTAGTGGTAAGAATATTTTCACATTCCACAGCTGTGTACACAAATAGGGCATTGCCTAAAATATGAGTCACACCCGGAAATACATAAATAAATTCCAATTTACAGTAGCTTATTTTACTCCAATTTTTGTTTTCATTCAGTAACAGTTATTTAAAAAAAAGGACATATTTAAATACCCCTAACCTCTCTCAAGCCATTCAAGATTAAGCAAAGTTTAGGGCTCACATTATCTAGTGGCCACATCACTCACGTAGCTTTTCTGCTGTGAATGCTGTCCAGCAAAATAGCAGTAGAATCACTGTGACAGTTAATGATACATTCTTCAAAATGAACACAACATATTGAATCCTACAGGATCCAAGTCTTTCAGGAAAGATGCAGTGATGTAAAAGATCTCCGAGTGATTTCATGCGCAGCTCCATGAGATCTGCTGAGACCTAAAGGTGATTATGGGGGCAAACATTAAAAAGCAGTAGTGTTTGAAGAAGCTTGAGCAGGTTACAAAAGCAGAAAACCAAAACAGGCCTCCCCAAACCCAAACCCACCCAGGCCATGTGGCGTGTGCAGCAAACATAGCTGTGGCCTCTTCAATATCAGAGGCCCTGGCCACGCCAGGGACTCCCTCAGCACACCCCCACTTCCTGGCTCAGTACACCAGGTGATCAGCTATTATTAATGAGAAGTCTGTCTGACAGGCTTTGCCGTGTAATTCTCATCACATGCTTAATCCTCCAATAAACATTTGTTAAGGGCCCTCAATGTGCCAGGCACCATGCAGCTCTGCAACTCTCTCTTAGAAGCCATGGAATAAGAGAGACGAACGTACGGATAGGATGGGAAGCTGGTGTGCCCAGTGATTAGGTATTCAATTCATCAAACATTTGCTGAGGGCCTGACAGGTGCCAGGCACTGTGCCAAGTTCTGGAATGCAAAGAAATTCCATGGGGACCTTGTTCTGAAGAGATCCCAGTCTGAACATAGACTGACCTTTAGGATGTGTTGTTTAGGGAAAGAAGCAAAGTACAGAACAGCACGACATTCCGAGTAAGAGAGAGTATGTATAATAAAACAGTGCATGAAGCACATGCACACACACACATATACACGTGTGCTGGTGAATGCCTAGAATATCTGGTAACACTGGCTGCTTTGAGGGAGAAGGTGTTTTTTATTTTTATGGCACCTATCACTCCCTTCAATGGTTTCATGTATTTATTTATTAACTGATTTATTGTCTTTTTCTCCCACTAGCAAGCAACTGCTTCCTAATAGCTGTGTCTCTAGTATTTGAAATAGTGCTTGGTGTGTTTTAGATGCTTAGTAGTTTTTGTTTTTCCTTTTCATTGAATGAGCATAAAGTTCAGAGATGGGAGGGAGTCTTACTTTTAGCTGTTTGCCATTTTGTATGGCTTGAGTATTTAACATTTTACTATAAAATTCAAATATATACAAATGAAAGACAATCCTATCTAATAATAGACAAACATGGTAATTAACTATACTTCTGACATGCTTCCCATTGGCTAATCACGATGATATGCAAATTAACTGCCAACAAAGATGGCGGCCAGCAGCCAGACAGCTGAAGCGAACAGGAGGCTTGCTTGCTCCAGTGAAGGAGGAAGCCAAGGTTCCCCGCCTGCCACTGCTGGGCTCTGAGCTTGCACTCTAAGCAACTATGTTGCAATTATAGAAGCTAAACAAACCCCATGCTTTCAGCCAGCCAGCTGAGCTGGAGTTGCAACAGTGTTTCAATTATAGAAGCCATACCAGATACCTGCTTTCAGCAGTCGAGGTCTCAGAGCTGGAGCCGAGCCTCAGAGCTAAAGCTGGCTCTCAGTTCCAGTGACAGCCATAGAAGGTAAATAAATCTCAGAATAAAAAAAAAAAGAAAAAAAGGAGAGGCTGGGAGCTTCAGTCTCCTGCCAGCCTGAAAATGGCGCTCAGCCCCTCACCCAGACTGGCAAGGCACCCCAGTGGGGACCCCCACCCTGAAGGGGGTGTGAGCAGCTGCAAATAACCATCATCTCCTCATCCAGGCTGGCCAGGCACCCAAGCGGGACCCCCACCCTGATCCGGGACACCCTTCAGGGCAAACCAGCCGGCCCCCACCCATGCACCAGGCCTCTATCCTCTATGGTAAAATGGTAATATGCCTCCCAGCACCAGGATCAGCAGAGCCGCAAGGCCTCCTGGCACTGGGATCAGCGGAGCAGTGAGGCCTCACTGCCCTGTGTCAAGTGGAGCCGCAAGGCCTCCCAGCACTGGGATCAGCGGAGCTGCAAGTCCTCCTGGCCCCTGGAGCAGCGTGACAGGGGGCAGCGCCCAAACCCCCTGATCATCCTGTGGCTCTGTGTGTGACAGGGGGCGGGGCCACAACCTCCCTATCGGCCCTGCTCTGTGGGTGACAGGGGGCAGCGCCCCAACCCCCTGATTGGCCTTGCTTTGTGCATGACGGGGGAGCTCCCCAACCCCCTGATCAGCCCTGCTCTGTGCGTGACAGGGGGTGGTGCCACAACCTCCCCATCGACCCTGCCTTGAGTGTGACAGGGGGCGGCACCCAAACCTCCCAGTTGGCCCTACCCTGAGCGTGACTGGGGGTGGCATCGCAACCTCCCGATCAGCCCTGCTCTGTGCATGACAGGGGGCGGTGCCCCAACTCCCCAATTGGCCCTGCTCTGAATCCAACCAGGAGCTGAGGGGCAGGCACCTAGGGGACTGGGCCTGCCCTCTGCCATCCAGAGCGGGCCTAAGCCAGCAGGTTGTTATCTCCCGAGGGGTCCCAGACTGCTAGAGGGCACAATGGGGCTGAGGGACACTCCCCCCCCCCCCCCGCCAGTGCACAAATTTTTGTGCACCAGGCCTCTAGTAGTATAATAAACTTCCATATATCCAAAGTAATGATTGACTCATGGCCAATATTGTTTCATCTATATCTCCCCTCACTGTTATCCCTTTGAGCCAAGATGATCTTGAGACAAATCCCAGACATCATCCTATATAATAAAGAGGCAATATGCAAATTGACCATCACTCCAACACACAAGATGGCCACTCCCATGTGGAGACAAGATGGCCGCCACAAGATGATCTGCAAGGGAGGGCAGTTGGGGGCGATCAGGCCAGCAGGAAGGGAAGTTAGGGGAAACCAGGCCTGCAGGGGAGGGAGGGCAGTTGGGGGTGACCAGACCAGCAGGGGAGGGCAGTGAGGTGCAATTGGGCCAGCAGGGGAGCAGTTAGGCATCGATCAGGCTGGCAGGAGAGTGGTTAGGGGATGATCAGGCTGGCAGGCAGAAGCAGTTAGCGGCAATCAGGCAGACAGGCAGGCGAGTGGTTGGGAGCCAGCAGTCCTGGATTGTGAGAGGGCATTCCGACATCCCTTGAGGGGTGCCAGATAGAAGAGGGTGCAGGCTGGGCTGAGGGACACCCCCCCCCATGCATGAATTTCATGCAGCGGGCCTCTAGTTATGTTTTAAAATGTCTTAATATCTAAATTATAAGTATAATACATTCTATAGCTAAATGAATAAATAATAATTTATTAATATAAAATATTCAGTATTCAAATCTTCCTAATTAGTGTCATATTTTTTTAACAGGTTGTTTGAATTTTATTTAACAGTGTGCATGTGCTATTATCTTTTCATGGTTATACCATTAGATGTTCACAATAGGAAATATGGCTTTACCATACATCCATTCATCCATCCTTCTTTCCTTCCACCATTAAATATACATATTAAATGCCTACTATGTGCTAGATACTGTTCCTGGTGCTGAAGAAGCTTTAGCTGGCTTTAGCTGAGGGACATCAGTCATAAATAACACAAGTATGTAAAAAATTGGTACCGTAACATGTATTATATTTAAAAAGTTGACACAGTGTAATAGGTATTATGATAGAAGGGGCAGAGTCTTCATAAAATTGATATAAGAGATTCCAAATATTCAGGTCCCTATGTGATATTTAAATTTTGCAACACTTCATATTCTGATAAAGCCTTGTTAATGGATCATATTGATTTTTTTCTGTAATGAATAAGTAAATTAAGATCATCAAACTTTTTTCCTTTATTGATTAAGGTATTACATATGTGTCCTTATCCTCCCATTGCCCCTCCCCTCCCATGCCCTCACCCCCCTGGTGTCTGTGTCCATTGGTTAGGCTTATATGCATGCATACAAATCTTTTGGTTGTTCACTCTCCCTTACCCCTACCCTCCCCTACCTTCTCTCTGAAGTTTGATGGTGTGATCGATGCTTCTCTGTCTCTGGATCTGTTTTTGTTCATCAGTTTATGTTGTTCATTATATTCCACGAATGAGTGAGATCATGTGATTTATCTTTCTCTGACTGGCTTATTTCACTTAGCATAATGCTCTCCAGTTCCATCCATGCTGTAGTAAATGGCAAGAATTCCTTCTTTTTTAATGCAGTGTAGTATTCCATTGTGTAAATGTACCACAGTTTTTTAATCCACTCATCTGCTGATGGGCACTTAGGCTGCTTCCAAGTCTTAGCTATGGTGAATTGTGCTGCTATGAACATAGGAGTGCATATATCCTTTCTGATTGGTGTTTCTAGTTTCTTTGGATATATTCCTAGAAGTGGATCACTGGGTTAAATGGGAGTCCCATTTTTAGTTTTTTGAGGAAACTCAATACTGTTTTCAACAGTGGCTTCACCAGTCTGCATTACCACCAGCAGTGCATGAGGGTTCCTTTTTCTCCACATCCTTGCCAGCCCTTGTCATTTGTTGTTTTGTTGGTGATAGCTATTCTGACAGGTGTGAGATGGTACCTCATTGTCGTTTTGATTTGCATCTCTCGGATGATTAGTGACTTCGAGCATGTTTTCATTTGTCTCTTGGCCTTCTTTATGTCCTCTTTCGGAACATATTTATTTAGGTCCGTTGCCCATTTTTTGATTGGGTTGTTTAACCTTCCTTTTGTTAAGTTGTATGAGTTCCCTGTAAATATTGGATATTAAACCCTTATTGGTTTTATGTTCTTTTTTTTTTTTCACGTTAACAAGAATTTATTTTCAGGACTGTGCCTTCACTATAGATTAAAATTTAATAATTTAGTTCATGCCGACAGACAACACTGGAGGCTATGTGGGAGAGACAGCAGGCAGCGGGCCAGGCTCAGGGCACTCAGGCCTGCGCGGAGACCAGCTTGCTCAGGCGGGAGAAGCAGGATCGCTAGCGCTTGCTCATCACCTCGAAGTGCAGCGACCTCCTGCAGAAGTTGCACTCGGCCAGAGGAATGTGGCTTCAGGTCCAGCCCCACGCACTTCCACGTGGCTTGCAGACACTCCAGGAAGTAGTCCATCATCTGGGGGGTGTGGTGCGGTTGGGTGCGATCCGCAGCAGCTCCTCCCCCCGGGGAACCGTGAGGTAGTTGATGGCTTGCACGTAGATGTGTCTGCTCACGAGCTTGTCACAGACCTCGGTGTTTTTAGCAGCATCTGCCACCCGGACAGGGATGATGTGGCTGGGGCAGTGCACCGCGGGCAGACCAGCGTCCATGAGCATCTGCAGCAGCAGCTTGAAGTTGCGCTGGTGCTGGCTTTGCAGCGCCCGCCCCTCCCCGCTCTTGAGGATGCGCACGGGACTCCAGGGCCCGGGCCAGCAGCATGGGCGGCAGGGAGGTGGTAAAGATGAAGCTGGCCACGTAGGAGCGCATGGTGTCAATCAAGGCGCTGGTGCTGGCGATGTACCCGCCCACGCATCCGAAGGCCTTGCCGAGTGTTCCAGAAATGATGTCCATCTTTGGCATAACTCCATCCCGGTCGCCAATCCCTCCGCCTTGGGCCCCGTACAGCCCCACCGAATGGACCTCCTCCAGGAAGGTGATAGCCCCAAATTCGTGGGCCAGGTCACATTGGTAAATATGTTCTCCCATGCAGTGGGCTTTTTTGTTGTTTTGATCATGGTTTCTTATGCTGTACAAAAGCTTTTTATTTTGATGTAGTTCCATTTGTTTATTTTCTCTTTAGTTTCCAGTGCCCTAGGAGCTGTATCAGTGAAGATATTGCTTCGGCATATGTCTGAGATTTTGCTGCCTGTGGACTCTCCTAATATTTTTATGGTTTCCCATCTTATGTTTAAGTCCTTTATCCATTTTGAGTTTGTTTTTGTTTATGGTGCAAGTTGGTGGTCCAGTTTCATTTTTTTGCATGTATCTGTCCAATTTTCCCAACACCATTTATTGAAGAGACTGTTTTGACTCCATTGTATGCTCTTGCCTCCTCTGTCAAATATTGATTGAGCATAGTGGTTTGGGTCTACTTCTGGGTTCTCTAATCTATTCCATTGGTCTATATGTCTGTTCTTGTGCCAGTACCAGGCAGTTTTGAGAACAGTGGCTTTGTAATACAGCTTGATATCTGGTGTTGAGATCCCTCCTACTTTGTTCTTCTTTCTCGGGATTGCTGCAGCTATTCGTTTTTATTTATTTATTTATTTATTTATTTATTTATTTATTTATTTTATTCCAGATGAATTTTTGGAGAGTTCTTTCTAGGACTGTGAAATATGCCATTGGTATTTTAATGGGGAGTGCATTGAATCTATAGATTGCTTTGGGTAATGTGGACATTTTAATGATACCAATCCATGAACATAGTATGTTCTTCCATCTGTTTATGTCTTCCTCTATCTCTTTTTTTCAACATCCTGTAGTTTTCTGAGTACAGGTCTTTTACCTCCTTAGTTAAGTTTATTCCTAGGTATCTTAATTTTTTTTGGTGCAGTGGTAAATGGGGTTGTTTTTTGATCTCTCTGTAAGTTCACATTGGTGTATAATAATGCCACAGATTTCTTGGTGTCAATTTTGTATCCTGGTACATTGCCAAATTCATTTATTAAGTCTAAAAATTTTTTGATGGAGTCATTAGGGTTTTCTATGTACAGTATCATGTCATCTGCAAATAATGACAGTTTTACGTCTTCTTTTCCAATTTGGATACCTTTTATTTCTTCTTCTTGTCTAATTGCTATGGCTAGCACTTCCAGAACTATGTTGAACAGGAGTGGTGAAAGTGGGCATCCATGCCTCATTCCTGTCCTTAGTGAAATGATTTTAGTTTTTGCCGATTGAGTATGATGTTGGCTGTAGGTTTGTCATATAAAGCTTTTATTATATTGAGGTATGATTCCTTTATTCCCATTTTGCTGAGGGTTTTTATCAAGAAAGGGTGTTGGACTTTGTGAAATGCTTTTTCTGCATCAATTGATATGACTATGTGATTTTTATCTCTCAAGTTGTTTATGTGATGTATCACGTTTATTGATTTGTGGATATTGTACCATCCTTGCAGCCCCAGGATATATCCTACTTGGTCATGGCATATGATCTTTCTGATGTACTGCTGGATCCGATTTGCTAGAGTTTTGTTGAGGATTTTAGCATCCATGTTCATGAGGGATATTGGCCTGTAATTCTCTTTCATTGTGTTTTCTTTATCTGATTTTGGTATTAGGGTAATGCTGGCTTCATAGAATGAGCTTGGAAGTAAGTGTCCCTTCCTCTTGAACTTTTTGGAATAGTCTGAGGAGGATAGGTATTAGTTCTTCCTTAAATGTTTGGTAAAACTCCCCAGTGAAGCCATCTGGCTCCAGACTTTTGTTTGTTGGAAGCTTTTTGATGACTGCTTCAATTTCTTCCATAGTTATCGGCCTATTGAGATTTTTAGATTTTTCCTGATTGAGTTTTGGAAGGTTGTATTTTTCTAGGAATATGTCCATTTCCTCTAGGTTGTCTAGTTTATTGGAATAGAGTTGTTGTTCATAGTATTTTTAAACAACCCTTTGTATTTCTGTGGGGTCTGTTGTTACTTTGCCTCTTTCATTTCTGATTTTGTTTATTTGGGTCCTCTCTCTTTGCTTCTTGGTGAGCCTGGCTAGAGGTTCATCAATCTTGTTTATCCTTTCAAAGAATCAGCTCTTGGTTTTGTTGATCTTTTGTAATGTTTTTTTTTGGTCTCAATGTCATTTATTTCTGCTATGTTCTTTATTATCTCCTTCCTTCTGCTCACTCTGGGCTTTTCTTATTGCTCTCTTTCTAATTCTTTAAGTACGTTGTAGAGTTATATGATTTGTTACCATTTTTTTGTGTTTTTGAGGTAGGCCTCTAGAGCTATAAACTTCCCTCTTAGGACTGCTTTCACTGTGTCCCATAGATTTTGGATTGTTGTATTTTCATTGTTATTCATTTTCAGGATGTTTTAAATTTCTTCTTTCATCTCTTTGGTAACCAATCATTGTTTAAAAGCATGCCATTCAGCTTCCAAGTGTTTGAATTTTTTAAATTGTTTTTATTGTAGTTTATTTCTAATATTATGCCATTGTGATCTGAGAAGATGCTTGATATGATTTCAATGTTCTTGAATTTGGAGAGTCTTTTCTTGTGACCCAATATGTGGTCTATTTTTGAAAATGTCCCATGTGCACTTGAGAAGAACATATATTCCATGACTTTGGGGTGAAATGTTCTGAAGATGTCAATTAAGTCCATCTGATCTAGTGAGCCATTTAGGATTGCTGTTTTTTTTTTTTTTTTGCTGATTTTTTTTTGTCTAGGGTAGTGGTCGGCAAACTGCGGCTCGCGAGCCACGTGAGACTCTTTGGCCCCTTGAGTGTGGCCATGAAGTTTCAATCGCACTGTATGTGTGTGCCCACATGTGGTATTTTCTGGAAGAGGCACACTCAAGGGGCAGCAGTTTGCCGACCACTGGTTTAGGGCAGTGGTCGGCAAACTCATTAGTCAACAGAGCCAAATATCAACAGTACAACGATTGAAATTTCTTTTGAGAGCCAAATATTTTAAACTTCAACTATATAGGTAGGTACATTGTTATTAACTTAATTAGGGTACTCCTAAGGCTTAGGAAGAGCCACACTCAAGGGTCCAAAGAGCCGAATGTGGCTTGCGAGCCACAGTTTGCCGACCATGGGTCTAGGGGATTTATCCAGTGATGTCAGTGGGGTATTAAAGTCCCCTACTATGATTGTATTGTTGTCAATCTCTCCCTTGATATTTTCCAGGAGTTTTTTTTTTTTTTTTAATGTATTTGGGTGCTCCTGCACATCAAACATTTTTTAAATCTCTTTTATAACTGTGTTGACTAGGCTGGGCTATTATAAATCAAGTCATGATAGCTGGGAGCCAGAAAACTATTTGCCAGGGTTTGGGTGGTCAGACTTGGGTGTTTATGAAACAGAGCTAGGACAAGTCTGACACCAGGCTCTGGCATATGCTCTGTAAACAATGGGTTGGCATTTACACAAGCCAGGCCAGTGGATGTAAACTAATGTGTCTTGAGCAGGTCTCCTTAGAGAGAGCCTTTGCTTGTTGGAATATGGATAACTTTAATGAAAGCATCTATCCCTAAATCATGAAGTATCTTTTGCCCATTATTTGCATGTTCTAGGAAAAGCAGAGTTATTGGTAGCCTCTATTAAATCCAACAGCATTTTTGAATAGTACTTGAATATACATTGAAAGGTGGCATTTGAATTCATGAAAGGAAAGCCAACAGTATTAAGACAAACTTAAAACAGAAAAGGGACAAGACAATGTTTTATGACTCACATGGTCATGAAGACACTAGATCACCTTAAAATTGCTGGTTAAAATTGAAATCTAGTTAAAAAGGGAAGTAAAGAACTCTTTTCAAAAATATATTTTTATTGATTTGAGAAAGAGAGGAAGGGAGATGGGGGGAGAGAGAGAGAGAAAAAAAAGAGAGAAATATCGATGAAGGAGAGAAACATCGCAACTAGGGCATGTGCCCCCGATGGGAATCAAACCAGCCACCTCTTGGTGCATGGGATGATACTCAACCAACTGAGTCACAGAGGTCAGGGTAGGAAGAACTCTTGACAAGCAAGTCCAAAGGCTCTAAAGTAGTATGACTGATTTTTACACAAGTCCCTCAAAAGTATACTTCCAAATTATGTTTTCTACAGTGTGAGGAGGAAAATTACTCTTCCAAAGGTACAGTTGTGTAAAATATTCTTAAAAAACCTCTCCTGTAACTATTTCCAAAGACAGTTTCTCAGTCATGTTAGAAAAAGGACTCACTTTCTAAAGTTTAGAATTATACCTTAGATGTATCAAAATGATGCCAGTAAGTTAGGGCCAGCCGACTGTCTTTAGAAACTACTAGCAGTTTCCAAAGTAGACCCTTTTTTATCTGTTTGGTCTACTTTGGAATATGGGTGAAATCTATTTCTGTGTTTAAATTTGAGCTGGAGGAACAGGATTGAGTATGTTAACTAAACAGATGGATTTATTTTTTTCCACTATGACGATGGTGCCTAATATCACTGCCTGAAATATGTCAGTTGCTAGTTTGCATTTATAGATTCGGGCATATTGCAAACTGCTTTGTTAATCCCATTCTGCCTTCCATCCACATCCTTTTTTCACTCTTAATCCTGATTTAGCTCTGATTTCCCTTTCTTTAAGATTTTGAGAGCCCAAAGAGGCAAGAGGATGACTCTACAACCTACAATCCTATGATTTTGATTCTAATTCTCGGTAAGATGCTAGATCTGTCTATTGAAAAGATGGTTCCAAAGAAGGAGAAGTGACGATCTTTAGAGGAATCATGGGTGCCTAATGAGTCATGTTGGTTCAACCTCGTTCCCCTCCTATAAGGTTACAAAACCTCTAGATAGAGAGGACATGGTGTGGTGTAAAGCAGCCTGGACTAGGAGTTAGGAAGTCCATCTTCAAATCCTTTGTTTTATCATTTTCTTTTCAAATCTTTATTATTGAGATTATTACAGATATACCCCCTCCCTCTTCCCAGTTGCCCCCCTCCACCTGGTTCCCCTGCCTCCCTGCCCCAGGCCTTCACCACCCTATTGTCTGTATCCATAGGTAATGTATATAAGATCTTTGGTTAATCTCTTCCTATTTTGTTCCCGGTGTCCCACTTCCTTCTGATATTTGTCAGTCTGTTCCATGTTTCCATGTCTCTGATTCCATTTTATTCATCAGTTTATTTTGCTCATTAGATTCCATGTTCATTTATTTTGATTTTTAGATTCAATTGTTGATAGGTATGTATTTATTGCCATTTTATTGTTCGTATTTTTATCTCTTCATCCTCCTCCTCCTCCTTCTCCTCCTCCTCCTCCTCCTCCTCCTTCTCCTCTCTTCCTCCTCCTTCTTCTTCTTTTTCTTCCTCTTCTTCCTCTTCCTCTTCTTAAAGAATACCCTTCAACATTTCATGTAATACTGTTTTTGTGGTGATGAACTCCTTTAACTTTTTCTTGTTGTGAAGCTCTTTATCTGACCTTCAATTCTAAATGATAGCTTTGCTGGGTAGAGTAATCTGGGTTGTAGGTCCTTGCTATTCATCACTTTGAATATATCTTGCTACTCCCTTCGTGGCCTAGAAAGCTTCTGTTGAGAAATCAGCTGATAGTCTTATGGGCACTCTCTTGTAGATTACTAACTGCTTATCTCTTGCTGCTTTTAAGATTCTCCCATTGTCATTAATCCTTGGCATTTTCATTATGATGTATCTTGGTGTGGGCCTCTTTAGGTTCTTCTTGTTTGAGACTCTGTGCTTCCTGGACCTGTAAGTCTATTTCTTTCACTAGGTAGGGGAGGTTTCCTGCCATTATTTCTTCAAATAGGTTTTTAATATCTTGTTCTTTCTCTTCTCTTTCTGACACCTCCATAATGCAAATGTTGGAACCCTTGAAGTTGCCCCAGCAGCTCCTTACACTATCTTCATAGTTTTATATTCTTTTCCTTTTTTGCTCTTCTGATTGGGTGTTTTTTGCTTCCTCATATTCCAAATCATTGATTTGATACTCAGAATCCTCTACTCTACTGTTGAATTCCTATAAATTATTCTTTATTTCAATTAATGTATGCTTAATTTCTGACTGGTCCTTTTTCATGTCTTGGTAATTCTCACTAATCTCGAAGCTCTCATCAAGTCCCTTGAGTAACCTTATAACCATTGTTTTGGACTCCGTATCTAGTAGTTTGCTTGCTTCCATTACATTTAGATCTTTTTCTGGAGATTTCTTCTGTTCTTTCATTTGTGACATGTTTATTTGTCTTCACATTTTTGTTGCTTCTCTGTGTTTGTTTATACATATTAGGTAGAGCTGCAATGTCTCCTAGAATTGGTAGAGTGGCCGTGTATAGTAGGTGTATGGTAGGGCCAAGCAGCTCAGCCTCACCACTTACCTGAGCTAGGCACTCTAGGTGTGCCCCTGTGTGGGCTATGAGCACAGTCTTGTAGTTGAACCTTGATTGCTGTTACCATCACTGGGAGGAGTTGACCTCCAGGCCAATAGGCTTTGAGGACCAGCTGAGATTACAGTCAAAGAACTGCTGTGCAGGAGACACCACCCCTCTGGAGCAGGACTTGCTTCAGTGAGCTTGGTATTCACTGAGTCTGCTGCTTGAGTGTGTCACTCGTGGATGTGTAGAGTTGTAGTCTGGTATGATCTGAAGCTACCCACTGAGTGCACTGGCTCTGGGCCCTCCCGAGAGGTGCAAAGTCAGCCATTGTCTGGAGCCACCTGGCAGGAACTACAGAGAGATCTGCACATGGCTGCTACTTTTATTGGATGTGGACTTGTCCACAAAAGGCCAAGCTGTGAAGCTAGTGCTGGGTCTTGGGCCTTTTATTGATAGGTATAGGGTATACTGATGCCAGCTGCTGCTTTAAGAAATTTAGGAAAGTCAGAAGCCTGAGCCAAGACAGGCCATTCATTTGGAAAAACCACTGCAAACAGCTTGAGTGGGGCTGCAAATCGAATAGGCTGGGGCCTCAGGGTATCACCAAGGCAGAGCAAATAGTGTGAGCCAAGCTTATGGAAATCCAGATATGGCTGCCACAGTGGAGGTCCCAGCACAGGAACAATGATACCTGCAAGCATCCCTGTCTGGGAGAAAGCTGCCCCTGAGTTCTTGCTCTGATGCCAAACAATACAGTTCCTCCCAGAATGTCCTAGATTCCTTTCAAGCTGCTGCCCCAGTGCTAGAGTCCAGAGAGATTAAATCTGAGTACCTATGTGTTGTGGCCCTTTAAGAGGAACTGCTTGGGACTCCCACAGCCTCCTGCCACATAGCCACAATCCCTGTTGGTTTTTTTAGCCTGAAGTTATGGGGTTTCTCTTTCCAGCTCTGGAACCCTGGCCTGGGGTCTGGTGTGGGTCTGTGACCCCTTGCTCCTCCTGGGAGGCCTCTGCAGCCATCATATCCCTCATGATTAATAAATACCTCACGTGGGTGTTGGACCAGCTCATTCTGTGCCTCCGCTCTCCTTACCAGTCTCAATGTGCTGACTTCTTTACTTCTCTAGTTGTAGGACTTCCTTTAAGCCAGATTTCAGGCAGTTCTGAATGATGGTCATTCTGTATTTTAGTTGTAATTTTGATGTCGTTGTGGGAGGTGGTGAGTATTGGCAATTATCTACACTGCCATCTTAGTTCTCTCTTCTTGTCATTTTCTAACCACATGCCTTCTGTGAGCCTTATTTTCCTCATCTATAAAACAGGGATAATATTAGCTTCTGGAACAAAGTAAGAGATATATTAACAATACTTTTAAGGATTGGTTTGAGGGTTAAAAGTGCATCTTAAATAGATTAGGATATGGTCAAGCAAATAATTCAATATGTGTGGGTAATGACCACACACAGAGAAAAAGATAAAAACAAATAAAAAATGCAATTTTAGACTGGAATAGCAAAAAGGTATTATAATGTCTTATAAGAAGCAGATGAAGATACCAGGAATATTTAGTTTGGAGACAGGCAAATCTTACGTAGGGGTGGGGGAGCATCAGACTTGCTACCAAATAGCACAAAGGTTGGCAGAGGAAATCCCTAGGCTGAATTTGGTTGAGTACTTGTTTTTGTACTGTCTGAATTAAAAATTGTCTTCCCATTTTTAAATGGTAAAAAAAATATCAAAAGAAGATTACATGAAATTCAAATTTTATTGTCATAAGCAAAATATTGTCAAAATACAGTGTCTGTATTCATTCACATGTTATCTATGCCTGCTCTGTGCTACAATGGTAGAGTTGAGTAGTCTTGACAGAGATAGTATGGCCTGAAAACCCTAAAACATCTACTCCTTGCCACTTCACAGAAAAGGTAGTAGCAACTATTACCCCACCTTTGGGAATAGCACCTGCCTACTCCTTTAGGAAACCCTTTCTGGCCCCATGAGCATATGGTCCCAAGATGAGAGCTATTACACTTATTAGGTTACTTTTCAAATATTACATTGAAATTGCCTGATTGTTCCAGCACATCAGGTACTTACTGGAAAAAGACATTTTTCCACGAACATAACAACGTAAGCTCTGCGATGTCAAGGACTGTTTTCACTGTGGTATCCTCAGCACAGAACACAGAGCCTTGAAGATAATAATACTCTGGGCCAGTTACTGTCATCAGCTCTTTCCATGTATCAGCTCACTTCATGGTCACAGCAACCCTATGAGATGGGTTCTGTCACTCACCCAAACTTACAGGTAAAGCAACTGAAACACAGAAATGTTAAGTAAGTTGCCCAAGATTTACTGGTGTGTGAGGGACAGTGTTGGTGATGAAACCAGGAAGTCTGGACACAGTCTGTGCTTGAAACTGCTACACTTCTTGTTTAATAATAAACAAACTTGTGTATTTTATCCATGGCTTGATTGTAAACTCTCTGAGGGCAGTGGTCAGAATGTACACTGTTTTGCTTTTCCACACAGAGGCTAGCACATGACTTTATGATACAGTTAAGGAATGAGCACTTGAGTGGAGTTAGGGTACCTTATTTCTAGGCCATTGTTCTGGCTCTGAGCTGCTGAGTTATTTTAGGATACTTCTTTCTTTTTCTTTCTTTTCTTTTCTTTTCTTTTCTTTTCTTTTCTTTTCTTTTCTTTTCTGTTTTTCTTTATTGATTAAGGTATTACATATGCGTCCTTATCCCCCCATTGCTCCCTCACCCCTCCACTCATGCCCTCACCCCCCTGTTCTCTGTGTCCATTGGTTAGGCTTATATGCATGCATACTAGTCCTTTGGTTGATCTCTCCCATCCTCCCCTACCTTCTCTCTGAGGTTTGATGGTCTGGTCGATGCTTCTCTGTCTCTGGATCTATTTTTGTTCATCAGTTTATGTTGTTCATTATGTTCCACAAGTGAGTGAGATCATGTGATATTTATCTTTCTGTGACTGGCTTATTTCGCTTAGCATAATGCTCTCCAGTTCCGTCCATGCTGTTGCAAATGGTAAGAATTCCTTTTCTTTCTTTTTTTCTTTTTTTAGGGTACTTCTGTGACACTTGCTGAGCCTCAGGAGTGACTTCGGGTCTTAACTTTTTAAGGGGTGTATTAGTTTCGTAGGTTGCCATAATAAAGTACCACAAATTAGGTGACTTAAAACAGCATCAATTTATTCTTTCACAGTTCTGGAAGCTAGAAGTCTGAAATCACAGGGTAGGCCATGATCCCCTTCCGGGTGCCATGAGAAGAGCCTTCTTTGCCCCTTCCAGCTCCTGATGATTCCAGGTGTGTCTTGGCTTGTGGCAACATAATTTCCATCTTTGCCTCTGCCTTTACATGGTCTTCTCTGTGTTCAGATCTCTCCTGTCTCTTATAAGGACATTTATTATTGGATTTAGGGTCCACTGTAAATCCAGGATGATCTCATATTGAGATCCTTAATTACATCTGCATAAACCCTATTTTCAGAGAAGATTACATGCACAGGGATAGGACTCAAACATACTTTTTTAGGGGTCACTATTCAACCCACTATAAGGGGTAACAGCCTCTTTGAGAATTAATAGATGTAATAGACTTTCACAAAAGATAAAAGTTAAATAGGTATTTTAATACTCAGATAATAAACTTTTATCTATTATTGTAGAAATTTTTGGAACTCAACTAAAGTTTAATCATAGGCCCAAAGTTAAGAACTCTAGTCTACATAATCTCTGAAGGCTCTTCCAACTTAAAAATTCTGAGTTAGTTCATATTCTATGAATGCATTTTACTTTTGGATAAACGATGCCCTTTGTTCCTCAGATTCTTTTACACTTTGTGAGGGGGTCTAACTTACTTCATGTGGAAGACTGAAACAGGCCTTCCATGAAGCATGTGACATCCTAGAAGAAAGTGCCAGGTCTTCTTAAGTTCTTCTGATACACTTTGCAGACAGATCACTCAAGACATTATTTTCACCATGTAAAAACCCAGTTGTGGACCTGGCCAGGTAGTGCAGTTGGTTAGAGCATCATCCTGATACACCGAGGTTGTGGGTTCGATCCCACATACAAGAATAAACCAGTGAATGCATAAATAAGTGGAACAACAAAACAATCAATGTTTCTCTGTCTCTCACAAATCAATCAATAAATTTAAAAATTCACAGTTGTGGCTTCTTTATAGAATTGCAACAACTCAAGGTAGCATGAGTGATTGATTTAAACAATTATATCATGTCAGATTTTTCTTCCTCAGATGCTCTTTCTAATGTTTTAATGTGAAGATCGGGTTTTAGGGAGGTCAAGAGCCCAATTGATCATCAGCTAGTGGGTTGATTTCTGTGAGTGTTTATAAACAAAGTCATATGTCTAGTGAATCATTTATGTGCTGGAACAATCAGTACTGATGGTGAATCAAACTCTAAGTGACTTCATTACAAATGATTAAGCAATATAATTATGTTCCTAATGCTAACATTACTGACTGGTTTCAAATAATTATAATAGCTCTTTGTATAAATCAAATGCTTTTAAGACAGGTTTTCTTTCAGAGAGGTCAACAAACTATATTCCATGGACCAAAACTGGCCTGTTGCGTTTTTATGAATAAAGTTTAGCTGGAATACTCCTATGCTCATTCACTGATGTATTATCTACAGCTACTTTTGCACTTTGACAGACTAAGTAGTTGCAGCAGTGACCATATCGCCCCCATATTCTAAAATATGTAGTCTCTGGCCCTTTATAAGAAAAAAGTTTGCTAATCCCCACTTTACACTATAGATAGCAACACATACATCTAAAAAGTGTGAAAGAGGAATACATTTCCTTTTATAGAAATAATCTGCAGATCATGAACAAATATATTTTTATTAGATGGAGATCAGCAAAAATATTCAGCTGAGTAGGACAGTCTATAGAACTTCAGCAGACAATGCAGATTTATTTGTGATAGTTAATATGATATATTCTGAGTAGTTGAGGATGACATGTAAGGTCGAACTTGTGATTCACTGAAATAATTTTGTATTTATGCATTAAAAACAAAAATAAACCCAACACTTGAAATAATATATTCTCATATGTACAGCATTCAATTTTGCTTACTTTTTGGCGGTAGGGGTGGTAAAGTTAATTTTACCTCTATGTTTTCATTGCTGATAATCATGAATTTTTTAAAAAAGAACTTATAAGTGGTAACCATGTAAATATTTATAAATGACTTTGTCCTTTACAAATATAAATTGAATAAAACCCTGACTGAAATGAAATTGATTGGAAATGAAATCTACCTAGTATACTCCCTTACTTTAGCTTTCTACCCCATTTTTTGTCAACCTCACTAAACATTATTCCCTCTTGAAAGTTAATTTGCTATTTTTAGGTGTCAAGAAGTCAATTTTCCAGATGTTTCATGTTTAATTTGTCCTAAGTTGCCCATTTTCATTAAAACTTTTTTTAAAAGACTGCATGGGTGAGAATGAGGTTGGAAATAGTGAGAAAAATTGGCTTCAGGGGGGTCTTGTATGAAAGAGGCTACCTAGCAGGCTTCTAGACCGAATAGCATGATCAATGAACTATATGTTAATTTCATCTACGTCTGCTTCCTTTTTCTCCGTATTAGGACTGAAGCTCCTTTTATATTGTGGGAAGAGGTTCAAGCAGTTCCCTGCATATATGGTGACTACATTTTCTGAATCAACAATTGGAATGTATGAGTGCCCTTAAGATGTTTAGGCACATAGTCTGATACGGAGTCAGAATATTTAAAACCAAGAATGCAGTGGGAAATGACCTACATATTTTTCTCAGACCACATTTTTCTTAAATTGACCCAATGACTGAAATATTCTGGGAATGCATTTGCTCTTCTACAATAAATTAGCTCAGATGCTCCTTACCATTAATATATTGGATTAACAGAGTGACTTTTATTTCTAAGCATTATTCTATTGTCTAGTATGATTAATGTAAAATGCAAAACACTTTGAGTGGTATAATGAATATAATGATAGTAACGTATGTAGATCCTTTTCTTTTGGATAGTTACTGTTCTAAAGTGCAACTAGGATGCAGAAAGTTCACCCTGTCGGTACGATAGTGCCTGTGGGCAGGCGCCCAGCCAGTCTTCCACAGGAGAGGTAATTAAGAGACAATGGCACAGAAATGCGTGTTACAGCACACACCAATGCTCTCATGCATTGACCTTGGAGCTCCGAGCAACTTACAGAATGACATGGTTTTCAAAATTACCATTCCTCCCAGGTTCTAGAGGGAAGCACAGATAAGATTCTTCAGATTTGACACCATTTCAGGGAGTAAAATATCTAGTTTTGGCAAAGCTGCCCTCTCCTCGGAGACCTGCTAGGGAGAGTTTCAGATGCTTCAAAACTGCGGGACATATAGAAGAATTGTGAAAACTGCCAGAAGGAAGCACTTTTCTATTTTGTGCAAAGATTTGCAATAACAGGAAGGTGGAGAGTGAGAGAAATGAGATGGGAAGTCCACTGACGGGAGTAGCGTGGTTCATGCAGATGAGAATAGGGTGGCTGCTGACTTTTCAGCGGCCCTCTTGGCAGCATGCTTCTCAATCACAATCTAACCTTAATAAAAAAGTTAAGAAGGGGAAGAGTGTGAGTTTGACGACCTTAGAACCGACAGCAATGTGGCAACTGTGGGAATCCTTTTGGTCAGAAAAACTAGGATGAGGTTAAGTAAGACCCAAAACTCAGTGAACAAAGTAGTGCTCCATAAAAAAAATAACCCAGAGAACCGATACTTCCTGCTCAAGATTATCATCAACCACCTTAAGCATCGAGGTGAATGCAACCTGTGTGTACGCACGCGTGTGTCTAAGAAATAACTAAACCGGCCTTTGCGTGTGTGTCTGTGCAGGTTATTTTGGGATCAGTTAAGTGAAAATAAATAACGTCTCATGTGTAGAATCCCCTATGTGTGTTTCCTTTTCAAAATATTGATTTCCTTTTATTCCATTCAAAAGGGAAACCCATGAGGAGTGGGAAGAGGAGGGCACTGTCTCTTTATGAATACTAATAAGGAATCAAGGAAGACAGTGGCACTTCAGGTTTCATCTTTCCATTTCCTAGAGGCGCAAACTCTGCAAGTTGTCACCGTGGTGTATTCCGTGCCTTTTGAAGCACTAGACTCCTCCAGAGAGAATGTCAGCCCCAGCCCTGGGCAGTTTTGACAAACAGAGTATATATTGATACATGATAAAGTATGCTAGAAATCACCCCAGTGCTAAAGGCTACTATAGTTTTAATATCATCATTTGAATTAACAAGCATTCTGTGGAGAAATAATGAGCTTTCATTATTCAGAACATCATCCTTACCCGGGGAACTCAGAAACCATTAGCTCTTGAGAACTTAATGAAAAGATGATAAAGAATGTTTTAGATAAAAGTTTGAACGGGCACACTTGATAACGGAGGTAAAATATTAATGTTTGCTTGGATGATGTATTACAGTGGCCCGTGGCAGCGGTGGACGCCAAGTGTGCGGTGGGCTGGGGCCTGTGCGGCAGCTGGGCCGGCCGGCGAACGGTGCTGGCTGCCACCCTGGGCAGCTGTGCTCTGGAGAAATCATCACCTCACAGCAGCGCGAGGCTTCCTTAGCCTCACGGAAGAGAAGAACTGGAGGTGGACAGTTAAGAGGGAACAGAGAAAGGTAAAGTGTGCTCAACAGGTATTGCCATACATGTCCAGAATTGGCATCTCAAATCATTTTTATAGTCTCCAATCATAACCTAAGGACCTAAGTTTGTATGATAAATAGTTTGTTTTCCTTGTTCTAGTCCGATCCAAAGATGAGGGAATGTTACATGACTATTTCAGTTTTGAATCTTATAATATAAAACTGCACTGGGTAGGGCAAGAAAAAAAGAAGTAAAAAACAAGTGAAAAGAGATCACATTTTTAGCGCTTGGATGCCTTTGTGAACTATCTGTGAGCTGATTCTTGATCAATGTAAACATAGAATAAAAATAATGCTAGTCACAGAACACCTGGGAAATACAAAAAGTAGAAGGTAGCAAAACATCATTCATTTTCCCACCATACAAAAGTAAACCCTGGAACACTTGGGGGTATTTACTTTCAGCCCTTGAGCAGTATGTACAATGTTTATATGCAATGATCATATAGCACATGCAGGATATATATGTTGTAATACTTAGAGCATTTTACCTAATTACAAGAGGAACACATGATAATTATCTAAAACTGGAGGATACTGAATATTATTAAAGCTTTGGTGTTCATGAGAATCACCCTGGAGAGCTGATTAAAAGCATCATCTTCTGGACCCCATCTCAGCACTACTGAATAAAATATCTAGCAGAGGCAGTCTCTGGGGTAGGGCTGTCCAGATTACCGTCTTGGTTCCATCTCTCAACAGTATGTAGCCTTGAGCATATTATTTTACCTCTTTCTGCTATAGTTTTCTCATTGGTAAATTAAGGATTAAAAAGGGTACATACCTTAGGGCTGTTATAAGGATCAAATGGCATAATGCTTATAAAGTATGTAGAATATTGGTTGACACATAGCATAAAATCAAATGTTAGCAATTAATATCATTATTAATGTCATTAATATTATAACCCTTATCTACAGTTACAACAAGCTCCCCAGATGATTTGAATGGACCCTAAGAATCATGTTGTGCATTAATCTTCTTTCCTATATATTTAAAAATACGATTAGTATTGTATTATTGTGAATATGATAGATCAGTGTTCAATATCCTTTCCAACATTTGTCTACTGTGCATTTTGGTACATATCTTGGAATCTTTTGCATCTAAGGTTCTGAGTACAATTTAGGGTCTAGAAAGTAAATCAATTAGATGCACTTACCTAAGATTTAGAAGGTGAAAGTGAGACAGAAGTTATTCCCTCTGTTCAGTTTTCCTAGCAAGCACAGGTGGGTGGGAAATTGGTGTTTCTGCTGCAGCATCCATGTTGAACTGCAGAGTTGGGGAGTGAGTGGAGAGGAGGGGCATTTTGCTGGTAGAAGTCATAGCTGACTTCTTGGTTGGGGTGATGGGGGTGAAGTTGAAAAGGTGACAGTTTCCTCGTTTGGCAGGAGGCTTCCTCATTACAAAAGAGGGGCTCCTGTGGTGACTGAGTTTTGTAACTTTGGGCGTCAGTCCTGAATCCTAACTTCGAGACTGTTTTCTTGGCCTTCCCAGCAATCCAGTTTTACGTTACATTTAAAACTTGTAATAAACCTGCTTCTGCTAAACTAGCTAGAGTGGATTTTGTTCTTTGCAACAATATCATATAATATAGTTTTAAAATCATAATTAAGTAGAAATATCCTCAAGTCTTAGAAGGAAGGTGATAATAGAGAGAGATTTGTGTCAGATAAAATATATTATAGGCCAGTTTATTGGTCTTTATGAATTATATATAAAGCCATACTTATGTTTCTCAATACAATCATGTACTGCTTAATGACGGGGGTATGTTCTGAGAAATGGGTGGTTAGGGAATTCCATCACAGTGTGAACGTCAGAGGCTGCACTTACACAAACCCAGCTGATGTAGCCACTGCACACTTGGCTGTATGGTGTAGCCCGTTGCTCCTAGGCTACAAACCTGTACAGGCTGTTACTATGCTGAATACTATAGGCAATTGTAACACAATGGTAAGTATTTCTGTATCTAATCATAGAAAAGGTGCAGAAAAAATACAGAATCCTATATAATAAAAGCCTAATATGCAAATTGTTCCCACGGGCAGTTATTCTACCGGGGAGTTCGACTGCTCTCTATGACGTGCGCTGACCACCATGGGGTGGCACAGAACATGGTGGGCATCGGCAACATGATGCCAGCAGCAGGCGGCAGTGGAGGCGCTGCTGGCCCCAATGGGCTCTGATGACAGCAGGGCCATGGCAGGATGGTGAAGCAGGTGATTGGGCGGTGCCAGGCCAAGATGGGTGCGAGCAGGGGCCTGATTGCCCCACCGATCGCCCCGCAGATGGCTCCCAGGCACTGAAGGAACTGGGCAGGTGTCCAGGCACTGATTGATTGCCCCACAGGTAGGATGGTGGAGCAGGTGAGGGGGCACCAGGCTAAGGCGGGTTGCCAGGCTGGGCTGTGGTGCTGTGCGGCTGGGGGTGTAAACTGGGGACTGATTTCCTCAGGCCACCCCGAAGGACCCCACTGGTGCACGTGGGAAAAACCAGTCAGGGCTAAACTTAATGTGTTTTAACTTTTTGATTCTTTCATAATAACATTTAGCTCAAAACACAAATATGTACAGCTATACAAAATATTTTCTTTCTTTATATTTTTACTAGAGGCCTGGCGCACAAAATTCATGCATATTATAACCAGTGGAATGAGATTCCTTATTAGTATTCATAAAGAGACAGTGCCCTCCTCTTCCCACTCCTCATGGGTTCTAATATGCCCTAGCCCCAGCCCAGGGCTATGGTAGGGTCCCTAGTGGCTGCTGACTGCCGGCTGCCGGCTGGGGCCTTCCTTCATTCCATGCTCCCCTCTGGTGGTCAACGCACGTCATAGTGAGCAATCGAACTCCTGGTCAGTCGAACTCCAGAGGGGACACTTTGCACAATATATATATATATATATATATATATATATATATATATATATATATATACTAGAGGCCAGGTGCACAAAAATTTGTGCACTCAGGGGGAGGGGGGGTCCCTCAGCCCGGCCTGTGCCATCTTGCAGTCTGGGAACCCTTGGGAGATAATGACCTGCTGGCTTAGGCCTGCTCCTGGGTGGCTGAGGGCAGGCCCAATCCCTAGGTGCAGCCCCTGGTCGGACTCAGAGCAGGGCTGATTGGGGAATTGGGGCGCCGCCCCCTGTCATGCACAGAGCAGGGCAGATTGGGAGGTTGCGATGCCACCCTCAGTCACGCTCAGGGTAGGGCCAATTGGGGGGTTGGGGCACCGCCCACGTCACACTCAAGGCAGGGTCAATGGGGAGGTTGCGGTGCCACCCCCTGTCACGCACAGAGCAGGGTCGATCAGGGGGTTGGGGAGCTCCTTCCTGTCACTCACAGAGTAGGGCCGATAGGGGAGTTGGGGCACCGCCCCCTGTCACACACAGAGCAGGGGGGATCAGGGGTTTTGGGCACTGCACCCTGTCATACTCAGGGCAGGGCCGATGGGGAGGTTACGGCTCTACCCCGTCACATACAGAGCAGGGCCCGTGGGGGGCGGTTGGGCATCACCCTCTATCACCCACAGAGCAGGTCTATCAGGGGGTTGGGGCGCTGCCACTGTCACACTCAGGGCAGGGCCGATGGGGAGGTTATGGCTCTACCCCGTCACACACAGAGCAGGGCCCTTGGGGGGGGTGGGGTTGGGGCGCCCCACCCTGTCACACACAGAGCCGCAGGGCGATCAGGGGGTTGGGGAGCTCCCCCCTATCAGGCACAGAGCAGGGTTGATCAGGGGTTGGGGTGCCTTCCCCTGTCATGAACAGAGAAGGGAGGATAGGGAGGTTGTGGCCCCACCCTGTCACACACAGAGCCGCAGGGCAATCAGGGGGTTTGGGCACTGCCCCCTGTCATGCTGATCCCAGTGCCGGGAGGCATATTACCTTTTTACTATATAGGATAGAGGCCTGGTGCACGGGTCGGGGCCGGCTGGTTTGCCCTGAAGGGTGTCCTGGATCAGGGTGGGGATCCCCACTGGGGTGCCTGGCCAGCATGGGTGAGGGGATGATGGCTGTTTGCAGCTGGTCACACACCCTTCAGGGTGGGGTTCCCCACTGGGGTGCCTGGCCAGTCTGGGTGAGGGGCTGAGGGCCGTTTTCAGGCTGGCGGGTGACTGAAGCTCCCAACCACTCCTTTTTTTCTTTTTTCTTTTTTATTCTGGGCCAGCTTTAGCTCTGAGGCTTGGCTCTAGCTCTTAGGCCTCCGCTGCTGAAAGCAGGTATCTGGTTTGTTTGGGTTCTATAATCGAAACACTGTTTCAACTCCAGCTCTGAGATCCCGGCTGGCTGAAAGCAGGTTTCTGGGGTTTTGTTTAGCTTGTATATTTGTAACAATGTTTCAAACTGCAAGCTCAGAGGCCGGCAGTGGCAGGCAGGGAACGTTGGAGTCCTCCGTCACTGCAGCAAGCAAGCCTCATATTCACTTTAAGCTGCCTGGCTGCCGGGCGCCATCTTGGCTGGCAGTTAATTTGCATATCGCCCTTATTAGCCAATGTTAAGGGAAGCAGACGTACTGCTAATTACCATGTTTCTCTTTTATTAGATAGGATATATATATTAGAATATATATATTCTATAAACATTTTTCTATTCTTAATTTTTTTAATTTTTAATTTTTAAAATATTTTTTTAAAAACTAAGATACAGCCCTGGCTGGTGTTGCTAAGTAGTTAGAGAGGCAGCCCATGTACCAAAGGATCTCAGGTTCAATTTGCTGTCAAGAGCACATACCTGGGTTGCAGGTTAGCTCCCCACCCCTAGTGAGGTGCATGTGGGAGGCAACCAGTCGATGCATCTCTCTCACATCCATGCTTTGTTCTCTCTCTCCCTTACTCTCTCTCTCTTTCCCCTTACCTCCCTCCCTTCCACTTTCTCTGAAAAGCAATGGAAAAAATATCCTCAGGTGAGGATTAATAAAAACAAAACAAAACAAAGAAAAAGCCACACAAAAAACTAAGACACAAGCATACACATTAGCCTAGGCCTCACTGGGCCAGGATCATCAGCATCCCTGTCTCCACCTCCTCATCCTGTCCCAGTGGGAGGTGTTCAGGGCAGTAACACACAGGGAGCTGTCATCTGTGATAGCAGTGCCTTTCTCCGGAACTCCTCCTGAGGGAGCTGCCTGAGGCTCGTCTTCAGGAGGTGTCACTCCTTAAGGAATGTGTCCATGGTGGTTCTCTTGGTTTACATCTCTTGGTTTGTCATCATGGATTTGCTTGTAAGAAGATTATGTACTATAATCATTCCTCTCTATTAAGGAAAATCTTTTGGTGTTGAGGTCCATGTTTTCAAGCTTTTAAGTAAATTGTTGAGTCTATAAAAGCATATGCTAAACCCTTCATTGTGAATTTTCTTGGGGGTTATTCCGTTCTTCTTCTGCAGTTTCTTTTTCTCTTGCCTCTTTTTCAGCTATGTATGTGTTCCTGTTCCAGTTCCAACAACTTCTCATTAGTCGATTCCTCAGGAACCACATCTAGGAACTCCTCATGTCATCCTCATTCACACCAGGTTAAAGCTGTTTGCCATCTCAACTACAGCCTTGTTGATTTTTGCAACCTCCTTATCCTTGGAAAAACCTTTGAAGTTATGGATGACCTCTTGAGTATTTTTTTTCCTGATGCCAATCATGTACTACATGGTGACATCACTCCAAGCCCAAGGAAGGTTCTTGATACAGTTGTAGACATTGTAATCTTTCCAGAATTGCATCAGTGTCTTCACAGTGTGTTCCTCAGTTGCAGCAACAGCCTGTGTAGAGGGCCTAAAAGTTACTATCACTACTTGATATTTTGGTTGGATCAAAGAGGTGATGCTTAGAAGGAGAAACACCATTATGATATTGGAATGAAGATGACCAATAAAAGGAGCATGTCTGAGAACATTATCAACAACAAGCAAAATCTTTTTTGTTGTTGTTGTTAATCTTCATCAGAGGATATTTTCCCATCGATTTTTAGGAAGTGTATAGTAAAGAGAGGGAAATACAGAGAGAAACATCAATATAAGAGAAACACATCGATTGCTTGCCTCCTGCACAAGCCCCACCAGGACCCAGGCCGGGGATGAGCCTGCAACCAAGGTACATGCTCTTGACCAGAATAGAACCCAGGATCCTTTGTCCATAGGCCAATGCTCTATCCACTGAGCAAAACTGGCTAGGGCGACAACAATCAAAATCTTGAAAGTTATGTGAATCCAAATAGTACGTCTCCATTTCACTGGCAAGACAATTCAGAAGGGCATGATGGAAGAGGAGCTGGGTCATCCATGACTTCTTATTTCTTCTGTAATACATTGGCACTGTATTCTTGTTGATAAGTTTAAAGGCCCTGGGATTCTCAATGTGCAGGATCATAAAGGGTTTCAACTTACAACCTGCAACATTGCCCCCAAGCAAGACTGTTATCTTACCCTAAAAAGTCTTTAAAGCTGGCATTGATTTGGTCTCCTTTTGGATGAAAATCATTTCAGGCACCTGTTTCCAAAATAGGGGAATTCCATACATATTGAATATTTGCTCTGGCAAATAATTTATCTCCACAATAAACTTATCTAGAGTTTCCAAAAACTCTTCAGCTGCCTTTACATTAGCACTCAAAGACTCACCATTCACTTTCATATTATGTCATAAATAATGATTCTTGAATCCTTTGAACCGCCCAGGCTAGCAATAAATTCACCATCATAGTTGGGTCTAGCCTGTCTTTTTTCAACATTACAAACAAACTTTTTTCTTTGGCCATGATCATCATGATGCTGAGAGGAATACACTTCTATGTCTGTCTTCATTGTAGGTCATTAGAAGTTTCTCCATATCTGATATAAGCCCTTCTCGATTTTTTGTTAGCTTTGCTGCCTTCAATGAAGCAGATTCTTTAACAAACTCATCACTTCGTTTTTGTTCTTCAAGATCGTAATTATGGTAGAATGGCACATGCCTGACTGGCAAGCAATGACCATGACTAATTTTTCATCTTCCTAGTCCTTAATAATTTTTAATTTTGTTTCCAGGTCATTCACTTGACATGGCCTTTTACTGGCCACATTATCAGTGGATTTTGTATACTTAGTGGCCATGATGAGCAAAACAACATGAGATTAAATCAAAAGCAAAAGATAAAATGGTGCAATCAAGAGACACAGTAAACATGAGATGTATGAGGCTGGGGTAACATGGCACACTGTTTTACAGCAAACCTTTTTTTTTTTTAAAGAGAGAGTATGCTCTAAAGTAATGATAAAAGTATAGTACAATAAATACATAAACAAGTAACATAGCACTTATTATTATTATCAAGCATTATGTACTGTACATAATTACATGTCTATACTTTTATACAACTGGCAACACAGTAGGTGTGTTTACACCAGTGTCACCACAAACACGTGAGTTATGTGTGTGCTACAATGTTAAGATGGTTATAATGTCATTAGGTGATAGGAAGTTTTCAACACCATTATGATCTTATGGAACTACTGTTAATATGTCGTTATGTAGCACATGACTGTATACATTTTAAAGATGAAAAAAATTAATATCCAAGAAACTTGGCAATGAAAAAATTTCCTTTATGCTAGTCTTGGTGATACTGCTTTCATGCAGGACAAAAAGAGCACTTTTTGTATCAGCTGTGTGAAAGTTTTGGTCATTGTTAGTAAATGCTGGCATATAACAGCATTATTTCTTGTTTTAAGTGGTCAACAAAGAAGTCAAGAATTTAGAACAGTGGGTGAAGATGTGGCTAAAGAAGCATTTCTGATGCTGGGAAATTACAGCATCAGAAGCAGAAAAAGAACAGTTGGGTGAGGCACTGCAGGGACAAACTGTTCCTCGGCTGCAGAATTTGAAAACAACATTTTTGGGTAATGACTTTTTTCTCTGCATCTTTAAAATGTACATAGAAAAAGCTAAGTTATGTTTTTGTGTAATCAGTAAAGACCAATAAACTGCCCTATAATAGAGGTTCTTTTTGTTTCCTTTCACCCATTAAATGAAGCTTTGCATGGGTATAAATTTAAGGGTCATAAGGGTTTTTTTTCCCTTCTCTTTCAAAATTCTATAAACAATGTTCTACTGTATTCTGGCATTTAGGGCTGAAGGAAAGAAATCTGAATACAGCCTATTTGTATTTCATTTCAGATGTATTTCTGCCTTTACACATTGTACATCAATTTAGAGAATGTAACTAAAAGACAACTAAAACAAAAATGGTGCAGGTAGTTGGGAAGACCAGCAGAGGTACATTGCATACTGGGAGGTGTAGTCCCTACTATGTACAGTGCATTTTGGGAAATGGAGTTTTTGGGAAATGGAGTTTCAATCGACTCAGAATGGATGATATTTTGGGGTGGTGGGGAGTAGGGGTAGAGTAAGGTTTTATGTCGGACAAGATTTGTCTTTTTATGAAAATGAGAAAACAGAAAAATACCAACAAGAGGCATATAGAAAAATACGACAAAGTTAGGGGAAGTGATCATCTTGAAGTCTCAGAGAAATATAAAATATGCCAATTTCAGGTAACAAAAGAAATATTTTAGAAAATAGCTTGGCATTCTCAGTAGATTCAAAGCACTATAGCTGGACCTTGGTTTTTAGGTAAGAGTATGCAGTGGGAGGCGAATCATCTTCCCACTATCTTTGGGATTTGGGAGTCAGGCAGTGCTGCTCTGATTTCTGAGTGAAACATGGGCAACCTATTGATTGTTTATTCTCAAATCATGCCAATGTCCTTATAATAATTGATATTTTCTTCAAGAGTCTAGGGATCAGTAGTATATTAATTGTATATGATCTTAGAATTCAACTGTGTTATGGGCTAAATTATGTTCCCTCTAAATTTATAAGTTGAAGCCCTAACTTCTGGTAGCTCAGAATGTGACTGTATTAGAAGATAGATCTTTAAAGAGGCAAAGAAGGTTAAATGAGATCATATAGGTGGACCCTAATTCAATATGATTAATGTCCTTATAAAAAGAGAAAATTTGGATACACAGAGACACCAGGGATATACATACATAGAAAAAAAGGCTTCGTGAGAACAAAACAATGATATGAAAACCAAGGATAGAAGCCTCAAATGAACCAACCCTGCCAACACTTTGATCTTGGACCTCCATTCTCCAGAATTGTGAAAAAATAAATTTCTGTTGTTTAAGCCACGCTGTCTGTGGTATTTTGTTATAGCAGTCAAAGCAAACTAATAAAAACATTATTTTGAATATTGTCTTATTTGGCTTTATTTATGTACTAGAGGCCTGGTGCACAAATTTGTGCACAGGTGGGGTCTCTTGGCCTGGCTGGTGATTGAGGCCTATCGGGGGACTTTTTGGCCAGGGTGAGGGACCATGGGAGGTTGGCTGTGGGAGCATCTGCCAGCTGGTGGTCAGTGCACATCATAGTGACTGGTTGACCGGTCGTTCTGGTTGTTCCGGTCGTTCAGTCGTAATGGTCGCTTAGGCTTTTATATATATAGACTAGAGGCCCAGTGCACAAAATTTGTACACCGGGGGGAGGGGGTTCCTTCAGCCCAGCCTGCTCACTCTCGCACTCCAGGAGCCCTTGTGGGATGTCCAACTGCTGGCTTAGGCCTGCTACCCACGGCAGTTGGACATCCCCCTCACAGCCCAGGAGCCCTCACTCCTTACTGCCTGCCTACTTGCTGCTCCTTATCACTCAACTCGCTGCTCCTTAGCACTGCCATGGAGGCAGGAGAGGCTCCTGCCACCGCTGCCGTGCTCTCCGGCTGTGAGCCTGGCTTTCGGCTGAGCAGCGCTCCCCTTGTGGGAGCGCACTGACCACCAGGGAGCAACTCCTGTTTTGAGCGTCTGCCCCCTGGTGGTCAGTGTGCATCATAGTGACTGGTGGTTCTGGTTCTGCTGTAATGGTCTCTTAGGCTTTTATTATATAGATTTTAGTGGGAAGCTAGAAAAGCTGGGTTAAGGGCTAATAGAGGTCATTTAAAATTTTAAATTATAAAGTGTTTTAAGCAAACAAAAATCATAGTGAATATAAGGTACTCATCATCCAGCTTAAAAAATAAACCATTATAGGTTCAATGACAGTTCCTGTCCCCTGTTCTCCTCCCTCCCCAACTGAGATCACTAATTTCCTGAATTTGGTGTCTACTATCTTTATACATATTACTAGAGGCCTGGTGCATGGATTCGTGCACGGGGGTGAAGGGGTCCCTCAGCCTGGCCTGTGCCCTCTTGCAAACCAGGACCCCAGGGCCTGCGGGGATCGGGTCTAAACCGGCAGTGGGACATCCCCCTAGGGATGTAGCAGTGCGACAAGCAGCAGGCAGCCAGGGAGGAGCCTGAGACGGGGTCGGGTGCTGCGCTGCTCATGCTCATCCCAGCCCACTGAGCCTGTGGCCAACACTTGCCTGCCACCACTGCTTGGTAGTGCTGCCATGGAGGCAGGAGAGGCTCCCGTTGCTACAGCTCCGCTCGCCAGCCTACAGCCGGGCTTCTGGCTGAGCAACACTCCCCCTGTGGGAGCGCACTGACCACTAGGGGGCAGCTCCTGCCTTGAACGTTTGCCTCCTGGTGGTCAGTGTGTGTCATAGCAACTGGTTGACCGGTCGTTCTGATCGTTTGGTCATAATGGGTGCTTAGGCTTTTATATATATATAGATTATATTTCTATAATATATGGTTTTTTAACTTTAATTTTACTGTCGACACTATTACAAGTGCCCCCATTTCCACCCCTTTGCCCACCTCCACCAAGCCCACACCCAGTGCTCTTTTATTTGGACAGTAGGATCTCATTAAACCATTGATAGGTTCTGCGACTTTACACAAAAGGATGTATAGCAAAACCAATTTTATCATAGGCTAACTCATATAAACAAGAATTAAGTTCCTGTGGCATCTCATTAATGTTATAACAAAACAACATTGGACAAAATGATGTTATTTGAGGACTTGCTGTATTTTTCAATTTCATATAAAGACTAGAGGCCCGATACATAAAATTCATGCCAGGGGCTTGGCCCTCGCAGCCCTGGCTGCCTCAACTGGCCCTGGCTTTATCTGGAAGGTTGTCCAGAAGGTCATCTGGATGGTTGTTCTGCTGTTCTGCCTAATTAGCATATTAGCTTTTATTATATAGGATTATTGAACTGTTTTTTGTCCTTCCAACTTCCTTTTTCTTCTCAACTTTATATTCTGGGGTTTATTCATGCTGATATAGATAAGTAGATAGAAGGTTTTATCTGCTTTTTAAATTTTTTTATGAATACATCACTTTCTATACATTATATCCTTGCTGGAGTTTAGCATGTTTTAGTTTTTTATTATTTAGCAAATGCTGCTAGGACAATTCTTGACTAGGGTTTCTCCAGGTTTGGAGTTGCTGAGTCACAGTTGTGAGTAGTTTCAAATTTGCCACATGTAGCCCAAAATTTTCTCCAAATTGTGTGTATCAATTTATGCTTTCATCAGCTGTGTCTGAGAGCTCCTGTCATCTCCTACACTTGCCAACACAGTGTTGTCAGAATTGGAAAATTCTCCTCAATCTTATGGGTATGAAATCTCACAGTTTTAGTTTTTCTAAAGTATTCTTGAGATTGAACATTTTAAAAAATGTTTTTGACGATTTGAATTTCATCTTCCATGAAGTCTGTTTACATACTTTGTCCATTTTTCTATTGGTTTGTCTTTTTAAAATTGCTTTGTAGAGTGTTTTAGTCCTTTCAGAGAGCTATAACAAAATATCATAGTACAGGTGGTTTATAAACAACAGAAGTTTATTTCTCATAGCTGTGAAGGCTGGGAAGTTTAAGATCAAGTTGCTGGCACATTTGGTGTCTGGTGAGTCCTCTTGGTTAATGGGCAGCCATCTTCTTACTGAGTCCTCACAGTGGCAGAGGGCTGAGGGAGCTCTCCGGCATCTCTGTATAAGGGTACTAATCCCATTCACGAGGGCTCCATCCTCTTCATCTATTCTAGTTAACCCCGTCATCTAATTAAACACGTATATGTTTAGCTCATATGTGAGTATTACTGAAGAGTCACGTGAATCTAAAATACATTACTCTTCACAATGATATTTTAAGCAGGTTTGTAATTACTAATGAACATATGTTAATTGATAACATTTCTACTTTACATTAAATCAATGCATATTTAGTTCACTCTTAAGAATACATTTTCAATTAAGTTACCCAATTTATGAATGTCAGATGGACTTTCTCTGATTCAGAAGAAAGTTTATTCATATTTTAAATAGTAAGCAATAAGACTGTTAGCAAACAATTTTTATTATTAAAAAAGTTAAAATTATAAAACAACTCAAACAATAATATTTCAATTCACTGATTTTATAGTTAATTTCATTTTAAAAAATTTTACTATTACTTTAATAACAAAAATTCTTCCTTATTAACTCATTTTTGTTGTTTATTATTGTTAATCCTCACCCAAGGATATTTTTTTCCATTAATTTTTAGAGTGAGTGGAAGGGAGGGAGAAGGAGAGAGAGAAAAAAATATTGATATGAAAGAGACACATTGATTGGTTGTCTCGTGCAGGTGCCCCAACTGGGGCAGGAATTAAACCTGCTACCATTAGGTGCACAGGCCGATGCTCTAACCATTGTGCGCATTGGCCAAGGCCTAACTCACTTTTTTATAGTTCAATGCAAAGTGTTTCAAAAGTCAGTTTGTATTTGAAAAATCTTCCATTCAGATTTTTCTTGGCACCAGGGCATGCAGAAAGTCTGCTCTACAACAGATTTTATCTCTCTATATAAATATAGCTTTGTGGGAAAGTTTTCAGTTCGAAATTGATTTCTTGAATATCCTTAAAGTTTGTATCATGTTTCAAATAAAATATAAATTGTTTAAAGAATTATGAATTCTCTTGGATTGGGTAAATTTTATTCACTGAAAAAAAATATAGTAGATTTTTTTTAGGCATAGAGCCTACCTGCTACAGACATGCACTTTGGTGGGTATGATGGTGGTGAGGGTGATGGAAGGAAACAGAGATCGAGATCTTGAGAGAGCAAAAGATGGAGCAAGTCAGGAGAGAGAGAGGGAGAGGGAGAGGGAGGGAGAGAGAATAGGCAGACTGGCTTGAAGTAGAACACAGACAGGTTTGAGGTGTTGAGAGAAATGGTAGTCGCCACTCTCGGAAATTCCATCTGGGTGGTTTCTTATGTGTCTGCAATAAAACTCTTGCACAATAAATGAAGAGAAATATATAAAAGTTTAAATTTTATTGGGTGTAAAGCTCTTAAAGAACTGTTGCTCACCACGAATCTAAGGATGACTGAGTTAGAGTGAATGAACCCCTGCTAACAGAGTGTTAGCCCGCTGTTTCCTCCCTGCACTGCAGCACCGCGCTGTCTCCTTGACGACATTCCCTTGCCATGATGGACCACAAGCAGCTGAAGCAGAAATTGACCTGCCTAGACACGGGAGAAAAGATTGTGTTAGGACCTAAACATAAACTTCATGCAGTACGAAAGGCTAGCCACCGGAGATGGGAATGATAGAACATAGGCAAACAAATGGGAATACACTTGCACATAAACACTCTTGTCAGGGCTGCTTGCTAACAGATGCATTTAGGTAAATGCTGTTACCTCAAGAAGTGTTATCTTCTGGGGATCCTTATCATAATTTTATGTTAAATCTGAACAGCTGTTGTTTAACTACCACAGACCACAATTTATCTACAGCTTGGGGCCATAAAGTTAGCTTTAATGCACTCTGCTTCTCCCCCCACCCCTGTATTTGATTTAATTTCCATGCATCTGACACTCACATGCTATCTACTATTTGCATATTTCAATATGTACTTTTGCAAACCCCATAAGTACTCAGGTGCTAAAAGTGGAAGAATAAATAAAAATGGAAGTTCCCAATGAGAAATTATAAAGGAACGGAAGAACAGCTCTCAGGTCTTACTTGTGAAATCTTCTGAACAATAATAGCTCCTTCAGGACAACAAAGCAGGTTTTCCTAGGGTGGTTGGTTTATGGTGATTGTAGAAAAACGGATGTTTGCTTTGGCAGTGAAACACAGCACACGTATGTGAATTGAGCCCTAGGCTATCCACACAGTAACAGAGAGGGGACTATGTCTCTACTTAAAAAAAGTCAACAAACGTGGCCACTTCCATAACCTGAATGCTTTCTAAAATAAACATGGATGGCTTTTCATTCGTGGGATTTTCAAAAATGGGATTGCAGTTCCAAACAAAATAAAACTCTGGGAAGATAGGAAGGGAGTAGTAAGTCACTCTTGGGGAAAGGTTGACAAAGGTCTGTCAGGGTTAGTGCGGTATTTAGCAAAGGAGCTTTGCGAGCAGGCGCCTGAGCTAACTTAGGGCTTCAGCAGCAACTAGATGGGAAATCCGCTTTGGGCAGGCTTAGATGGGCCTTACCGTTCCCCAGTCTTACATTAAATTAACTACAGCATCTGAGAACATCCACACACAGGTCAGAAAACTCAAAAATCTTTTTCTCTTCTCAGCTCTGTTAGCCTGGTTTTCAGATTCCTGCAAATCAGGACCTCACGCTTCCATCTCTTCTCCCATTCTCCGAGGTAACAGCGACCTGTTGGCACGGAGCGTGGCTTTCAGTTATTCAGGGAGACCTGGAGGCCACAGCCCTTTATGGATCCTTGCTTGCTGTAGTCAAGTTACAGAAGGAAGTGAGATGTGATCCTTATTACAACAGAATGAGGCAGGCTCTGGGCTCAGTGATTCAACTTACTGATTTAATTAGTAGTTTTCCGCCAGCCAATGGCTAGTGCTGTAAGGATGACTTCATAGGTGCCCTAACACCTATTAGTAAAATCAGTAAGTGCAGGAAAAGCATCCTCACTGACAAGATTCACCATAAGAGCAAGATAGTCACACACCTGCCCTAAAGGTGAAACCCAAAGGGGAATCATGGTTTATAGGTTTTTTCTTTTTCTTTTTTCTTTCCTGCCCTGTTATTGCTCATGGAAATGGACATAGTTCAGATAGAAACAAAGTAACAGAGAAAGGCGGGAAGGATTTGCAGGGCCTGTTCGGGGAATTAATTTTGCATTATGCTGATGATGTCATTATTATAACGTTTGAACACTGAGTGCGCTTTCACTTTAGCCTTTCATTACTTGTGCTTCCAACCAGTCCTGGAATTGGAAGTAACTGAAAACGGGACTAGACATTTTAAGGAGAGTTGCTTGGTACTCCTAGTTTCATGAGATGCTTTGACTCTGTGAAAACTCTGGGCTGATTTTCAAACCAAAGAGAGTGCGATAAGCTACAGTAATCCCCACCTGGCACTTGCCCAGCACCTTTCATTTAAGCGTTTCAAAGAGTCTGACAAGTGTTAATTAAGGAACCTCACAGTGCCCAGTGGAACAAATGAGAGGCAATTTCAGCACTTTGGGAGGGAATGCAAGAGCTTCTCTCTTTGCTGCCTTCTCTTCTGAACAGCTCCCAGGTACTTGACACAGAAAGGCATGGGACCAAAGGAAAGGGCTGGGCGGGGAGAAGGCCATTTCTCCTGAATCTTTAGAGGAATGTGGGCTACTTTCTTGGGAGAGATGTGACCGGACTATGGTGACATCTCTCCTCTTACCCAAAGGCCCAAGAAGGTTATCAGTGAGCAAGAGGAGTATGTTGTTATGTTATTTTATTTGGACCAGATGGAGTCTAGCACAGCTAAAGGACCATGGTTCCCAGCATGAAGCTGACCCTCAGTATGGAAGTAAAGGGGAGGGAAGGCACGTACTGCTGAGTCACCCACACTCGATGGTTCCTGCTGTGCTGCCCATGCTCTCCTTCAGTCTCCCAGTTGACTATGGCCCCAACCTAATCCTCTTTTTCTCAAGCCACGTCACACTGGATCATAGCTTCAAGGACTGTGACTGGAGATGCTTATCTGACCAATGTGGAATTGAGATCATTTTTCTAAACTTATTTTGGTCCACTGATAATTGTTTTTTAAATAAAAGCTTTTAAAAGACTACTTAAAAGTAGACAACATATTGCCTTTCTAATTTGTCTATAAGGTGCAGAAGTCAGCAAGCGTTTCATCCTAGGAAGAAAATATTCATATGGGATAAATACATTTGTTTTTCTTCTTAATGTGACTTGCATTGCATATATGTTCAATGAAATTATTATTGGAGAGACTCTAAGCTTTTACCGCAGGATTCAAACATTATCATTGTTATTTTTCTTAGCATGCAGAGAATCTTAAGCATATAGAGACATTAGGGGAGAGAGAAAGTAGGATAGAGAAAAAGAGAATGAGAATGGGAATTTTTTATTGCAGAAGATGAATTACCAGTATGTTGGATATTAACGCATCAATTTTAGTATTATTAGAGACTGCTAAGGATCAAACCACAATTAATTTGGCTGTGAGGATTAGGGAAACTTTCATGACAGCTGAAATGAATAGGCCTGCTATATTGAGAACTTTTTTGGTGTGTAAATATATTTTGGAAGTAACCTTTTGTTTTCCCATAGCCTTATTCAATCATATATTTAATACCCTATGTTTTACCTTAATGTGTATCTCCTAAGAAACACGGATCTAACCTGTGGACAGGGTGTATATTTTTGGTTGTTTGTACATGATTTTAAATACAGATTCCTTCACTTACTCATCCACTATAGATAGAATGGAGTATACAAAGATTTGTGGGCCACAGGTACAGTCAAGAACTGTAAAGGGCCTGGAAACAACCTTTTAACTCTAAAAGTTTAGCCTGCCACAATTTCACAGATGTTGTCAGAAGACATGAGCCTATTGGGTAAAAAACAAAGGATCTGAGGCCCTTGCTGGCATGGTCAGTGGTTGAGCATCAACCTATGAACCAGGAGGTGATATTTCGATTCCCAGTCGGGGCACATGCCCAGTTTGTGGACCCGATCCCCAGTACGGAATGTGCAGGAGGCAGCCGATCAATGACTCTCTCACCATCGATATTTCTCTCTCTCTCCCCTTCTCCCTTCCTCTCTTAAATCAATAAAAAATATTTATAAAACAAAATAAAAAGACACACAAAGAATTTCATTAGTTATAGCCATAGCAGCAGCCAGAATTTACACTGTTTCCCTGAACCCCTATTCTCACAGGGTAATATGAAGAGGACCAGGTGACACCTGTTCATGCCATAGGTTGCATTATAGAAGATGAACCCTGAGTTTTTTTCTCAGAAGCAGGAAGCCTGCCTGCCCTTTGTTCTGGAGGGAGACCTCCTCTTTATACTGGACTGTAAGGAAACCTGTCCCTTGCTCCAAAGGGAGACACTATCCCTATTTTCCAAAGCTGTTCAGTATACAAGCATCCTGGAACAAAAAAACACTCAAGTGCAGAAATAAGAGACACCCATAAATATTGTTTTCTAATAATATCCACCCCTTGTTTCTACACCATCCCAGCTTTTGGTGTAGAGCATGCCACTCTGATTAATCTGAGCAACAGAGCTGGGACTAAGTCCATTCAATTTATCTCATATAGCATATAAATTCAAACTATTATCAGCAGCACTCCACTCTGTCAACAGGATTTCCTGGCATCAGGATGAGGCCAGCTTGCAGTATTGATCCCATGCCTTCAAGGGTCCTAGACTCAGCTAGCTGAACAAACCCTATGAATCATGAAAATTTATCTTAGAAAGCCAGGTAGCTTTCTCCTTTAGTTTTCATTTTGTTTTTTCTCCTCTGCCCAGGAGAATAATCTAGGTATAGTAGGATGTATTTAGTAATAGCACACTTTACCTTGGTCTGCAAGGAGAAAGCCTACAGAAATTATATCATCCATATCAGCACTAGCCAGTGAGTTGTGCTGACCTGAATGCCTTCCAAGGCCAAGATGGTGGTGGTGAGCATCTTAGCTAAAGTCAGGGTCAAGGCTTGTATCACTGTTTCTAATTGGAAGACTCTTATTGTAGGGATAACTGCCTGAAGAGTGAGCATAAATAACAGGTCAGTACCCCCTCTGGAATGCTTCCCTAAGTAATCCCCTATGGGCCCATTAGAAGAGATTTATACAATCATGGAAGCTACATGATGTATTGGTGGCATTTGCTTAACCATCTGACGGTTTCTTATGATCCCCCAACCCATCCCAACCCTTATAGCTAGAGTGCAGGTTACCACGTTTTCAGGAGGGAGGCAAGTTAATACTGGCTTCCACATTTGGTATCACTGGAAATAAGCATTGCTTATAATTTTGGGGACCCCAAAGGGTGCCAGTAAGGGGAAAAAAAGCATTATGCCTAGGAATTGTTGGGGTGGAATCCTGAATTTTCAAAATAGATCTATATAATACCCTACACCTTTTATCTGATCATTGCTCAGGAAGCATCTGAGAAAATATAATCTTTTTCTGGGACCAACGACATTTAGTGACTAAACTGCCTCACTAAGGTGTGTGGAAGATGAGTCAAAGGTATTATTTATTCATAAATTTATAAAAAAACAGTTTTATAATTTTATTGAGGTATAATTTGCACACCATAGAATTTACCCACTCAAGATGTCCAATTCAATGGTTTTTAATATATATACAGATATGTGCAACCATGATCACAGTTAGTTTTAGAACATTTTTATCACGTCAAAAATAAATCCTGTATCATTTAGTATTCTCTCCCCAACAGGCTCCATCCTCCCTAACTTCCAGTCCTAAACAGCCACAAATTACTTTCTGTCTTTACAGGTTTGCATATTCTTGACATTTGATATAAATAAAATCATATAGAGGCCTGATGCACGAAATTTGTGCACAAGTAGGGTCCCTAGATCTGGCCAGCGATCAGGGCCGATCTGTGGGGTGACCAGCAGAGCGACCAGGGGCCCCCGCTGGCACCTGCCTTGGCCAGCCTGGGGCCTGTGGGCTGGGGGCAGCTCCTGCATTGAGCATCTTCCCCCTGGTGGTCAGTGCGTGACATAGTGACAGGTTGTTCTGCCGTTCAGTGGTTTTGCATATTAGGCTTTTGTTATATAGGATTCTCTTTTGTGAGTGGCTTCTTTCACTTAGCATTATGTTTTAAAGGTTCATCCATGTGGACACAACTGGGCTTCACAGTTGCTCAACTATCTGGGAATCAGGCCAAGGTCCAAGGGCTCCATTAAGCATCAGCTTTGCTTCAGGCAACTGAGAGAGGAATAAAATTTACTCCACAGGTATAGCTGCCATTTTCAGGTATGACCATGATGCTGTGGATTTATGGCCACAGTAGTTGCAAATTTTCCTCCTTTTATGCCTAGTATAAGTGGATGTCTCCGTAATGGTTGTCTGGCAGAAGCCAGTGCCTTCTGTACCCTCCAGGATGAATCTTAATATTAGTTAAAACAGTGGGGCCCTAGCCTGTTTCTCTCAGTGGTTAGAGTGTCAGCTTTTAGACTGAAGGGTCCCAGGTTTGTTCAGGTCAAGAGCACATACCTCAGTTGCAGACTCAATCCTCGGCCCTGATCTATGTGTCTCTCTTACATCGATGTTTCTCTTACATTGATGTTTCTCTCTCTCTCTCTCTCTCTCTCTCTCTCTCTCTCTCTCTCTCTCCCTCCCTTCCACTCTGTCTCAAAAAAAAATCAATGGAAAAAATATCATTGAGTGAGGATTAATAAAACAACAACAACCCAACCCCAACCCCCCAAACAAATAAACAAAAAACCAACAGTGGGGCAGACCTGAGCCTCACTACTTTCCCAGAGGAGAGTTAGCAATAACCAAGTCATTGTTCAGCTGCCGATCTTAGAATATGATTCTTGGGACTGGGCCTATAACCATTGGATTGAATGATTGGGGGCAATTCCTCCTCATTAACAGGCAATAAAATAGAGTACTATTTCTTGCCTGGTTAACCATACAATTGGGTCAACATGTTTACTGCCAATTTCCATGGGCTTCCCTCTATTTCCATCAATTATCCCTCAAGGCCCTCCTTCTTCCTCTTCCAAAAAGCCACATATTTGTCAATATTCAATCCTTGTTTCCAAAACAGTCAAAAACTGCTAAGGGTCTGATATTTAACCCTTTTTGCAAGCTACCAACTTAGGCTGTGTATTAATTATTAATTGCTCAGTAACAATAATACCACAAAATTAGTGACTTAAAACAGAGCACAGCCATTATTTCACAGATTCTATGGGTCACAAGTTTAGGCATGGCTTAGCTGGGTCCTCTTCAAGGCTGCATTCAAGATATTAGCCAGAACTGGGTTCTTATTTAAGCCCGACCATAAAAGAATCTGCTTCCATGCTCAGTTGTTGGCAGAGTTCAGTTTCTTGCAGGCTGTGGACTGAGAATTCCATTTCCTGCCACTTCTCAGCTGGAGAACTTCAGTTCCCTGCTATGTGGACTTTTCCAAATGAGCATTTGCTTCCTCAAGGTAGCAAGGGAGTATCCTTGTACGATATACATTACAAACATATGTAATATAATCATGTCCATGTAATCACGTACATCCTTTACCATACAAATTTGGTTATAAGCAAGTCACAGCTCTTAGCCTCACTCAAGAGGAGGACATCATAGGGCACTAAGATGAAAATTTGGTGACTACGGAGGTCACTTTAGAGTCTCTCTATCTGCCATAATTTAATGGATGTTGGCAAAAGACATGAGACTCCTGGGTCAGAGACAAAGAACTTTATTTTTCACAATAATAATAATAATAGCTAGAATATCAGCATTTGTACCAGTTCTCTGAGCCCCATTTCCCAAAGAACAATGTGAAGAGGGCCAGATGGTACCTGTACATCTATTACAGGAGTGTGTTACAGGATAAAAACTCTGAGCTTAGGAAACCTGAATCTTTTTGTTTGTTTGTTTTGTTTTGTTAATCCTCATCCAAGGATATTTTCCCCCAATGATTTAAAACAACAACACATATTTTTATTGGTTTAAGAAAGGAAAGGAGATCTAGAAACAGCAACTATGAGAGATAATTCACTGATCGCCTGCACACCCCACACTGGGGATTGAGCCCACAATCCAGGCATATGCCCTGATAGGAAATCGAATCATGACCTCCTGGCTCATAGGTTGATGCTCAACCACTGAGCCATGCCAGCCAGGCTTCATTGATTTTTAGAGAGACTGGAAGGGAGGGAAGAGGGGAGAGTGAGAGTGTGAGGGATAGAGGCGAGGGGATATATATTTATTGACATTTTATTGCTTCTATTTTTTATCTCTCCTCCTCTTTTCTTCTTTTTCTTCCTAACTGCTTTTCTCTTGCTGCTTTTAATATTCTCTGTCTTTAACCTTTGGCATTTTAATTATGATGTGTCTTGGTGTGATCCTTTCTGGGTTCCTCTTGTTTGGAACTCTCTGTGCTCCCTGGACTTGTAAGTCTATTCCTTTTACCAGGTAGAGGAGGTTTTCTGTCATTATTACTTCAAATAGGTTTTTAATATCGTTATCTCTCTCTTCTCCTTCTGGCACACCCATAATATGAATGTTGGTACACTTTCATTTGTCCCAGAGGCTCCTTATACTATCTTCATGTTTTTGGATTTTTTTTTTCTTCATTTTGCCCTTCTGATTTGGTGTTTTTTGCATCCTCATATTCCAAATCATTGATTTGATTCTTGGAATCCTCTACTCTACTGTTGAATCCCTGTAAATGATTCTTTATTTCAGTTAGTGTATGCTTAATTTCTGACTGGTTCTTTTTCATGTCTTTGAAATTCTCACTAAGGTCCTAGAAAGTCTCACCAAGTCCTTTGAAGCTCTCATTAAGACCCTTGAGCAACCATATAACTATTGTTTTGAACTTTGTATCTAGTGGTTTGTTTGTTTCCATTTCATTTAGTTCTTTTTTTGGAGATTTCTTATTCTTTCATTTGTGATCTATTTCTTTGTCTCCACATTTTGGCTGCTTCCCTGTGTTTGTTTTTATGTATTAGGTAGAGCTGCTGTGTCTCCTGGAAATGGTAGAGTGGCCTTGGGTAGTAGGTGTCCTATAAGGCCCAGTGGCTTAGCCTACCCAGTCACTTGATCTGGACACTCTAGGTGCGCCCCTGTGTGGGCTTTGTCTACAGTCTTATTGTAGTTGAGCCTTAGTTGCTGTTGATGTCACTGGGAGAAGTTGACCTCCAGGCAAATTGGCTTTGAGGACCAGCTGCAACTATAGTGGAAGAGCTGCTGTGCAGGAGACACTCCTATGGAGCAGGGCTTGCTTCAGTTGGATTTTGGTGCTTACTGAGTCTTCCCCTTGAGTGTGTCATTCATTGATGTGTAAAGTTGTGATCTGGTATGGTCTGAAGCTGTCCACTGGGTACACTGGCTCTGGGGCCTCCTGGGAGATGCAAAGTCAGTCACTGTCTGGGGCCACTTGGCAGGAGCTAGAGAGCAACCTGCAGATGGCTGCTACTTGTGTTTGGCCCAGCAGTGCCCAGGTGAGGCCAAGTTGTCTTGGGCCTCTTATTGATAGGTATGGGGTACACTGGTGCCATGCTGCTTGCAGGAAAGTCTGAATCTGAGCCAGGACAGGCCATTCATATGGAAAAACCACTGAAAACAACTTTGGTGGGCTGCAAATGGGATGGGGTAGGGTCTTAAGGAATCACCAGAGTGGAGTGAACAGTGTGAGCCAGGCTGATGGAAACACAGATATGGCTGCCAGTCAGCTCTGCTATGGGGGAGGTCTCAGCACAAGAACAATGATCCCTGTTAGCACCCCTTTCTAGGAAAGAGCTGCCCCAAGTTCTTGCTCTGATGCTGGACAGTTCTTCTCTGTATGACCCTTGCTCTCCCTGAGCTGTTGCCCCAGAGCTGGAGCTCAGAAGGAGCAGGACCATGTAAGTCCATATGCTGACCCTTAAGAGGGACTACCTGGGTCTCCAGCAGCTTCTATGTCACTCAGCCACAATCCCTGCTGGTTTTTACAGCCTGAAGTTATGGGGACTTCTCTTCCCAGCTCTGGAACACTGGGCTGGGGATGTGGTGTGGGGCTGGGGCCCCTTGCTCTTCATGGGAGGCCTCCACTGTCAAGATATTCCTGCTAATTAAAAAAATGACACACGGTGTTGGACCAGTCCATTTTGTGCCTCTGCCCCTCTTACCAGTCTCCGTGTGCTTTCTTTTTTACTTCTCTAGTTGTAGGTTCTGAATGATGGTTATTCTATATTTTAATTGTAATTCAGATGTGGCTGTGGGAGGCAGCGAGTACCGGCATTTACCTACTCTACCACCTTGGTTCTCCCTGCTTCCTTATCTTCCAAATTCATTATTTGATTCCCTGCTTCATCTACTCCACTGTTGATTCCCTGCAATGTATTCTTCATTTTAGTGTATTCTTCATTTCTGATTGGTTCCTTTTTTATGGTTTCCATGTCTTCTTTTTATGTTGTTAAAATTTTCACTATGTTCCTTGAGCATCCTTATCACCATTGTTTTGAACTTTGTATCTGGTAGTTTGCTTGCCTCCATTTCATTTTTTTTTTCCTGGAAATTTTTCCTGTTATTTCACTTGGGACCTGTTTCTTTGTCTCCTAATTTTGGCTGCTTTCCTGGGTTTGTTTCTATGTATTATGTAGAGATATTATGTATCCCAGGGTTAGAATGACCTTATGTAGTAGGTGTCTTATAGGGCCAGTGGCATAGCCTCCTCAGTCACCCGAATTGGGTGCTCCAGGTGCACCCCTGGTATGGGCTGTGTGCATGCTCCTGTTGTAATTGAGCTTTGATTATTGTTGGCACATCACTGGGAGGGATTGACCCCACACTGAACAGTTGTGAAGACAAAGCCGGGGCTTCAGTGAGGTTTTGGTGCCCACTGAGTTTGTTCGTTGAGTGTGTTGTTCTTAGAAGTGGTTGGGTTGTAATCAGCATGGTCTCACACTGTTTAGTGGGTGCACTGACTCTGGGACCTCTTGGGTAGTACAGGTGAAGGTAAACCATCACTCTTGCTCTGCTTGGGGCCACCTGGCATGGGCTGTAGCTGGTTGCAAATGTCTGCTACTTGTGCTGGGGTTGGAGGATCCTGAGAGATGCCAAGCTGAGAACTGAGGCCAGCTGCCACTAGTGTTGGGCTTGGGGTCACTTAGCAAGAGGTATAACGTGTGAAGAGGCCACATGTTGCTCATTTGAGAGATTTTAGGAAAGTCCAGAGCATGAACCAAGAGAGATCATTTGCATGGAAAATACACTAAAAATGGCTTGGGTGAGCTTGGGTGAGACCTTGGGAGCCAGGTCTCAGGGAAACATTAGGGTGGGTATACAGTATTAGCTAGGTTGATGGAGACTCAGATGTGGTGCCCACCTGCCAGCTCTGTCTGGGAGAAAGCTGCCCATCCAGCCCTTATCCTGAAGGCAGACAATTTAGTTCCTTCCCATATGTCCCTGGTGCCTTTTGAGCTGCTTTCCCAGTGCTGGAACTCAGAAGGTGTGAATCCAAGTCAGTCAATGCATGGGCCCTTTAAGAGTTCCACCTGGGACTCCAGCTGCCGTCCATTTCACAGCCAGAAATTATGGTGACTTCTTTTCTCACCACTGGAACCATGAGTTGAGGGTCCTGGTGTGGACCTGGGACTCCTGGCTCTTCAGGGAGGTCTCATGAAGCTGAGATATCCTTCCTGATTTTTAACCACCACATTTGTGGGTGTGGGATCAGCTTGTTCCACATGTGGGTGTGGGATCTCTGCTTCTCCTACCAGTCGAGATCTTTAGTTATATGATTTCTGTTCAGCTAGATTTTAGGTGATTTTTAATAATAGTTTGGTTGTAATTTTGATGTGGTTGTGGGAGGTTCCAAGTGCTGCTTTTACCTATGCCACCATCTTGACAGGAAGCCTCTAATAATTTCTTAATAAGAGCTACTGAGAATTAAAATATGTATCTTCTTGTATGTGAAAAAGTGTCTTTATACTCAAATGACAGTTTATCTGGGTATAAAATTCACCGGTTATGTTTTCTTTCATTAAAGATCTCTATCTTCCAGCATCAGATCTTTTTGTACTGTGAGGTAGCATATATATATATTTTTCCTTAATAAATGACTTGATCTTTTGTCTGGATCCCCAAATTAATTTTTCTTTGTCTTTGATGGTTAGTAACTTTTCTGGGAAGTTTCAAAGATAAAATATTGGTATTTTCCCATTTTTTCCTCTGATGTACTAAAGATTTTCATTCTATAGCTTGCCTTTTATATTTTTTGAAATTTTGTTGAGGTATATCTTTTTTTTCTTTTATTTCTTTTCTTCAGTGACAAACATTATTCAAATATTATATTTTCTAGGTATGTTTTTCTTGCCAAATATTTTATCTATAACTAGTGGCCCATTGCACGAAGATTCACACAATAGGCCTTCCTTCCTATGGCTGCTGGCACCCGTTTTCCTCCGGCACCTGGGACCCAGGCCTTTGGCCTGGTCGTAGCAGCAAGGCATGGCTTCTCAGCTGCAGCTGTGCCCAGCCCCTCCTTTTTTTTTTCCAGCTCCTCGAGCGGAGTCCAGGGCGGGCTGGAAGCCTGGGTTGCCCCCGACGACCCAGGCCCCCAGCCACTCCTTGAACGGAGTCCAGCCTTCTGCTTGCTCCAGCTCCATGGCCGCAGCCATCTTCAGTCATCTTCAGTATTCACTCTGTGCCTGTGTATGCAAATTAACCACCATCTTTGTTGGGTTAATTTGCATAGTCGATCTGATTGGCTGGTGGGTGTAACAAAGTGATGGTTAATTTGCATGTTTCTCTTTGATTAGTGTAGATACTTTCATCCTTTTTAATTTCATCTCTTTGTTTGCCTTTTATCATTTCTATCATCCATGTCCCTATTATGTTTTCAATAATGTTAATTCTGTTTTATATTACTTCTAATTTTAACTTCATTTTCCCACTGTTTTTCTATTCTACTTATTTTCTTAGCTCTTCAAGCTATGTTTCCACATTATGTTAGTTCCATGTATCTTTCCCTGATCTCTTACATCTTACTTGAGTTTTTGTTTGTAAGGGTAATTGATTCATTATATTTTCAAAATTTATGATAATACGTTTTCTTATAATTTTTATCTGCTTTATGGCTATATATATATATATATATATATATATATATATATATATATTTAGTCCTCACCTGAGGATATTTTTTCCATTCCTTTTTAGAGACAGTGGAAGGGAGGGAGGGATGAGAGAGAGAGAAAGAAACACCAATGTGAGAGAGACACATCAACTGCCCCAAGCCCTGACTGGGGCTGAAAATTGAACCTGCAACCCAGGTATGTGTCCTTGACCAGGAAGCAAAACCATGACACTTTGGTGTGTAGACCAATGCTAACCACTTAGCAACATGGGCTAGGGCTATGGCAATATTTTTTTTAATGTGTGTTATTTCACTTGCCATTTTTATCCTCTTTTGTTCTTACGTTATTTTTTTGGTATTTTGTGCTAGTTCATTGTTAGAAAGACTTTCCTTTTTCTTTAAATAAGGCCCATTTTCTTTGGATCAGCTAGAGAGAAGACAAAACCATTTTTCAGTTTTGCAAGTATTCTAGCTGCTTTTGTAGGTTATTCCTTTGGATCTTTTCATTTACTTCTCCTAAGCCACTTGAGATTATTAGCAGAAGACTGTTTTCAGTGCAGATATACTCCCTTTTCCCCATGCTGTATTAATTGCTTATTTCAGCATAACAGATAACCTCAAAATTCAGTGGCTTAAAACAATAGGCATCTATTAGCTATCATGTTGTTGGTCACATCCAGGATCATTCATAAGTCTGTGGCTGGCTGGAGGTTGACTGTTTTAGGCTGGGCTGGGGGTGGCTTTGCTCTGTATGTTTGTCATTCACCTCCTAGGACCAGCATGCCAGTCTGGGTTTGTCCTTCTGTACATCAGTGGAAGAAGTGGAAGAGGACAAGGAGACATGCACAGGACTCTTGAGAACTTGTCTTGGGACTGGTCCATCATCATATTTGTCTTATTCAATTGGTCAAAGCAAATAAACATGGTTGAGCCAAGATTCAAAGGATGAGGAAATATGCTGTACCTCTGTAGTGAGAGAAACTGAAAAGTCACACAAAAAAGAGTGTGAAGACAGGGCTGCAGAACTGGGACTATTAACACAATTTAATCACATTTGATAAACACAGAATGCTTTGTGCAAAAAATAGCTTGTTTGTGTGGTTCTATGTTCATCTCTACATTCTCTGCTTCCCATGACTTTGTGCTATCTGTCCAAGGCGTTTCTCACTGCCAGTTCATGTGCCTGTTCATTTAATTTCAAACAAGGTGAGATAGGTGGATTTCTAAGCTAGCCCCATTCATCCCCACTTCCTGGTATTCACACCCTTTTATAATCCCCTCCACGTGAAGGTGCGCTGGACCTAGTAACTTACTTTTATAGAAAAAAGTAATGAGATGCAATTCCATGATCAGATTATAAAACTGACTTGAGTCTTGCTCTCACACATACTCTTTCTCTGGTTCTTGTCTGCTTGCTCTGATGAAGCCAGCTGCTATGTCGTGAGCTGCCCATGGTGAGGTCCACATGGCAAGAAACTGAGTGTGGCCTCCAGCTAACATCTAGCAAAGAATGGAGGCCTTCGATCTAAAGCCCTCAACCACATAACTGCAGCCCTAGCCAGTACTGTGATTGCGGCTTGGGAGAGATCCTGAAGTCGAGGACTTAGCTAAACCATGCCTAGATCCCTGACCTACAGTAATGTGGATATAATACATGAAGATGTTTAAAGTAATGAAGATTTGAGGTGATATATTACACAGCAATAGATAACTCATACACATGGATTGTTGGTTTTCCCTTTCAGGCTGTGCCTCTTGCTTTGGAGAAATGTGATTCCTTTAAATGTATTAAAGAAAGAGTTTACAGCTGCTTTTCTGTTCCTCACTCTACCTATTGCTTTTGGGTAATTCTTTCCTGCCATTATAAAAATAAAAGTGTAAGTTCTGACTTGTGCATTTCATTTCCTATACACCTCCAGAGAGCTCCTGCTTTAGATACTTGAGACAATAATTTGTGAGAAACTTCACAAACTCTTGCCCAATGACTTAGTAAAAGAATCAAGCCAACTTCGTGTTGATTCTCCTTTGACCCAGCACCCGCCGTTCTCAGTACTAGTCTTAGGTGTTCAATCCAAGAGGTGGTATGTGTAGCTTCTGGCATCAGATTGTCTGTGTTTTTACCTATTCTATTACTGTGTGGCCCTAGAAATACTAGCCTCCCTAAAACTTATTTCCCTAATCTCTAAATACTTTATAGTATTGAGAACTAATCCTGACAGTATTGCGAGCTTGATGAAATAACATAGTTAATGCTAACTGTTTAATATTGTACCTGCCAGGTGGTAAGCCTTCAATAAATGCTAACTATGTAAAACATATTTATTAAATACCTAGTAATTGCCCAACATCATGATAGGTTAAGAGGATACTAATATGAGTGTAATTTGGTTCCTTTTCTCAAGGAAGCTACAATCTTGCTAATAAAATAGTAATTAATAGTGGTATACTAACACATTGTTTATAACATTTTCATTTGCTTTACTTATCTGATCCTGATAAACTCACTTTTGAAGTATTATTATTTCTGAGTTCCTACTTTGGTTTCTTGCCTGGTATTGATAGGGGGGGGGGGACTTATAATATAATAGATTGAGCACCTGAATTAATTTAAAAAATAATCATATTATTTTAAATCTTAGAACAGATATACTTATGTGAATAGGGAGTTAAGGTTTTCTTAAAGTTTCCTTTCCAAGGCCTGTGTGACGTGATTGAGGAAGTGACTCAGCTGTGAATCCAGCAAGCAGAACTGATAAGCAGGGTCAGACCAACCCACCAGGAGTCAAAACATCATCTCATCAGCATCATCTCATCGCTTGATGACTAATTACAATAGCTGACGTCTGTGGACCCCCAGGCCTACATGTAGCTGCATTCCTCACCCTGGCCCCTTCCCTAAGTAACATATGAATGTTAGAGAAGGGGAGTAGAATGAAAAGACAAATGAGAAAGTGGGTGAGATGCAGACTGAAATAAGACCTGGTAATAGTGGAGAGCGAGGTAGGGAAGGAATTATCCTTTACAGCTTTTATCAAGAATTGTGGGGAGAGATTGGCATGAGAGCTCAATGAGTTGCTCTGGCATAAATAACAAAGCCACCAGGCAAATCCCTTCCCTACAGACCTGTTCCATTTGCCTGGAAGAAAGATTTTAGAAAATAAAACAGACCATCATCCTTCCCAAAACAAAAAATATGAGCAATGCTTTCCCCTGTGTGGCCACAAGATGCAACTATTCAGACCAGACAAGTAAACAACAACAACAACCAAATTGAAACAAAAGCACCCCCTCCCTTATACGCACTCCTGTTATGCAGACACAGCCGAGAGGGTGTCAGGCAGGACACAGGAGAGGGCTGGCCAGTTTCTAGGACAGTGATGGCGAACCTTTTGAGCTCGGCATATCAGCATTTTGAAAAACCCTAATTTAACTCTGGTGCTGTGTCACATATAGAAATTTTTTGATATTTGCAACCATAGTAAAACAAAGACTTATATTTTTGATATTTATTTTATATATTTAAATGCCATTTAACAAAGAAAAATCAACCAAAAAAATGAGTTCACGTGTCACCTCTGACATGCGTGTCATAGGTTCGCCATCACTGTTCTAGGAGCTCCTTGTCAGAGCTGGCAGCTCAGGTGCTGTGGCTCATTTCGCTGGTGTTAATCTGTGATGCCTTCGGTGTTGTCAGATGTATTTCATTAGTGTTTTTCCCTTATTAAATATGAAAATCATGTCAAAGGTAAATGTCAAGGGGCTATAAAATTACCCTTCTTATCTTCTGTACATTTATCAGTTGATAAATGGAAAGACACTGCTGCCAAACTAACTGAATGAATAATTTACAAATGACTGATGCATCTTGTATGTTGTTTCAGGCACAAAACAGTAGGACATCAATAATCAAAAGAAGTGGGATTCATTTAAAAGTATTTTGCCATTGATATTTTTATCTAAATGCTGAAGTCTAGACCTCTGTGGCTGGAGAAACCTCACTTCTGTCATTTCAGTCCTTAACCTGTTTTGGGGTAGAAAAGTAGGGGAGGGGGAATCCCCCTTTGACCTCAGAGTCCCTCTTCTTTGGTAATAAGCACTGTTAACATTGATATAGGGAGACTGGATCCAAACAACCCCTTTCCTCCCATGGATCTTCCTGGAATATTTATTTATTTTTTATTTATTTATTTATTTATTTATTTATTTATTTATTTATTTATTTATTTATTATTTATTTATTTATTGTTGTTAATCTTCACTGGAGGATATTTTTCCATTGATTTTTAGAGAGAGTGGAAGGGAGGGAGAGAGACAGACAGAGAAATATCAATGTGAGAGGGACACATTGATTGGTTGCCTCCACACATACCCTGACCAGGGCTGGGGCTTGAGCCTGCAACCAAGGTACGTGGTCTTTACTGGAATCCAACCCAGGACCCTTCAGTCCGCAGGCAGATCCACTGAGCAAAACCAGCAGGGCTTCCTGGGATATTTAGATTAAGAAAGTAAAAACATCTTATCTTGATTTAAAAAGGGGTTGCACATCAACCCTGAATTTTAACCTTGCCTAGAGGTCATTTCCCCCCTTAATTTACATGAAAGCAGTGTTATCTTTTAAATGTTAGTCTCTTGAGCCAACTTTTCTGCAATGCATTTAAAATTCTATGACGTCACAGTCTGGGTCTTCTACAAGCTTCTTTAATGTGCTGGTAGAGAAGGGACAGAGCAGAGCTCAATTCTGTTGGTTCTGCTCCCCAGGGTTTAAGGACTAGGCCAACCGCCACTCAGAAAGAGGCCTGGTAGCTGGCCTCGCTGCTGCAACAGGCGAAGGGAAAAAACGCAGGCGGAGGACAATTCTTGGGGAAAATTTGCCTGTATTGTAGGTCTCAACCTGGATCTAATCCCCCCACTCACCCCACCCCCCGAAGGTTAAGCAGCCATTTATTTCCCGATACATACTAACAAAGGGGAAAAGGCCACACAATTAACATCATGATTTATTCTGTCATGACTCTTGAACGGTGGCCACTTTATTATTTTTAAAAATGTCCACCCTGTGGCTTTACCCCAAGCTTAGAGATCTGCTTTTTGCCAGCTTACTGTCACTACAGTCTTGCCTCAGGTCCCGGAGCCCACTGCCTGTTAGCAAGAGCAGCCTCCACGGAGCAGGACATCATCCCAACCTGGTAATTGGCTGGCTCTCCGGGGCCCTGAGCAGCCAGGCCCACTCTGCGCAGGAGGGATCGCAGGCCTCCCTAGGGCCCTGGCCAGTCCATGGGTTAGCAGCTGCTCCAGGGGAAGGAACCCTGTGACTAAATGGGGATTGGGAGGCGCAGCCAGCGAGGGATGAAAAGTGGTGCCCTCCCTCGCAGGGCACAGAGCTGATGTGCGGCATCGGCCCAGGCCTTGGAACTTCACAGACAGTGCAGCAGAAGGCACAGGCTCTGCCGTTTGGGCATTTATTACCTGGAGCGAAATGCGCAGAGAGGATGGTAATGAAGTACTTGACTAATTTAGTGTGATCCAGCTGGCTGAGCCAGAGGGGCTGGCTGCCCAGGAGCCGGGAAGCGAAAGAACTCACTGCTGGCCATTCCCTGGGCACCTGGGAAGCCAAAACAAAGGAGTGCGGAGATCAAAAAGCAGAGACCTGTCAATAATAAAGAAGGAAGGGGACTGGAGATAGGAAAGGGTGGGGTAGGGCCCTCATTCCTTTTAAAGAAAGTTATCTTTTTCTCATTTCATTACTGAATTAATTAATTTCCATTCTAAACCATGTCAGTCTTTTGGCAACCAACACCAGGTGTTTATTTTCCTTTGATTTATTTTTTATTATTTTTAAAATTTTATTTTTCAATTACAGTTGACATTCAATATTATTTTGTATTAGTTTCAGGTGTACAGCACAGTGGTTAGACAATCATACTCTATACAAAGCGTCCGCCTGATAATTCCAGTACTCACCTGACACCAGACATAGTTATTACAATGTTATTGATCATGTTCCCTATGCTTTACTATTCTCTATCCTGTGACTATTTTGTAACTGCCAATATGTACTTCTTTTTAAAAAAAAAATATATTTTATTGATTTTTTACAGAGAGGAAAAGAGAGGGATAGTTAGAAACATCGATGAGAGAGAAACATCGATGAGCTTCCTCCTGCACACCTCCCTACTGGGGATGTGCCTGCAACCAAGGTACATGCCCTTGTCTGGAATCAAACCTGGGACCTTTCAGTCAGCATGCCGACCCTCTATCCACTGAGCCAAACCAGTTAAGACCCAATATGTACTTCTTAATCCCCCCTTTTTTTTCCTTTTTAAACTTGCAAATTCACCAATGAATTCTGGCAAAACAGAAAGAGACATATAAAGTGCTTCTGCAGGAGATGGAGGGGTGATACAGCATCTCTTTCTCATTGGCTGCCTGGAGGTGGCTGCCTATGTCTTCCCAACCTCTGTACCTGCTAATGGCCCACACTGCGTTCTGCCTCTATCCGCCGTCCATTGCACTAAGCAATGGATCTTCATGTTCAAGCGTGCTTAAACACTTGCAGGGCCATCTGCTTCCACACACAATGAATAAAACAAGGAGATGACTGACTTTAGCACTATATGTATTGTAATTATCTTTTAAAAATAGACACAGTGTTCATCCCGGGTTCTGAGCCTGAATCATGACAGTCCTGTGGGGCTTGCTATCCTTCATACTCAAAAGAAGGGGCTCCTTAGACAGCCAGACACAAATGTGACAGATGAGCTTTGGAAAAGCAAGTAGGTGAGGAAAAGGGGAAGTAGTTCCACCAAATGTCAGCTTGACTGGTAAGGCTTATCAAGCTGCAGCCTTCCTCATGACAAGCAGGAACCAGGTGAGCATTCCTGCTGCTGGTCTCCACCTGAAGCTGCAAGGCCTGGCTGTATGAAGTGCTGGGAGGTATCTCCCTAACCTTCCCTCCCTTTTCTTTGTGCTGCCTTCATTTCACCTTTCATTAGGAGCTCTCCTGCTGCCTTTCCTTTGCCCTCAGCAAAAACTCTTCTTAAATCTTACTTAGGTGTAAGTGACTACTAGTTCTTAAAGAATTAATCCTCTCTTGCCTATAAGCTATTTTTATTAAGTGAATCAAATTATCAAGCACAACTGATGAAGCATTAAACTTTAGGGCAGAGGTAGTGTGTGTGTGTGTGTGTGTGTGTGTGTGTGTGTGTGTGTGTGTTTGAAGACCCTTCGTTTTCTCCCAAACATCACACAGGGCAAGCAGTTACCTGTATAATCCACACACAAGGACTAATTCATATGCCATCATCCTTGAAATTCAGTGTCATGAAGTTATGTGTTGGTACTAAGCACATTTTAATTATATTCACCACTTTAACTTTCCTATTTTGCAATGAGAAAAAAATAGCAGGAAAAAAATTCACTTTTGTTTTTAAAATTTCAGAGTATCACATAAGCCTATATATTTTTTTATCAGGACTTTAGGGCATTGTTGTTTTTGTTAAATAGAACAGAGACCCAGTCAAACAAGACCTACTTTTAGAAGAAGGGGTCAGAGTGAGGAAAAGGCTGTTGTGGATGCTGAGATCTGGGACCAGAACATGGCTGAACCTCATGCATGCTCTAGTGAGAGAGTGATTCAGGATGTGAGCCCTAGGAACCCAGCAGCGGGGAGTATGCCTCATCAATTGAGTGCTCTGTCAGTAAAGTGACTCAGCCATGTTTTATATATCTGCTCAACGAGTTTCTGCTGTCTCATTACTTGGCACGCACTAGGTCCAGCTGGCCTCTCTAGCCTGATGCCCTTATTTCCAATCACCAAGAAGAAACTGCATTGGACCAGTGCATCATGAGGCTCCAGGACAATGGATTTCGGCCAGCCTATGGTTTGGGCCCCCCCAGGTCAGGTGCCTATTCCTCATCCACTTAACACTGGCAAGAGGTGGGTAGGTTTACATGGGATAATATATAGACCAGCAGTGGCCATAGGCAGGAGGTACCCTTTAGGATATGAGCTGACAGAAATTTTGATTATTCCGCTAAGTAAAAATGAACATTGCATTCAGCATTTATCATGTATGAAATATACTCTTGATTATTGGTGCTGGGCTATGTCATTTCTTCTGCATATTGCTTTAGTCAATTGAATTATTATGCAGTTAGCAATTGGGTATATACTCTTACTCTGGAGTAAGAGTCTTCATTTTGGGATGTTTCTATGCCACTCAAGTACATTCAGGAAAATGATTCATCTGGTGGTAACCTTAGAAGTTTAAGGGACCTGCCTGAAAGATGTATCACCCATTCTTCACATATGTTTTTGTGTAATCCATTTCACTATTACATACTTCTGGTCACCAAATGATAGTTTGCTCATATTTGTAATGAACTAGTTTAGAGGCTGGGTTCTAACCCTAATTAACTTTGCATGAACTTTTCTGGCTGTCACATCAAAGCAACAATTGGCTGCTTCGAAGGATGCTTTGGACAAGCCCATATTATATCCTCTTGTGGCATTTTCAGAATTTCATTCTTTGTTCTACAACATCTTTAAGAACACAAGTCCAAGGAGTTTTAGCTTAGGAAAGTGGTATCAAGCCCATCTGCTCAGATAGTTCAGACACTATTTCGTGGGAACAGGAGGAAACATGTGGAATGTGGAATATCTGGATGATACAGAAACTAAGTACACAGCATGCAAGGCTTAGTCTCCAGGTGTCACGTCTAGTCATGGACCAGGAAAGCAGCAGCAGGAAGGCAAAATGTAGTAGCCCAAGGACTAGGAGACTGTGGCAATGGGGCACCTACAGGTGAGAGTAAGAGGTCAGGGGCCAGCTGTGTTTGGGAAGTCTGTCGTGATCATAGGTAGGGCACAAGGTACCTTATAGGTCAGTGGAGAATGAACTTAGATAAGGAACTAAAAGAAATTGTTAAGGAAGGAATTACATAGGCCCAGGAACCTTCTTCATAGAGGAGCTCTATTAATGTGGTGTTCCCATGATTAGTTGGGAGATCATTGCCTAAGGGGAAGGGTGGTACTAGAATTAAGGCATGGTTTAGGAACACGTTCAAAGTTAGTCTGATAAGAGCCCTCTAATTGTATGTGTGTGTATGTGTGTGTGTATGTGTGTGTGTGTATGTGTGTGTGTGTGTGTGTGTGTACACATGAGAAAGTGTAGGTATAGAGAAGAGCTATTCAAGAAATCTTTGCTTCAAAAACATAAAAGAGTCTTTGTATTGGCCTAGAGAGATATGGAACTGGCAGATGAATCCTTATTTGCTTTAGAAACTTCCTCTTGAGTAAGAGATAATAGCGGTCTGTCAGGTTGATGCTATCCAGTGTAGGAAACACCTATTAATATTAATCTAGGGCCTAGATTCTAGGCCATTGTCTAAGAGTTTAGCAAATAGATGGTGGTAGTGTGGCAATATACACATGACTAGTTACCCTTCCAAGGATATTCACATTAACATATGGCACATTTTTGTCATGCATATACATCTTCACTCATTATTACAGCAATTACATTCTACCATGCCAGATTAGGGACCATAGTAGAGAAAAGGGGTCATCATATGAAAAACTCAAGGATATTGGTGTCTGTTGGGATCCTGCCAGAAAACATGTATGAGCATTCAAAGGGGTAACTGAAGTGAGTGTCATAAAGGCACTGCTCAGAGAAGTGTGGGATGGAGTTAGGAGAACTAATAAGAGATGGGGGAGCATCCAGGAACTAGCAATGGAGGAAGCTACACACTGCTCTAAAAGGGCAAGAGGGGAATAGATATTGCTAGAACCTGATGAGACAAGGAGGCTACCTGTGGTCAGATGAAGACACTACTGTAAAAATTGTGGCCTTAAGGGAAGGAATGGGAGAATACATATCCTGATCTCTCTTTCCTTCTGCCAAGATCTCGCTGGTGCCTCCCATGGACCAAACCTACCCAGAATTCAGAGGCCAAGGGAAATCAGATGATATGGTCTATGGAGTGAACTGTCTAAAGCATAGAGCAGGGCCAAGAAGGGTGTGAAGTGTGAATCTGAAGGGATAAATGGAGAATTATGGCCACAGTATTCTAATTTGGTTTTATTTCGGAAGGGTGAGCTAAGATGCAGGCAAATCTATCAAGTACATTCCTGGACTAATCAACTAAACAAATTAAAGTTTCTGTTAATGGGGAAATTGGGTTCAGAGTGTCAGAAAGTAGATACGTAGGCCTAGTTATTTCATACTCATTAGATCTAAACAACTTAAATGGAATATTTCTTAAATTATTAAGTAAAACAGCGGGATCCTTTAGAGATGAAAGTTAGGTGAGCAATAGTAACTTTTCTTGTTACTTAATAAGTTTGACATTATTTAAAATTACCTGGATGTTTCCACCCAGTCATCCTTGGTAGTGTGTACTCAAAAAATTTGTGTTGAATGCATTAATCAAGAGCATTTAATATTTGTCATGGAGAAATATTGCTGGTCTTTTCTAAACTGAGATAGGAAAAGAGGCCTTCCCATGTGCTGAGGTGGCATGGCAAGCCAATCTTTTCAGGGTATCACTTACCCAACCAATTGTTTCACAACATTTGCCCATTTTGTGATTATCATAGTTGCTGGTGGGATATCACCTCTTTGCTGAGATGATGCTTGAGTATTAGGATTAAGACAGTTCATGACACTTATTATGACAGTTGGTAATCAGTGAACTACTATTTGAAAGAGCCTAATTTAACCTGAATCATATAGCATGAACTTAACTATTGAAGTATATTTAAAAAATAAGCGTAACCTTAAGGAAAATATACTGCTTGGAATAAATGTTAATATAGTTCAGTTTAAGAAGGAAACACACTTTTATTGAACACTTATTACATGCCAAGAAGTTCTGGGAATAGAGCAGTGTCTCAAAGGATTTTCTTCTATTGACAGAGAACGCAAACCTTTGGTCAGCAAACACATTCAGTGAGCAATTTTGTATACTCCTCAAGAAAGCAATTTGAGGTGAAAAAATTGATTCTGGTCACCCAAATTGTGGCTCTTAGATGGGGTATGGCAAGAGGGCTGTGTCATTTCCTGCCTATCTAAATTATAAACCTGTTTGGGGCATGTTTTGAGGATGTGCTTTGTAAGTCTTCATGAATGTCAAATAGTAATTATTAATTTATTGTGTTTTATGATAACAGCAATTGTAATAGTAATGATAAAAACAATATAATCATCAGTATTTGTGACTCTGCAATACCAGTGTCTTTTGTGCCAGGTAAATGCGGTCCAGCACCAGATGGGCTAGGCAGGACTATCCATCCGCTACTAGCCAGAACTGCACCCAGGATGCAGACACGCACTGCAAAGAGGAGAGAGGTGCTACTCAGAGGACACTGTGTATTATCAGGGACCTGGACTGCCTTGTTCTTATTGCAGTCCGATTGCCGGGATCCAGCCCCAAGGGTCCAGGGGTTCCCAAAGGTGTGGACGGAGTTGGCGAAGAATGTTTTACACGGAGACAGCATTCAGAACTCTCTAGCTCTCTTTAGTCTCCGTGGATCTTCCTGTGCCTGGCTGAGGACACAGAGAAAAGATCCCGAGGCAAACTGAGCCTTTATTTATAGTCAGAGGTAAACAAGGTAGTGGTTTCCATAGTTACACTGTTCTTGCGAGTTTCACTTGTTTACCCTGTTCTTGTGAGTTCCACTTGTTTTTGTTCTTGTTGCACTTCCCTCAGCCCATTAGCTTCCCAGGTAAGATCTAGGGATCATCATAAGGTCAAGCCTAATTATGCTTAAAGGGACTGTGCCCTCTAAGCTGGGACTTGTTTGTGACTTTGCCAACAGGTCAGTCAAAGGCTTAATCCTATATCGGCTCCCCACATCCTATGACCCAACCTGACATCAACTAGGGTCTCGCACATTCATATAAATTCCTAAGCAAAAGGTACAATAAATAATTCCAAAGCTTCCCTCATAAAAAAATGACAAGTGTATTTATCATTTCCTCAAAATCTTTTTTCACATGCTCTTTGTTCCCTGGGAGTCCATAGGATGCACAACTATTTTTAGCAAATCTTTTGCTCAGCCTGGCTGGCATGGCTCAGTGGTTGAGCCTTGACATATGAACCAGGAGGTCATGGTTTGATTCCCGTTCAGGGCACATGCCCAGGTTGTGGGCTTGATCCCTTGTGGGGGTGTTGTAGGAGGCAGCCAATCAATGATTCTCTCTTATCATTGATGTTTCTATCTCTCTCTCCCTCACTCTTTCTCTCTGAAATAAATAAGAATATATTTTAAAAAAGGAAATTAACCTGTGTTTATAAAATTCCAGTCTCACAGTATTTACTCTCAAGTACTCTTCATCCTGGAGCAGAGACATAAACCGCAGTGGAAAAGACCACAGTGAACAGATCTCAGTAAAAATCAAACTCAGTCTATGGTTCTGAATTAAGGTCAATGCTCAGCTTAGATTCCATAGCTTTATGACCTGGGAAAATGCCTTACTTCAGAACATGAGAAAATGTCTGTTTATGAAGTTGCCAGGTCATTGAAAAATAATAGATGAGGGGGCTTATTTTTCTCTACTTCTCACCTTATAACTAACTCTTTGAGAATACCCCTCTGAGTATAAACTGCGTAATAATTTTAAAAAATTGGGGCCACCTCAATATTGCTTCTTATTGAAATATTACTAAATTGTAAGCTTGTAGAATTTCTGGCACTCAAGTCACAAAGCCTTGTGATTTGGGGACTCCCAACAGCCAAACTGACTACAGAGCAGCTACCACTAAACCCTGTGGATAAATGTCTCTCTTGGGCCCAGTGTTGTGACTCCTACACTTATCTCCTTTCTGGGGCTGTTATGAGGATTAATTAATGCTTATGAAGAACTATAATCACCTTGGATGAAAGGAGCAGAAGAATAATGACACTTCAGAATAACATGGCACCTTTCATCTGAGGATCTCAAAGCACTTCACAAATTTGAATTAATTAAGCCCAGGTAATTGCAAGGTGTAATGACAATAACAATAATGATTATAATTATCCTCAACATCACCCTTAAGGACCTGATTTGAAATCAATTCCTGACACTATTTCTGCCATGGTGCTGCTTAGCCTTTTGCTCTCTGGGTTTTGCAGCAGGAATGCCAGGTGGCTTGTCCTCCCTCTGTTTACTAGCCCCTCACTCACCAGCAATGCCCCATGGCTTCTGCCATCAACATAGAAGGATGTGGGTTTTCTGGAAAGAGGAATTTAGCATTTTGGACTATCACATCTATTAGGGATGACTATTTATTTTTGGAAATGTAGGACTATGCCATTGAAAAGGATGTCTATCATGTATTTAGTGATTATTTTAAAAAGCATTTTGGATGAATGCTTTCTTACCTTTAATTCTTAGTGATAATAGTTTATGCTTATATAGCATTTATTATGTGCTTGGCACTATTCTGCTTCTCATATATTAATTTACTAGAGGCCCAGTGCATGAAATTCATGCAGGGTAGGGTCCCAAGGCCTGGCTGGAAATCAGGGCTGATCAGGGCCTTCCTTCCCCCCCTGCACCCCCCCCCCCCCACTGCTGGCTGCTAGCTGAGGTCTTCCTTCATTCCACACTAACCCCTGGTGGTCAGTGCATGTCATAGCAAGCGGTCGAACGCCTGTTGGTTGAACTCCCAAGGGGACAATTTGCATATTAGCCTTTTAGTATATAGGATTTGAACGTCACAGTGACTTTATGAGGTATAATCATCATTATACCTATTTCACAGATGAGGAAACTGAGGCACAGAAAAATTAGATAACTTAGGTCACAGAGTTTATCAGGTCATGGAGCTGGTATGTGGCAGCTAGGAATTTATAGGATGGGAAGTATGCTGCCAGAATATGCACTTTTCACTGTGAAATAGAATTATAATTTTTATACAAGAAAAGGGACCAGTTCCATAACACCTTATGTGAGTATTTCTGTGTTTTCCAGACCTCTCTCTCTAGGTAGGTAAAAGCATGACTTTGGAACTGGACTTTTGGATATAAGCCCCCATTTTTCTACTTACTAGCTGAGTAACCTGATTAAAATGCTCAGCTTTTTAATGCCTCAGTTGCCTCATCTGTAACATGGAGATAATATAGTCTTTTTCTCATTGAGTTGTGGGATGATTATATGACCTAATCATATTAAGGGCTTAGAGCCATGACTAGCACATAACAAATGCTCAATAAATAATAGCCATTATTGACCAGCCGGTGTTGGTCAGTGGTGGAGCGTCAACCCATGAACCAGGAGCTTGAGGTTTGATTCCCAGTCAGGGCTCAATCCCCAGTAGGAGGCATGCACGAGGTAGCCAATCATCATTGATGTTTCTGTCTCTCTGTCCCTCTCCATTCCTCTCTCTGAAATCAACAAAAACATTAAAAACAACAACAACAAAATAATAGCTGTTATTAATACTTAGTCCTTAATAGATAACAGATAACTTTGAAAAAAGTGGATGTCTAAGAGACCTGGTAAAATTATTATTTTAATTAAGATATAAATAAGAAATCTTGTGAGGTATTCAGACTAATTGTTGTGAAGTCCTGTTGTGAACTTAAATTTTTCTTCCAACATATGAAGGGTCCATCCAGTGAAAAAGATGATTTAGAAATTCCATTTTGTTAGTAGGTTTAGCTATCCTTCTATTGTTTATCTCACCAATGGGCAATGTGGATTTGGGAAGAGGCGAACACCTATTACCATGTTCTGATTACTCATGCTCCACAGAAAATATTTAAGGTAGTTCTAAAGCAATCCAGGTCTCTTTCCATGATAATCATGGTGTTGTTGCTATGGTTGTTTCCCTGGTGCCACTCTTGATGAGAGATTTCCAAATCTCCCATCGACACCACCAGCACCACATCTTAGAGTAGTGGTTGACCCTGGTGGAACAGTGGGCAGGACCTCAAACACTGCAAGCAGAGACTTAAGAACTCAAGTGGAACTTGGCATGTCCATGGTAGATCACATTCATATTGCGTGAGGACCATTCCATTAATGTGGCATTGGCTAGAGCTTATTTTTAATCTACTTCATTTTGAAAGGGGACAATCTTTAGAAGCACTCACCAGAAAATCAAGTTGCACAATGCTGGTTTATTCTAGAGCAGGGTTCTCAACCTTCTGGCCCTTTAAATACAGTTCCTCATGTTGTGACCCAACCATAAAATTATTTTCGTTGCTACTTCATAACTGTAATGTTGCTACTGTTATGAATTGTAATGTAAATATCTGATATGCAGGATGGTCTTAGGCGACCCCTGTGACAGGGTCATTCAACCATCAAAGGGGTCGCGACCCACAGGTTGAGAACCGCTGTTCTAGAGTCTCCTGAATGGGGCATCTCTCGTGGATCCTGTGGAAGCTGTCCTTTAGAAGTTGGGGCCTCTTAGACATGGGGTTTAATGTGTAGGAGAAAACAGGACCACTCAAATACCTGTATTATATTCCCTAGTGAGAGAAGTTAGCTTTAAATGCAGGCAGACAGGGCAGGGGTCCAGTGGAAAACAAAGGCAGGTGAGACATAGCAGGGGCAGACACGGTAGTTTGAGCAGCCTAATCACAGAAACCAACCAAGCATAAATAATAAAATGTTTTTGGCTACAGAGCGGGAGGCATGGGAAACCAAGAGAGGGCCTGCAGTAAACAAGGTGTACAAACACATAAAAACAGAAAAAGGTCAGCATAGGAACAGAGAAAGAAAACATAGAAACAGGGAAAGTTTAGGTCCATTACTGGGCAAAAACAATTGAGGGAATCAATCAGGTGACGACACAGATAGACATAGAGCAGGCTTGTAGCAAATATATACCCCTGGACTACAAGGCTTTAACGGGCAGCCCACGATTGGGTCCCCCTCCCCTTGCAGGGAGCCTGAATCTGCTTTCAATAAACTTTCCACACTTTTGTTTAAATCTTCTGGTCCACGAAGCTCATTCTTCGGCAACACGAGACATGACCCGGGGAAAACACCTTGGCTCACCATTCCGGTCATCACTGGAGCAAGATTTTGTTGTTGACTACAAAAGACAGGGATTTATTTTATTTTATTTTATTTTTTAATTATCTGTAGTGCAGGCACTGTAGCAGGACTGGGTATTAAAATGAACTGATTCTCTCTTCCTCTCAGTTTTGTCTTGTTTTTGGGCTTATGATTTTTAAAAAATTGCTAGTTTTATTTTAAAATTAGAAAAGCATTTTCTTTAGAGGTATCAGGGCCAACTAAAATACTGTTATAATTATCTCTCACTCATCCCAACTGTATATGTCTTTTGAGACCGTAGAGCTATCTTGGCTAGTCTTTGGATTGTGAAAAAAGTCTTGGAAAAGAATAAATGGAAAGGCTTAGGGGAAGGTTTCAAGACAATCGGCAGATTGCACACAAGCTCAGACAGAGCGCAATGACAGAACAACACAAATAAAGCTACAGAAGTTAATTTTAGGTGGAACGTATGCTTACATGTTTAATTTCATCTGTTTTCTTAGCTAATCAGTTTTCTATTATAGAGTCTATAATCTGGTGTCTGAAAATGATGGCAAACCTGCACTAGGACTCGTTGCCCTTTTTTCTTACCCACTTCCAGAATATCTCTGAGTTGTGCCAGTGTGAGCTCATGCTATAGATTTGTGTTCCGAATGTCAGAGCCTCTTGGGTGGTACTGGTTCTGGGTGGCTCCCAGCTCTCTTTTTTTCTGTCAGCTTTTCAGACCAGCTCATTCCCAGCTTACTTTTCATCCCACATTTAATGGGGTAATGGCATTGAGTTCTTGGACTTTTCAACTTAGCCTGAGGGGCTTCATGCCTGAGAATTTAAATCTCTAGTGAGCTTCCCACTACAGCTCTAATGAGATGATCAAGAACCACCTAAGGCCACATCCTAAATTATGGACTACTAATGGGAAAGACCTATCAGCTGGCCAGGCCAGGGGACACGTACATGGCACCTTTTTATTTTATACAAACTTGATTGGTGGGATATAATTCTACTTAGCATTTAACTACTTGTAGTTGAACTATATGGTGAGCTGACAGTACATAAATATGCACAGGGAGAATTTAGGGAAGGACTTAAGTTATTGGATTTGAAAACTGTTTTAAAATTCACCTTGTACCCTGGAATGACTTGGACATTTGAACACTGTTTTACATTCCCATTAACTCTGGCCTATTCTCTCCCCATGCATCTAACAATGACTTTTTTTTTTTTTTTTTTTTTAGTAAAATAATTGAATATGACTCATTTTGATCCTTTCAAGCCAATGAGGATTCTTATCTGTTTGTAGTCTCAAGGCCAAGGCCACCAGGACAAGCAGTATTGACTCAACCCAGACAGTGGAGTGAATGCAAGACAACCCCCTGTTCTTCAACCATATCAGCTATCCACCTTTTGACCACTTGTGTGTTTGACTAATAGCACTGACAACCTTATATTTTGTTTAGATTTAAACTTCTTATCCAGTGAAAAACAGCAAAACCATGATCTAACTCAATTTTAGCATTCTAAGGTACTTTGAATATTTAGATGCATTTACTCTGCTTTAGCTTTGGGTCTTTGTATAACGTACTCTCATCTAACTCTCAGAAGGTGGACTTATAGCAGTGTCAAAGGTGGGTGGGAATGAACCTCCCACCGACTCCTAAATACTAGAAAGAATGCTGGGTTGTTCTGGTATTGCTTCTGTTTTGATGGCTTGTCTTTCAGCTTCCTGTCCCTTGGCTGGACATTTGGAAGAAATCCCTTAGTTTTCATGCTGAAGGAGAAGACAAGAAAAGAGGAGAGAAAAGATGGCAGCTACCACAGGGTAGGGTTGGTCAGGAGTCCTGAGGCTGGAGTGCTCCAGGGAAGAGGGTTCTCCTTTGAGAGTCATTTGGGAGCTGCCTGGTCGTTGATGCTGAATTTAGCATTGAGCTTGAACTCACTTAGAGATAATGAGCACTGTAATGTCTCACCCCCTTTTCATCTCTCTCCTCTTCCCTCCCCACCCCTGACAACAGAGTGCTGGAGCTAAAAGGAATTCAAATATGGTAGAAAGAAAGGAAATTGGCAAGGTTCCTGTAGGACTGATCAGACACTGAAGTGGAGTCACTTTGGGGAGATGGAGTGGGAGGAGAGCAGGGGTGAAAGGTTAATTTGTCCTTCCCGCCCCTATGGGCTTTCAGGGCTCTTGAGGTCCCCCCTGCGGGTTTATGACTTGGGACCTCCCCCAGGCATGAGAGGAGGGCATTGTTTATTTCTCGTAGCAGAGCCGGTCCTCAGTTCCCTCACCATATGCTCTTAGGTCATGCCTACACAGCACAAGGTAGATGTTAAGAAAGTATCTGGACAAAAAAAAAAAAAAAAAAAAAAATAGGCAGCAAGAAAATTGAAAGGGAAGATGAGCAAGTCTTTTCTTCCTTTATTATACAGAAATATTTGCCTAAAGAACAGGTTTTAGTTTATTTCTAAAGAATTTAAAAAAAGAATAACATTTTTTCATAAGTTTCAATGAAGTATTTTTATATAATGCTTTGTGAAACTTATGAAAAAATGTTTCTGTAGAGTAATTGGCAAGGAAGTTATTGTTCATACAAAACATATTGATTTCAACTCCTAAATTTCTGAAAGAGTGATTGAAAAATGAGATTTACTCAATAAATAAAGTAAACTTGAATTTCTAGTTTAAAATGGGAAAGGAATAGAAATGTCAAAAACAATGAAATGAGAAAAATAGCTCCTTATTTTGAGAAGAAAGAACATGTTGCTTTCCCCTCACCCCTTTCTTTGGAAGCTGCTGAAATTATAGACTTTATGACTTTTGAATGAATTTCCTCACTACAAAAGACAAGACAAAGGAGGACATTTTTAAAAAGAAAGGCTTAAAAAGTAGAGAAAAATTGAAATGGAAAAATGTATTTTTAAAATTTTACTTTTCAATTACAGTTTACATTCAGTATTATTTTGTATTAGTTTCAGGTGTACCACACAGTGGTTAGACAATCATATACTTTAAAAAGTGTTCCCCCTGCTATTTCCAGGACCCACCTGGCATCATACATAGTTATTATAATATTATCCATTATATTCCCTATGCTGGACTCGATGTATCTACAAGTCTGTTTATTTTATAGTGTGTTTAAAAAGCCTGAGGTGGGATCGTCTATTATCATAGACTTTCACTAGAATTAGGTTCCAAATACAGTCAGACAAGGTAGAGTCACCTCTGCCACATGCATTCGTGTAACGAAAAAGCGGCAGTGTTCTACAATACATACACCCTGCACTGATGCTCCCCTTACCAACCCTTCCACCCCCCCAAAGAAATAGGGAGGCAGGCCTTTCATTTTAATGAGACCATCTGTTGCAATGAACAGTTGTATTAGAGAGGTTTTAGCTGCAGGAAATTTATTATTATTATTTTATCCTTAAATAGAACAAACAAAATAAATTAAAAAAAATAAATCCCACATAGTATCTAAGAAAAGGTAAAAGCAATTCAGGATTATTTTGTAGCCGTGACTTTCATATAAAGACTGGTCTCAAAGACAGCCATAAAGACTACATTCTCCCACTTCTGTTCTGAAAAGTACCAAAGATTTGCTTACATCCTTGGCAAAAACTGAGTGACTTGTGTCCAGAAGTCTCAGTAAGTCAGAGGGCGTCTTCCCAGGGAGGCCCAGCAGAGGAAAGGAGCGTGTGTTGGCAGGACTGCGCCTGTTTTCTCTGTCTTTTCCTTTATGGCCCAGTCGCAGGTGTCCTAGATTCTGCTGCCCAAGCAAAGAGTCTCTTACATTGCTGTCAATTTGATTGTATTAGCCATCACTTTGAATCTATGTAGGAATTGTTCACAGAGATTATCAGTGTTACAGAAAGCAGTGTTTTTTTAAAACTGTTTTGTACTGTCCCTTGACTAATTACATTTCTGTGGAGTTTCTGCCATGTGTGTGGTTTGCTCTGAGAGTGTTCGGTGCGGATTTTCTGTCCTGCTCTCTCTCTGGGAGCTGCCCGACTTCCCCAAAAGTTCTGTCACCTTCAGCTTCCGTCCATGAGTAATGGTGTTTGTTGACAACCCGTTTCAAAGAGAAGTTGTGAAAAATGTGCAAGGTACTTGCCGTGCGCTTTGGGCGTCTTGGAAGAGAGACGTAATGTAAATACAAGAGCGTTAGTGTGGAACCAGCCTCAGCGCTGCTCAGGCTTCACCTAGAATGTTATCGCTCCATCTCGGGACGGAGAGCTTGGCAGGCTGGTGAAAGACAGAGTTTCTGGATTGCATAGTCCAGATTGTGCCTGAGTTTGTTACTGTGCAAAAGGGTGTGCCTTCAGTTACGGCCTCCTCCTGCCTTCGTCATGGAAAACCTCATAGAGAAAGTGGAGTTTTAGGATGGCTTTTAAAGATGAGAGGGAGAAAGGTGCCCAGTAAATGAGAGAGAGGAGAGAAACTGTGGGGATGTAAGAAGTGACTAAGAACAGGGAGAGCGGAAACGGGAAAGATCATGTATCAAAGGTATACAAGTGAATTGTATTAACTGAGAAAGATGAATTTTAAAATCTTTCTAGGAATCTGATCTGAGAGAGAGGCTTTTTCTAATTTCATCGCTGTAAAAATTAATGTTATTCCTTTGAGCAACTCTGAGACGGAAAACCTCAATTTAAAAATACAGACAGGTGTTGCAGCAAGTTTATAATACATTCCAGACAGTTTCTTTTTTTTTTTTTTTAACTGGGAGGACGATAATCAGTTGCTACTTATGGGATATGAGTCATCATAAAATAAAAATGCAACTCTGACCTGTACAGTCCTGAACACGCTTCACTCTTAATAAGTTTTTGATTAAGCAAACAAACCCATAAAACACCTAACGCCGAGACTGCTCGTGGCCTTGTTTTTTGAAAATGGCAATAAAAAAATTAAAGAGAACAAAAATATCCAAAGTAGAAGTGGCACTTCACTTTGCCTTAAGGCTGGCCCTGATACACAGGTGATGAAAGAGAAAGGAGACAAAGACGGATTAGCAGAGTATGACAAAGAGCCATCTTTGTCATGGACACGAGCTCCCTGGCAGAGAGCACGCTGCCCTCTCTGCTCTCATGCCAATTTGGCTCACTCCCAGGCCCGCAGGTGAGGGTCTGTCCTGAGCAGGGGCTAGCCTAGTCCTGCACCATCTCCAGACCAGAGAAGCTAGGAAAAGCTGGAGAATTTTCAATGCAAAGATAACAGTTGTTTTCTGGAATCAGAAAAGCTGTGTTTGAACCCCAATGCCACCATTTACTCACCAGGGTTAACCGTCACTTTTTAGTCCCAGTCTCACTTGACACATTTGCCGAAAGTAGATAGTTTCTCAGCAGGTTTGTTGTAAGCAAAAAAAAAAAAAAAAAAAAAAAAAAAAAAAAAAATCTGAAAGGGCATTAAACTTATTTTTTAAAAAAATTCAGAGAAACACAAATTTTTGTTTGACTTGGTGATGGGAGGAGCAGGCCAATTGTACTTGAGCTCTTTAGGATGGAAAACCAAGTAGTATGGATCTAAGGTGTGAAAACGAGATACAATTAGAAGTCCTCTGAGAGAGGGATGTTTAATAGAAGGTATCAGTACAAGGATTTTATTGAGTTTCGATAATTTTGGCAGAATGTTGGGTTTCCCTTTGGAAAGTCTCCTCCAGGTTTTCCCAAGTCTTCCTGATTCCCAGCCATGGTGAAACTGGGCATAATCATTCCATTATGACACATGCTTCCCTATTACATTAAAGCAAAAATGAGTTTGCCAAGAAAAAGCAGCTTTTCTCAGAGGGTGTAGCACATGTTGTGGGAGAACTAGTCTGGCTGGTTCCACCTCAGCTCAATCTTTTGAGTGCAATTTTTGCTGTCAGCCGTACCAACGAATATTACAGCAACCATCACCCTAATGCCACTTCCTCATTTGGGAAAACACACACACACACACACACACACACACACACACACACGCTCAGAGTCACTGCAAAATTATAAGTGAACATACTTCCTAGATGGCCTGAGGACTTCAAAGAGTTAGAGAAACATCAATCTGATAAAAACCGGTGTGTATCACCAATGTTTTAAAATGTTATAGTCATGTTTAAATAGCTGGCAGGTCAGTCTTTTTTCCCCCATTATTATTATTATTATTATTATTATTTTAAATATATTTTATTGATTTTTTACAGAGAGGAAGGGAGAGGGATAGAGAGTTAGAAACATTGATGAGAGAGAAACATCAATTCAGCTGCCTCCTGCACACTCAATACTGGGGATGTGCCCGCAACTAAGGTACATGACCTTGACTGGAATCGAACCTGGGACCCTTCAGTCCACAGGCCAATGCTCTATCCATTGAGCCAAACAAGTTAGGGCCCTTAATTTTTTTTGAGTGTTCAGCAAAACAAGCTTCGACAGACTGGAAAAATAGAGTTCATTTCTTTCTTTCATTTTTAGGTTTTATTTTTTTTCTGTTTCTCTTCACCCTGGAGGTGGTCAGAGTCTGGTCTCCCACTGCATCCAGGCTGCTGGGCAGGGGAGAAGCTGCCAGAGGGAAGAGGCATCGCTTGTGACCACCAGGGGAGGGCTGGGCCGGAGGTAACTGCAGCAGCTTTCTCTCCCCTACCCCCTGCTCCCTGCCTGAGCGCTGTGAACGCCATCTTCAGCGCACCTTGTCATCAGAGAAACTTCCTGGAAGCCAGCCAGCTGGGGCCCAAGGTCAAGCAACCACCATGACTATCAGCAACAAGGAGAACCGAGGGGGACCCGCGGAGGTGATGGCAGGTGGAGAGGCAGTTAGTGAACCCGCAGAGCTGCCTGCTCACTGCTGGCGTCGTTGACGGCAGCTGCTGCTGTGACTGCTGGGAAGGTCTTATCTACTGATCAACACAGTGTGCCAGAGGGCTGATGGGAGAGCCCGCGTTGGCAGAAGGTTCCAGTTGCAGCCTGCAACAGACAGCAGAAGGGAAAGGGAAAACAATTCTCCCAGCAGACCAGCAGGAGCAGTTCCGCAGAGCACAACACCAGTGTTGCAGGCCTTGCCGGCTCCATCCCTGGCTCTGGCAGCCATGGCTGCCTGCTTGCATTAATTACCTCTCATTCCCAGACGCATTGATTCCAAACTACCTTTAGGGTTCAAAGTGCAGGAACAAAATGACTTGGGTTGAAGGCAATTAACAAACAGGTTATTTTAAATTAACAGACACTTTCTCCATCTGTCCCAAATAGCTCCTTCATGTCGCGGTGGAGTCGGCAATGCCGTGTATCTGGTGGAAGGACCAGTGCGTCACATCTTCCCAGTGATGGTACACAGTTTTATTCTGAGATTTGAATATTTTATTGGTACATATTTATCAGAGTTCAATCCAAGGAAAAATAAAAGCTTATATAAATTTCTGATATTGTATATTAGAAATTTTTGTATATAAAATATGTTAGAATTGTATATACAAAATTGTATATAAAATGCATTATCAATTTGTTGTCAGGTGTTTGTTTTTCCACTTTGAATTTTCTAATATCTCCACAATACTTGAGTTGTTATTGTTCTTGGCATTTATCCTTTTCCCCTTGAGTTATACATGGCTTTTTCCTCCTATTTTGAAACTAGGTACTCTGCTCAGGGCATATTGCCTTGTATATAGTGGGGATTTAACAAGTTGAATAGGATAATGAAATGCCTCACATAATTCAAAATAGGTGACTATAGGAGAAGCCTGAGAATTTTAAACCAAATTTCAATAAGTTAACAATGTGCTATATATTGCTTCATAGAAGCATTCTCCATAGATAGTGGGTTCCTCCGTAACATTTAGCATTATTTGGTTTACGTACAAATTAAAAAAAAACCTTTTTTTTCTTTTTAAATCTTTATTGTTGAAAATATTACACAGGTCCTCTTCTCCCCCCTACCCCCCATTAACCTCTCCCAGCCCGCTCCCATCTTCCTCCCGCACCCCTACATACAACTTTTCAGGAACATTTAACAACATAAAGTGGAAGAATGCCCATTGGCTTATTGTGGGTGGTAATGACACCTGGGAAGTAGCTTCATTTTACTGTCATTTATAGCAGCAGTAAATGCGTATTGATTAAAATATATACACACCTGCAACCTGTTCGTCAATCTATTATTTATATAGACTCAGTAGAGGCGGTGCTCTTCCGCTGTTTTGTGTAGTGACTGGAACACTGTTGACTCTCATTAAAAGTTAAGAACAGTAAGGTCTGGCTAGCATGTGATGCAAGTTTTCCATTTTATAAACCATTAAACAGAAATGGGAAAGGATGAAATGCCAGGTAAAATGCACAGAGATATTCAACCTGATGAAAACAAGTCAAGTATATTTGGTAGACTTTTCTCATTGAAGGCTTACCACTCAATACTGACCACCCACCATATAGAACCAAGAGAAAAAGCTCACAAAGTCATATGTGAAACTAGATTAAACAAGCACCTCTCAAAACACCCAACAATTAAATGCAGGGGCCCAAACTACTAGAATGTGATGAAAAATTGAAATGTAGAAAATATGATAAGACACTAATACTGTTTATAACCAAATTGTTAAATTGGGATATTATGCATGAGTTTACGATGAGCCAATTTAACTATTAACCACTTCCAAATTTTATTTTACCTGTTGGATTCTCCATGGAGGAAAATTAGGCTCTTTGGGAAATGCATCGACTCTTCCAGTACAAAACATGGCATGCTGAAGGACAATGTTCTAAGATGAAGGCTTGGAATAAGAAGATGCAGGCTCTGACTTGGCGCTATTGCTAATAGACTCTCTGACATTGAGAAAGTCTTTTACTAGTTTTCTTTGCTTTTTGTTTCTTCCTCTGTGGTGAACAGTATTCTCCTACAATGAAACTTTCTTAAATATAATAGTCTATGATTCTAAATAAGCAACTTTCTATAGAGAAGCCATTTTTGTTCAACCAATAGATTGCCAAGACCCCAGAGAATTAGATGGACAGTCCAAAATTTAGCACAAAGCATCCTGGGGGAGGAATTAGGAGACCTGAGATGTGCTCCTGCCTTTATATCTACCTGCACTTTATTTTCCACTTTAAAATGTGAAGCAGAGCATAACACTTGCCTGATTTTCCTCAGTGCTGTGAAAAAAAGTTTCCTAAAAAACAAACAAACAGAAAAACAACAAACACTTTTACATTCTTTTGAAAAATATAATAATTTATTATATATATTATGCTAAAAAGATACCTAGGGCTTGGTCCTATGGGGCACCTGAGGTTGCAGCTATATGCTTCCAAGACACTCCTTTAGTTGTCCTGTGTTTTCCAGAGTATAATCCTTTAAAAATTTTCAACATTGACAAAAGAATGTAGCATATTCAGACCTTGATTTTATGTCAGATGACTAAGCTCCCAAACAGCAATACATGATTGTTTTTCCTTGTTTCAGATAAATAGAAAACAAGTACACTGATGAAATACAAATAAAATCTGCCATTAGTACAAAAACCTTTAATCAGATGTATTTCAATGTTCCCATTTGTGTGACAATATTATTAAAAAGCATTTCAATAACTTAACCATACAAGCTGGAATAGTTGCAGTCCTATGATTTTTGAAAAGGAATTGCATCCTTATGGGCAATTTTCCTTATCTCCCATACACAAGATACCAGCTGACTTCAGAACAATCCTGTTCTACCTCTCCCAGCAAAGTGAAAGAACAGAATGTACAGCAATGAAAGAAACAAACACTCAAGTGAACCAAGTACCCAGTATTATTTATTAGTTGGGAAACTGAGGCTGAATATGTCACTTTCTGAAAGTCAAACAGCAAGCCAGGGCCGGTCTTGGAGCTGAATCTTAGCTTACAAGCCTGGGCTCTTTCTACTGCACCTGCGGGTCCTAATGCAATAATACTGACATTGGAGAAGAAGGAAATGAATAGGAGAAGAGGTCAGCGCCGGCTCTACCCTCCAGATAGTCCATCTCCAGGAAGACTCTCTCACTGGGCCTCTGAGTTTTATCGGTTTGTTTTTTTCATTCCTTCCCATTATTCATCAGCTTCACTATGATACCTGTTCCCATCCTCCTCCAGGTATGATGAGGCTGGGAAATTAAGCCAATGACTTCATCCTGGGATACATTTGGAAATTTCTGTTCTATATATTTTCAGCATCTCTCTCCATTCTGATCAAGTAGGAAACACAGCCAAATATCAGGAATATCAGGAAAAGCTGTTCTAATTTTCACAAAGTACTTTTTCCTCCTGCCAGACCCACCACTACTACCCACCTCCATGAAACCGAGGATGATCACAGCGGGGCTCCTTTTCTCGTTCAGTGCTTGTTCTTTAAACAACAGCAACAACAATGCTTGCTTTCTCCTGCTCTAAAGAGGCCACAGTGTGGCAAGTTTCCTGCTCGAGCTACCAGGCCAGGTTGCTGGAGGGCTTCACCATTCCAATCTTTAGGGGACACCTGTCCTGCCCCAGGACCTCTGCATTTTCTTAGAGACAACTTTTAGAAATCTGCTCTGCTCAAGCAAATTAAGATTTGGAAAAGTGGAAATGTTGAGTGTCTCCTTCTACCACCTTGCAATTGTCCATTTTGTGCAATCAGCTGTCCAATTTTTTTTGGGGGGGGTGTTTAACACTTTTTATTTATTTACTTATCAACTATTTATTCATTATACTTCAGAGGACGCTAAGAAGCAAATAATTGTTCGAGCTTGAAGAGAATGTAAAAAAAAACAATCATGGGACAGTTTTACAAAAAAGAGTTCCAAAGTTCTAGTTCAATGTTATTAGTGCTTCTAAACATTCTACGGCATCAGTAGGTGGTGCTGGGATTAGAAACCACAAGACTGCAAGTTACTAATACTTCATTCCTGAAATGTCAGCTATGAAATTAACTTGGCTAGTATTAAAAATGTTAGTGCTAATTGTAGGCTCAGGAAGCACAAGAAGTTTTATTAGCCCACACTACACTGTTGTGTAATTATTATTTACTTGTTATCATCCTATCAATTTACCAGAATTTGTTTCCTCTGCAATTTTTTTTCTATTCCCCATCAATAACATTATAGCAGTCACAGTAAGAAAACTAATATGTTTGAGAAGCATAAAAAACTGATGAGGGGAAAATACATCTTAATTTTTAAATGGGGGATTTTGTGTTCTAGACTTTAAAAATGCTAGAAATAGCAATGTCCAAAGGGCACCAAAAGAATTTTAAAAGTATAAAGGTTTGAAACTGATTTTGGAGAAATCAAGCCTTGACTCAAGGAGCCTGAGACTACAGCATATAAAATGGTCTGAGCCGCATTGTATAGTGAACAACTTCCTGGGCTCATTTTCCACCACCTGGCAGGACTCCATAGGGTGAGCTTCAGAACTTTGTCCTCTAACAATTCTCTCACAGTTTTGTCAGTGTGAGTAGCAAGAAGACTAAAAGGAATTTGGCTTCCAAAAGAGAATGCAGAAGAGATGAAGAAAGCTGGTACAAGAAAGCTGGGCTTGTTTTCAACAAAACACAGTGTTTACGGATAGAAAAATTTGGTAATCATACTTGTTTGGTTTTCCTGAGGGTCTTGACTGCATTTTATGAACCTCACCTGAAAGCTAACACCAGGATGCTTAGATATAGAAATACAGAGTTCCAGGATTTAGTCTGAGGACCCCTAATATCAGAAAGTGCTCAAGTTTTTAATTTCAGGACAAATACTTTGGCATAATAAAGTCCAATGAGGTTGCTGGTTTTGAACATTTTGTACCTCCTACAATGTGATAGGTTCTCTTGTTCAGGTGTGTATTGACTTGAAGGCAAACATAGAAGGTTTTTCTAGATGGGGCTAGAAAAGTTTAGTTTTAGTTTTGAACCAGTGGGAGCAATGGTTACTCTTTACTGAGTTTGATAACTATGGGAGTAAAACTGGGAGGAACCTTAAAGGTTGCTAGTCTCTAATTCCTCCCTGGAATTAGATAATGATAATCTATAATAATAAAAGTACAACATGCTAATTAGACCAGACGACCTTTGGGACGAAGCTGGGGCTGTGAGGGCCAAGCCCCTTGCACGAATTTTGTGCATCAGGCCTCTAGTTATTTAATAAAAGACAACTAATATTTCAGAAGTAGAGTTCTCAGAGTGATTGTTATTTTTGTGGCAATAAACAGATAAAAAGATAAAATATATAGAATTATTTATATCATTTTCCATTTGTAAAGTTCTATGGTTATATACCTTCCTCCCTCCCTCCTGTCCTCCCTCCCTCTGTCCTTTTTTTTCTTCCTCCCTTCCTTCTATCTATGACTGTATATAAAGTCAGTTCTCACTTTTACAAGCAGAATGAATTATTCATCTACTTTTGAATAATCATCTCTATTCCCTTGCCTCCAACAAGTTTGTGAGGGTCTTAACTCCAACAGGACCTAGAGATGTGGGCCAAGGTTGGGCCCAGAAGGGTTGTTTTCTGATGTTTTATTGTAACACAGTCTCTCTGAATGGGGCTGTTATAGGTAAATATGGAACATGCTCTGTTTGCAAAATGGAAATAAAAACATTCATTTGAAAAATGGACATCTATTATTTATACTTACTTCAGAGTTAATAGAATATTTTATTTCTTCGTATCTATCAGATTTACATTTACACATGCATTATATACACACACATATTATATATGTGTGCAAACCTAAGGAAAAATTTCAGTAAGGATACTGGGAATTCTGTTTTTATAATGCAGTAAGTTGTATATTGCCTAAATTATACATCAACTTTACCAAGTCTAAAGATCAAGTCATCCTGACTTTATTGAGCTAGTCATTAAAATTTGCACTTTTCAATTCAGTTTCTTTCAGGTGGGCCAAATATCTTTGGTGGAGAAAAAAGCATGGGAAGAGATAAGATACTCCTTATCAGATTGAACAAATTCTCAGAGTCAAGCTGGAAAATGCCTCAAGGTGCTGTTGGAATCAAATGGAAACATTTGTTACATAAAGCCTAAAGAATCCTAAAATTACCTCAGCATCCCCCCTGCATTCTTAGATGTAGATTGTGAAAACATTCAAAAATCTACAGGTATAAAATAAAAGCTAAAATAGTCCTGCAAAAAAAAAATAAATGAAATACTTAAGTATGTCGGCAAACATTTGACCTGGTTCCTATTTGCATTTAGCTACAGATAAGGGAATCTAATCCATGAATTTCATGTTCAGAGGCTGAAAAGAAAAAGAATTTTAAGTTTTAAAGTTTGAATTGTGGTTTCTTTTTGAAAAATCTTAAAAATCCATAAACCTTAAATTATACAAAGGTATATTATGTTGGTTTATTTATATTTTGCAGTAGTTCTATTGTTGATAAGAATTGTTTATAAAAATGTTTTTATAATTCAATAAGGAGATTCTTTATACTCTAATTATTCCTTTAAAAGATCTATTTGAAAATAAGTATATTTTCTCTCTCTTTTCTCATCCATTCTTTAGTCAATGCATTTATTTTCTAAATTAATAAAGTTAGTGAGTGGTATATAAATTGACAAGCTTCTTTGAAAAACAAGTTGGGAAATTTTGAAACAGACCTATGTGAAATGCTAACCCATGTTTTTTAATTAAGATAGAGGTGGAAATAGCTTGAAAACAGACACATTACCTTTTATGATGAACTGATATTTTTCACTGTTACAAGTTTTATTTTCTCCCCACCCAAGAATGCGCATTGTTAGCTTAATCAAGCCTCTCCTTATTTAAATCATGTCTTCTTTCTGAAATTACCTAACTCCATTGTGTGCCTGGTGAAAAATACCACGTACCAAACACCTCCTTCCTCAGGAGTAGGAGTGGAAGGCGTGGGTGGGAAGGAGGAGCCGTGATTTCTTCATGAACTATCTTCCTATATCCCTAGCACCATGTTCCCGGTTAGCCACATTTGTCATTTCCTGTCTTGTATTGAGTTATTCATCTGTCTCTTTCTTCACCTGGAAGAGGTCTGTTGACTTGAATGGAGATAAGTAGACCTGGCTGGATCTTCTAAGCTTTTTACTTTTTCCATGGATGTTCCTGTGTTTATGAGCATCATAGACTCCTGTCTTCTCTGGCACATCTATTTACCTTATCCAAAGTCACTTCCTAAGAGTTGATAAAAACTCAGCCATCATAAAAATTTATTAGAGAATTCTTGGGCCAATGGACTTGAGAGCGGAGAGGAAGAGATTTCTGCTATAGTTCAGAACAAATTTGTACCAGAAAAAGGCCACCCCACTTCTCACATACACTGCCCTGCAAGAACTCCATCCCTGTAGGCATGATCTTACCTGGATTTCTCAAACCTAATTTAGATTAGGGTGTGAGTATTTGCGAGTGTTCAAAAGAAGATGCCCCTGGGCTGCTGGAAACTTTCTGTTTCTAGGATGTCAACTTGATGTTTCCTGATGTCTTGAAACCAGCCTACCTTTTGCTCAGGAGCTGTGTGGAAGGGTATGGAGCACAGGCTCTAATCCTAGGTCTACCACTGACCAGTCATGTCACCTTTTTGTCTAATTTCTCTGTGCCTCAGTTTCCTCATCTGATAAGTAGGTGTAATAATAGTACCTGTTTTATATGACTGTCATACGGATTAAATGAGTTAATACATGCAAAACATTTAATACAATGGCTGATATTTAGGAAGCACACGATTTTAATCTAGTGGCATTTATTACTATATGGCTTATTTGCTCCCAAAGTTTTTGTGTGACTATTCCTCTAATTCCAAGGGAGTAATTAAATCCTGTGACTGCTCATGCTCCCAAGTATCTCAGGTGAAAGTATGCGAACCAGTCACGAGGTGAGAATGAAGAAACCAAATAGTAAAGTCAGTTTTCACAACAGCGTCTTTGAATATCTCTGCTTCAGATGGTGCCAAGGTCTATCTACTTTGAACTCCTACAAAAAACCCCAAACCAAACAAAACAAACAGGCCTTCCCCCAAAAGAAAGTTATTATGTAGCCTTATTTTGCATTCAGGCAAAAACTGAGAAGCTGTAGCAGCAGCTCATGAAGTAAACACCTCTTACATAATCAGTTTAATGGCAATACTCACAAAGGCGAGATAAGGAATAGTTGTGTTTTCATGTGCTCTCCTGAATTGGGTAGTTTGAATAGGAAAACAATATTTATACAGACATATATATATGTGTGTATTCCATACATATTTGTGTATATATACATACATATATGTGTATATACACACACAAGCACACGCAAACATACACGCACCTATTTTAAAATTGTAAGGCCAATGGGACAATTACAACTCAGAAGAAAGCAAAGTTCCAAGAATAGGTGAGTCACCAGGTAGTCGCATATTTGAGAAGAGGAAGAAGCACACTTTGCTACTTTGATAAATGTCTCCAAATTATTTATATATATATATATATATTTTTTTTTCTTTTACAAAATCAAAATGGGAATCACTATGAAAGACTCCAAGTGCCTTTATTTAACAACCTAGCTTCTATAGGCCCAGAGGCTACTGATTGCTGTCAGCAGGCTGGGGCCTCCTGCTGAGTGGCTGCAGAACATGGGGAGGTCCAAAGAAGGACAAGGACAACCAGCACCGAACGTGGACAAAGGACCTGAATCTATCCTCAACTGAATGTGTGACCTTGGGCCACCCAAACAGCCTCTCTCTGTACCTCAGTTGACTCCTTGTACCATTAAGGAATTTGGTTTAACAACCTTAAATGTCCTTTCTGCATCTGAGGCAGAAATAGGAGAGGCAAGTTTTACCACATAGACCTTGTCCAAATCCTACAGGTTGAAATACTTGTGTGTATCTTCCCAATGTTTTCTTTTGCTTGTTTTTGACTTCCATCATCTGTTATTCCCTATTCTGAGAGATGGATTAGTTAAGTGGGAGAATGACTGAATATGCCAAGCCCCATTTTATATTTATATTTTTATACTTATCCTTGAGCATAGGTTTTGGATAGTTCTTATGGGTGAGGGAGTTTATCCTGGTGATTTGTTTATTTAATTATTCCCTTCTTTTGGCCTTTCTGATCCTTTGTCTATAAACAATGGAAAATGAAGAATCACTTACATTTAGGATCGTATGTGTCCTTTATTACACACACACACACACACACACACACATCCCTACACAGGCACTATGAAAAATACTAAAAGTGAACATAGTGATAGATGGTGCTTTTCTTTTCAGTCAAGTTGTTTAAATGCATAGTTTACAAAAGGGGTCTGCGTATAGTATATTCTTAAATAACCTATTTTGTTCTGTAGGAGAATATATAGTCCTCTCCTCCCAGTTGCTAATGAATTGAAGCTGAAAAGCAAGTTGAAGGATGAAGTTGTCGGTAAATGATAAATAGTTGACTCATGATGACACCCAGCTTCTCATCTCTTAATGGCTATTATTGTTACAGGAGGGGCTCATTAGTTCCGAGGTGTGGTTTTCCTACCAGGGCCAGATCACTTTATCAGAGACCAAATAAGCACATGTGATATAATTAGAGATGTGTGAGGAGCTAAGTACCTACTCTTCCCATTTAAAACAGAAATACTCACTTTTCCTTGGCAGCCACACCTTCTAATTACTTATAAATGTTTAAGATTTATTATCTTCAAAGTTTGGAGAAAGACAGAAAAAGAGGGCGAGAAAGAACTGATAGTGGAAACTCCAAGGATCAAAGGCCCTGGTTAACCAGCAACCTGGCTTTATTTTGGGCAATTCAGAAGCCCCATGCAGAGATGTGAGCTGACAGCTATTTGGCAATCCAGATGACCTGGAGAACAGGATGGGGCCACCCTTTCACCCATCTCCTTGGAAGCACTGTGTTGAGCAAGAGGTGGTGGTGGTGGGGAGAGAAGGGATGAGTTTGCTAGAACTGCAGTGGTTAAATACTGCCACCTTTCTTTCCCTCCACCATCCCTGGTCCAGCACACCTCTCTATAGGTTGAGAACTTGGGTTTCTCCTTGTGAGTCCCTTTGGTTACTGAAAGTCTTTGCTACAGGGTATCGAGGCCACTAAGGGAGGGCTTGTTGAGAAATTTTACTCCCACTGCTGGCAAGACCCAGGGCCTCATTATATAATTGTTTAGGCATTTTATGCAAATTCTGCAAACGTTATGAGCTACCTAGTTTCTCCCTGGTGAGTGCTTGGCAAATGAAAGACCAAGACTTATAAAAGGGATAGTGTCCAAACAAGCATGATGCGAAATCGCTGAAGCATGAGCTCGATGCATTTCAGCAGGTTCTCCCCATATGACATCAGAATTCTGGTTTTGAAATGAGATAGACATGATGTACTGAGTCTCCTGCTTTCTCTTGTCTTAGATGCACAGCCCAGCTGCTGAGACATTAATATTTTTTCTTTCTTCTGCTTTCTCTTGTTCCCTCACCTTGAAAGATTATATTCTAGAGAAGAAGGGCTTTTTTTCAGTTTTAGGAATATATGTACAAATAAAGAAACACTCTTGTTCTTTTACCCTGAGCTCATATCATTAAGTCTCCTTAAAGGATTTTGGCCTTTGGACAAGGGTGCTAGGGAAGTTCTTTTGATTGTGATGGCTCATTCAACTATGGAATTATCTCTGGAGGTTTCATGAATGTATTAAGAGTACCTAAGATGCAGAAAGCATATGCTCTGGTCTGGAGTTAATTCACAGATACAGTATTTATTTTCTTTCTTTTTTGTTTCTTTGCTTCCCTCCCTCCTGCTCTCCCTCCCCTACTCTCTTATGTCCTTCCTTCCTTCCTTCCTTCCTTCCTTCCTTCCTTCCTTCCTTCCTTCCTTCCTTCCTTCCTTCCCTTCTTCCTTTTAGTTTTTACCAATATCATGCACCTTTTTTCACTTGTAAACTATTAAGGAAATCTTTTCTCAATCACTCAAATAAATTCCAGTGATTACCCTTTCCACCTTCTATTCTTTAGGTAGAATCATAAAAACTAGAAGATACTGCATAATTTTTAATTACTTTAGAGGGAAATATTTCCAAGTAGTTTCCTTTGTCTCCTGAATTTTTGTGTTCAGGATTGCTCTGTTAAAGCTGCCATTTTGCCACTTAGCGGCCAGTCAACCATAGCCAAGTTTTTAATAGAAGATGCTCTAATTAACCAAACAGTACCTCCATCCCTTTGAATTTTTATGCTACTTTAAATACTTTAAAATGGACTGGATTTTTAAACTTCTTCTCTCTTAAAGTTAAAAAACATTTTTAGGATCTGTTAAGTGTTCATGTTGTGCTCAGCACTTAGGCAGTGCTATAAATGCTGCACTCTATGAGAACCATATGATACAGATGCTGCTGCAGGTTTTGTCATTCAAAGGAGAGCATGTATGCAACCTTAGGTTTGAGTATATTACTATTTCATTTGTATACACATATGTACTCAAGTACATCTACATAGACATATGCATACATACTGACACATACACAGTACTCCTTGCAAATGCTAAAATCCTTAAGATCTTAAGAAAAATATATGGTTCAGGAACTAAAGTCAAAGGTGACTGTTAAAACTCTATGAATTTCATTACTATCCTATATAATAAAAGGCTAATATGCAAATTGACCGAATGGTGGAACAACCGATCGCTATGACATGCACTGAACACCAGGGGGCAGACGCTCAATGCAGGAGCTTCTTCCAGACTGCAGGCCCCAGGCCAGCCAAAGTGGGTGCCGGCGGGGACCCCCTGATTGCCCCACCAGTCACCCCACAGATTGGCCCTGATTGCCCCACCAGTCACCCCACAGATTGGCCTTGATTGCTGGCCAGGCTTAGGGACCCTACCCATCCATGAATTTTGTGCATCAGGTCTCCAGTAAATAAAAAATACCAACTGTGATATTGTGATCTATAAAAAGATCTATCTTTGGTCTTCATCCTGTTCCTAGCTTCTAAAAATCATTGGAATTTCCTAAGTGAGAGCTAAAGAGAGATGAGAGAGATAAAGGTGTATTTTTTAATGTTAATGAGGTGACTTTTGGAAAGTACCTCGGTAACCTAAGGGTGAGGGCTGATTGCCAGGGGAGCCAACCATGTGATTAGAAGGGTTGAGACTAAAAGTCCCTGGCCTCCTGGGAAGGAAAGGGGACTAGAAATTGAGTTCAGTTATCAAAGGCCAATGATTTAACCAATCATGTCTGTGTAATGAAACCTCCATAAAAACAGAAAAGGAGAGGTTTCAGAGAGCTTTTGGGTCGGTGACCACGTGGAGATTTGGTAAGAATGGCTTGCTTAGAGAGGGTATGGAAGCTCCGTGCCCTTTTCCATGCCTTGGGCTAGGCATCTCTTCTATCTGGCTCTTCCTGAGTTATATCTTCTCATAATAAACCAATAGTCTAGTAAGTAAAATGTGTCTCAGAGTTCTGTGAGCCACTTTAGCAAGTTAATAGAACCCAGGAAGGGAGTGCAGGGAACCTCTGACTCATAGGCAGTTAGTCAGAAGCATATGTAATAACCTGAATTTGTGATTAGCATCTCAAGTGAGGGGCAATCTTATGGGACTGAGCCCTTAACCTGTGGACTCTGATACTATCTCCAGGTAAATAGGGTCATAATAGATTGAGTTGTAGGACACCCAGTTGGGTTGGAGCATTGCTTGTTACTGTGGAGAACCCCCGCTCCCACCACACATACATAGCTTACAATTGGTGACCAGAACTTTCCAACAGTAAATAAATCCCAAAGCAATGATAGTTTGTAATATATGGTGTGTGCTGTTTATTTCATTTGCCATCTTTTGCTCACTTAGAAACTTTTCAACAACTCTGTTCACTGAATTGTTAATGAATTGCTGCTCAGCGAATAGTTTAGCTTTGTTGAAGTTAACATGGCACAGTTTTGTGCCTTCTTGATTTTATGCATCTTACCTCTGAGTGTCTTTTAGGATCCTAATGAGGCTTTGGGGATATCAAGCATCTTTGCTGCTCATAAAATCTCACACTGAAACATGAACCACTTACCCTTCTGCACACTTCTCAGCTACCTTTCTCTTGACAAAGGATAAGGAGAGATGCCTGAGGCCAGGGCCTTTTTTCCATCCTCTTCCTTTATTTTTTTCTAGTAATTCATTGCAAAAATCAGCACTCCTACTTTGCCCTTTATATTACTTCTCATTGTCACTTTCCCAGCTTTTTCTTTTACTAATCAGATCTAACAGGAATGATACACAACTTTCTATACCAGAACCAAGAAGACAGGAAGAAGTAATTTTTTTTCTAGAAATTTACATGGAAGAATTGTTGTCTTGCTATTTATATTTGGTAACTTATATAATAAAATACATATATCATGTTTTGATAAATGTCTATAAAACATCTAAGAAAAGTGATAGCTACCATTTTGTGTTTATTATTTAATTATTAACAAATATTTATTGAAGACCAGCTATGCAACAGAAAAAACTAAGCATGAAAGAAAGAAAAAGAAGGGTGTGGTTTTTGCCCACATGGAGCTATATGTCAGGTACCATGTAAACACTTTGGGTGCATCCTCCTTTCATCCTTATAACAACTCTGTGAACGAAGTCTGCCCATTTTACAAGGAAGGACACTGAGACCAATGGCAGGCACTGTTATGAGTCAAGCTGAAGGCCCAAGGCACTATTTTAAGCACGAACTGGTACTACTTTTATCTTACTCTACTCCAGGCACCTGGCTCCTGCCACTGAGTAAGTGGAAGAGAGGTCGTATGGCCCTAGAGGTAACCACTGAAGAGCAGATGATGGAATGATGATGTGGTAGGCAGAAGTCTAAGATGGCCCCTGAGATTTCACTGGTGGCTACACCTTGTAGGATCCCTTCTCCTTGAGTAATTACAGAACCTGTGTCTATGATGGGATGTCACTCTGGTGATTTGATTACATTATATGACTCTATATGTCAAAAGTGAAGGGGTTTTGTAGATCAGTTGAGTTTTAGTTAATCAGTTGGGTCCCTAAGGATGGAGGTTCTCTGATATAAACAGCCATGATGTGACAGGGCCTATGAGTAGGAGGCATCTAGGAGATAAGAGCAACATCCAGCCAACAATCAGCAAGGAATTAGAGGCCTCAGTCTTACCAACTGCAGGGCAAGGAATTCTGCCAACAGCCAGTGAACTTGGAAGAGGACGATGAGGTCAGGACCCCCACTAACAACTTAATTTCATCCTGGTGCGACCAGATTCCTGATCGACCAAAATTGTGAGATAACAAATTTTTGGTATTTTAAGCCACTTAGTTCATACTAATTTGTTACACAGCAATAGAAAACTAACACAACAGACAAGAAATTTTAAGATGACCTGAAGGTCAAAAGTTTCCTTATTTTCCAATAAAAATCAAGAAAGCTGATTAAATACTTCAACTTTTATTATATCTGTTATCTATCTATCTATCTATCTATCTATCTATCTATCTATCTAACTATCTATCTTTCTATCTATCTATAATCTATCATCTTTGTGATTTATTTCTCCTGAAATATGTTCACTAATTTGGGGTTTATTCTTTGGGTAACACTTGGTGAGTTCACTTATTGTGAGCTTGGTCACAATAAATTAGAATTCAATCTGGAATGAATTTCTCCAATTACTCTAAGCCCTTTAAAGTGATGGCAAAATTTACTAGATTATAAGTTTCACTGGATGTAAGCTACACAAGGATGTAGACTTCATGATGACAGGGATTTTTGTCTGGTTCATAGTAGGCACATTTGATCAAATGATTCATAAAAACCCTTTCCTTAGCCTTAGGTTGTATAGTTTACTGAAGATTTATATATTCCATCCTAGATTCTTTCTTTTTTTTAAAAAAAAAAAATTTAAATTCTTTATTGTTTAATGAATTGCATAAGTCTCCTTTTCCCCCATTGACCTTTCCCCGGCTGTCCCCAACCCCCAGCACATGCCCTCACCTCCTACTGTCTGTGTCCATTGGTTATGCTCATATGCATGCATACAAGTCCTTTGGTTGATCTATTATCTCCTCATAGGTTGGACAGTCTATCCGATGCTTTTATGACTCTAGTTCTACTTTTGTTTACCAGTTTATGTTGTTCATTATATTCCACAAATGAGTGAGATCATGTGATATTTATCTTTCTCTGACTGACTTATTTTGCTTAGCATAATGCTCTCCAGTTCCATCCATGCTGTTGCAAATGGTAAGAATTCCTTATTTTTTTACTGCAGCATAGTATTCCATTGTGTAGATGTGCCATAGTTTTCTAATCCACTCATCTGCTGATGGGCATTTAGGCTGTTTCCAAATCTTAGCTATTGTAAACTGTGCTGCTATGAACATAGGGGTGCATATATCTTTTCTGACTGGTGTTTCTAATTTCTTGGGATATATTTCTAGAAATGGGATTACTGGGTCAAATGGAAGTTCCATCCTCTTCTTAAAGAATACCTTTCAGCATTTCATATAATACTGGTTTGGTGGTGATGAACTCTAGCTTTTTCTTAACTGTGAAGCTCCTTATCTGACCTTCAATTCTAAATGATAGCTTTGCTGAGTAAAGTAATTTTGGTTGTAAGTTCTTGCTATTCATCACTTTGAATATTTCTTGCCACTCCCTTCTGGCCTGCATAGTTTCTGTTGAGAAATCAGCTGACAGTCGTATGGGTACTCCCTTGTAGGTAACTGACTGTCTTTCTCTTGCTGCTTTTAAGATTCTCTCTTTGTCTTTTGCTCTTGGCATTTTAATTATGATGTGTCTTGGTGTGGTCCTCTTTGGATTCCTTTTGTTTGGGGTTCTCTGTGCTTCATGGACTTGTAAGTCTATTTCTTTCACCAGGTAGGGGAAGTTTTCTGTCATTATTTCTTCAAATAAGTTTTCAATATCTTGCTCTCTCTCTTCTTCTGGCACACCCATAATTTGGATGTTGGTATGCTTGAAGTTGTCGCAGAGGCTCCTTACACTATCTTCATATTTTTTTTTTATTGCTTAAAGTAATACAAAGGGTATTACATATGTGTCCATTTTTCCCCCACGCCCTAGACAGTCCCCTAGCCTCCCCTATCCCCCAGTGTCTTATGTCCATTGGTTATGCTTATATTCATGCATACAAGTCCTTTGGTTGATCTCTTACCCCCCTACCTCCTGCCCCCCAACCCTCCCCGGCCTTCCCGCTGCAGTTTGACAATCTGTTTGAGGCTGCTCTGCCTCTGTATCTATTATTGTTCAAAAGTTTATAATGGTCTCTATTATCCATGAATGAGTGAGATCATGTGGTATTTTTCCTTCATTGACTGGCTTATTTCACTTAGCATAATGCTCTCCAGTTCCATCCATGCCGTTGCAAATGGTAAGAGTTCCTTCCTTTTTAGAGCAGCATAGTATTCCATCGTGTAGATGTACCACTGTTTTCTAATCCATTCATCTACTGATGGGCACTTAGGCTGTTTCCAGATCTTAGCTATGGTGAATTGTGCTGCTATGAACATAGGGGTGCATATATCTTTTCTGACTGGTGTTTCTGGTTTCTTGGGATATATTCCTAGAAGAGGGATCACAGGGTCAAATGGGAGTTCCATTTTCAGTTTTTTGAGGAAACTCTATACTGTCTTCCATAGTGGCTGCACCAGTCTGCATTCCCACCAGCAGTGCACAAGTGTTCCTTTTTCTCCACATCCTCTCCAGCACTTGTCGTTTGTTGATTTGTTGATGATAGCCAGTCTGACAGGTGTGAGATGGTACCTCATTGTTGTTTTGATTTGCATCTCTCGGATGATTAGTGACTTTGAGCATGTTTTCATATGTTTCTTGGCTTTCTGAATGTCCTCTTTTGAAAGGTGTCTATTTAGGTCCTTTGCCCATTTTTTGTTTGGATTGTTTATCTTCCTTTTGTTAAGTTGTATGAGTTCCCTATAAATTTTGGAGATTAGGCCCTTATCAGATATGACATTGGCAAATATGTTTTCCCACACAGTGGGTTTTCTCGTTGTTTTGTTGATGGTTTCTTTTGCTGTGCAGAAGCTTTTTATTTTGATGTAGTCCCATTTGTTCATTTTCTCTTTAGTTTCAAGTGCCCTAGGAGCTGTATCAGTGAAGAAATTGCTTCGGCATATGTCTGAGATTTTGTTGCCTTTGGATTCTTCTAGAATTTTTATGGTTTCCTGTCGTACATTTAAGTCCTTTATCCATTTTGAGTTTATTTTTGTGTATGGTGTAAGTTGGTGGTCTAGTTTCATTTTCTTGCATCTATCTGTCCAATTTTCCCAACACCATTTATTGAAGAGACTATCTTGGCTCCGTTGTATGTTCTTGCCTCCTTTGTCAAATATTAATTGAGCGTATTGGTTCGGGCCGATTTCTGGGCTCTCTATTCTATTCCATTGGTCTATATGCCTATTCTTGTGCCAGTACCAGGCAGTTTTGAGAACAGTGGCTTTGTAATACATCTTGATATCTGGTATTGAGATCCCACCTACTTTGTTCTTTTTCAGGATTGCTGCAGCTATTCGGGGTCTTTTTTTATTCCAGATGAATTTTTGGAGAGTTCGTTCTAGATCTGTGAAGTATGCCGTTGGTATTTTAATGGGAAGTGCATTGAATTTATAGATTGCTTTGGGTAGTATGGACATTTTAATGATGTTGATTCTACCAATCCATGAACACGGTATGTTCTTCCATCTGTTTATGTCTTCCTCTATATCTTTTTTCAATGTCCTGTAGTTTTCTGAGTAGAGGTCTTTTACCTCTTTAGTTAAGTTTATTCCTAGGTAGCTTAATTTTTTTGGTGCGATGGTAAACGGGGTTGTTTTTATAATCTCTCTTTCTGAAAGTTCACTATTGGTGTATAGAAATGCCTCAGATTTCTTGGGGTTAATTTTGTATCCTGCTACATTGCCAAATTCATGTATTAAGTCTAGTAGCTTTTTGATGGAGTCTCTAGGGTTTTGTATGTATAATATCATGTCGTCTGCAAATAAGGACAGTTTTACTTCCTCTTTTCCAATTTGGATGCCTTTTATTTCTTCTTCTTGCCGAATTGCAATGACTAACACTTCCAGTACTATGTCGAACAGGAGTGGTGAGAGAGGGCATCCCTGTCTTGTTCCTGTTCTTAGGGGAAATGGTGTTAGTTTTTGTCCATTGAGTATGATGCTGGCTGTGGGCCTGTCATATATGGCTTTTATTATGTTGAGGTATGATCCTTCTACTCCCGCGTTACTGAGAGTTTTTATCTGCAAAGGGTGTTGGACTTTGTCAAATGCCTTTCTGCATTCACTGATATGACCATGTGGTTTTTGTCTCTCAATTTGTTTATGTGATGTATATATTTATTGATTTGCAGATATTGTGCCAGCCTTGAATCCCTGGGATAAATCCTACTTGGTCATCGTGTATGATCTTTCTGATGTAATGCTGGATCCGATTTGCTAGGATTTTGTTGAGGATTTTGGCATCTATGTTCATGAGGGATATTGGCCTATAATTCTCTTTCTTTGTAGTGTCTTTATCTGGTTTTGGGATTAGGGTGATACTGGCTTCATAGAAAGAGCTAGAAAATGTGCCTTCCTCTTGAATTTTTGGGAAGAGTCTGAGAAGGATAGGTTTTAGTTCTTCTTTATCTTGTCTTAGTTTCAAAATCTGAACTCCTTACCAACCTGCCCATCAACAACCATTCTTGGCTGAAGCATCCCTGTAGTTCTACTTTCTTAGGTTTTTTTAGATGACATACTTAAATACCTTTTACTAAAGAACCCTTCAGAATCTCATTGCTGTCATTTAAAGAATAAAAAAAAAAATCTTTCTGCGATACTTGATACCTTTAATCAAAGAGTCATTATCTTTTAGTGAGAAATTTCTGTTAATGAAATAAAAAAGAAATTGGAAATATTCAGAAATAAGCCCTAAATCTTTAAAGGGATACATGTGCATTGAATAAGAGTTAAATGAACTTGGTCAATTTTATAATATTAGTAAGAGTAGATTATTCAAGTAACTTAATTTTTTCTTTGATATTTTAACACAAAGTACTCAGCATCCTGCTTTTCCATGGAAGCTGCCCTTGTTATTACAAATTACAGAGCATTGGCAAAAACACAAGTTTGACTGTGTGATGGCCTCTATTTGCTGACTTCTGGTTTGTCCCCCAAATGGGCTCCTCTTAGTAGCTGCCCTGATATACTGGCTCACACTCCCACAGCTACCACCCCTATGCCATTGCTGCAGTTATTACAGGGGAGTTAGCTGGATCCCAAGCAGTCTCTATCCAATCTCAGTTCTGGTGCTATAATTCCCCCAAAGAAGCAGCACCTTTGCTGGTTTGTTTGTCTTGGGTTCTGTAACTATGTGGTTGTTATAAATTTTTTTCACAACAATAGTATTAGTAATGCTTCAGAAAAAGAATTTGAAAAAATATGTTACTAAAATTTCCAGGAAAGGACAGATCAACACATCAAATTTATTTTCTTGTAAATGTATAGAAATCACTGAGCTGTCTTCCAAAATAAAGACCTGATGCATTTGTCCCTCAGTGCATGCACATTTTCATTCATTGAAATGATATGCATGCATCAAAAAATGTAGTTAGAAAGCACATTCATAATGGGTATTTGACAATTATTGTGCTTGTAAAGAAATCTGATATTATCTGAATTTGAAAACTCTTTTGGGAATTTATTGACTCTGGGAGAACACATTTTTTTTTTTTTTTTTTTTTTTTTTACTATAGATAAAAAGGCAAAACAGGGAAACTTGCAAAAAAGAAAAGTTTTTCTACCTTGAATCACTCGGCCTTTCTAGCAGTTATCTCTCTTTGGAGAAAACTATCCAATGACCTCTCTTTACCAATCAGATCATTATCATAATGGATTCATGTCCTAAAGACATTACATTAAAGAAAAAGCAGTAGCTGAGCTAACAGATTTCATGGAATATGATTTTAGACATTTCTAAGGCATCAAGAAAAAGTTCTGCTTTACTCATGCAGATCAAACCTCTCATTTTCCTCTCATATGTTGTTGTTTTTCATAGTCTTATGCTTGTGTGAGAGCGCACACACACACTTTTCCTGATCATGTAGTATCTACATGAAGCAAATGGATTTATTGTTTAAAACACCTAATTCATTAAAGTTTGTTGGCCCACAAATGATTCAACCTAAAAGAGCACAAAAAATCTAGTGTAAGCGTTGCTCTGCTTGAGCTGCTACAAGACATCCAACCCATAAAAATGACAAGAGAAATAATATTTGTTTTATCTAGGATGAGGCCAAGAAGTGGGGTCAGAATGTTTAGAAGCCTTGCAACCTTGTGAGAGGAATAAAGGAGAAAAAGGAGAAATAAACTTTCTCCTTAAGCAACTGCACTACTTCTAAAACATGTTAAATTATAGACTTGAATTTATCCTATGCCCAGAAACATTTTTCAGGTAAATTTGGCTGCCAGAAAGCTGACACCTTCACAAGTGAAAAGAAGAACCACTTTCTGAAAGACTACTTCCCATCTTTACTATACATTAATGAGCCATTCTTGTTCGTAACTTTACCTCATTGTGAATAACAGACCAATTCAGAGTTCATTTTGCTGAATCAGTGAGCTGGAGCAGTGAGGTTTTGCATTTTGGAAGCTAGCATCTGCACCTGAAGGAATAAATTTGTTCCTTCATGTAACAAACACCAACTGTTTTTGTCAATAGATCATGGGAATTAGAAAGAGATATTAGATTAGATTATACTATGAGTGACAAAATACACACACGGGCACATATACATATATGTATATATGCACGTCTATCTACACAAGTGCATATATGTATACATGTACACATACATGTACACATAACAGTTGTTACCTCCTGATGATTTTGGTTTCAGGACTGACACAGACCACAGGCAAACAAAAATACAGTCTCAGTCTAGGAACTTGGTCATTCAACATAACTTTATCATTGAAATCACTTCCCCAAAGATGCAGTTAACTTAAAATGAAATAAAATACCTTAAATTTTTAAAATTTATTTGTGATCAGGTCCACTAATAGTATCATAGCTCTATGTGCGAGCAAGTTTGTTTATGAGATCAGCTTCATCCACAGAAACAAATTAATCAAAAAATGCAGAAAGGGCCCTATCCGGCTTGGCTCAGTGGATAGAACCCTTGGATTGAAGGGTATCAGGTTCTATTCCAGTCAAGGGCACGTACCTCCGTTGCAGTCTCGATCCCCAGCCCTGGTTGGGGTGCCAGTAGAAGGCAACCAATGGATGTGTCTCTCTCACATTGATGTTTTTCTCTCTGTCTTTCCACTCTCTTTAAAAAAAGAGAAAAAAATGCAGAAAGGTACATAGGCCCAGTGATCCAAGCTTTCTAAAACACCCCATTCATAGATAACAGTTCTTTGCAAATGGATTAAGAGAATCAGGACATTCTAATATTTTTGACCCAAATATCCTCCTTTGCCTGGGTACATCACAAAATCATCATCTTAATGTCCACAGGCAAAGAGGGAAGTTAGTGAAGCATAGATATACTGAGAATTGCAGGGACAATTCAGGACACTCATCACAACCCAAAGAAATGTCTCAGTTATATAACTACTCGGTAATATCCCTCATTTAGATTTGCCTTGTCCATATTCAGAACACTTTGTACTCCATAAAAGTAAATTTCCATAAACCTCAATTTACTGTTCTAATCCGTACCGCCCCCCCCCCCCATAAGAAATTTGAAAGAATGTGACTTTGCTATGGCTAAAAAATTAGAAAGTCATTATGAGCTGGGTGCTTTTTCTGAATTGATCCTACAGAGCTAAAAAAATGTCTACATTTGTGTAGTTCTTGTTATGGACTGAATTCCCCCACTCCCACCCCCACTCCTAATTCATATATTGAAGTTGTTATCTCCAATGTGATCTTATTTGGAAAAAGGAGGGAATTAAGGTTAAATGAGGTCATAAGGATGGGGCCCTCGTCGGACAGGGTTGGTGCCCAAAAAAGAAGAGGGATAGACACCAGCGCTCTCTCTTTCTCTCCACATGTGAGGACATAGTAAGAAGGCAGCTGCATGCAAGCCAGGAAGAGAGCTCTTACTAGGAATTGAATCTGCTGACATCTTGATCTTGGACTTCCAGCCTCTAAAATTGTGAGAAATTAAATCTGTCATTTACGCCACACAATCTGTGGAATTTTTGTTATGGAAGGCCAAACAGATTAAGATAGTTTTTTATTTTTTATTTTACTTTTCAAAAGACCTCTAAATGAGTCATCAGTTTCCTCTTATAATCCTGAGACTAGCTCCATATTGCAAGGACAATAGAGGCACATAACTATTGAATGATTGTCCAAGGGCATATTTAGCTTGAGGCATCTGGAGGTACTTTCAGAGTGCTCAGGATTCTGATGATTCTGGTGCAGTGCTCTGGTGGTGAGAGGTGGGCAGATGACCCTGCCATCCCGCCCCATCCTATAGTGTTATTGCTCTAGTCACCACTGCCATGTCCTCTGGGACCCTGGGCAGGAAAAACCTTTAAGAAGCGCTGAGGTATCCCTGGTGGTATTAGTTTTAGGGCATCTGTCATGGAAAAGCAAGGTTGCTCTTCGTTTTCTTACTGCTTTGAGTCCAATGATACATACTCAACACTACCATGTTCTCTCTCCAGCTCCATTTCACTGTCTTCTTAAACAGGGCAAACAGATATGATTGAAACCCTTTCTTAATGCCTCAGGATTATCATCATGTAGATCAGTTTTGACTGAGTTCTAGAATCTAGTGATTCTAGATAAAAAGAAATATTTTTTTTTTCTATATTGAATAGAACCAGACAGCTTTTTGTTGTTGCTTTTGTTTTCACCATTCCGGCAATAGGTTTGAAAATTTTAAAGAACTTTCTTTGTCTTAATTAGATGGCATTATGATACTCATTATAACAGATAATAGTTGATATTAATCAAAACAACCAACTTTCTAATTGAATTGATAAACCAATCAGTTCCCTAAGGCACTTTATAGCATAGTATGTAGAGTAAAAATAATTAGAAGTATTTGTACTATATGGTGAAAATTAAAAGTAAAAAATATGATTTGTAACTGTAATTTAAAGTGTTGAATCTCCCCTCCCCCCCCAATAATAATTATCATCTGTAATTCTCTGGGGGAAATTGCTAGTAAAATTCATGTGGACTTCCATAAACTGAAGAACCTAAGCCCAAAATTAAACAAACAAATACCTATTTTTACAAGAACAATATACACGTTTGCTTATTTAGTTAAACTAGATAGTCTCTACTCATCTAAGCAGCAGGAAGCTCTGAGAAGGATTTTGGATTGCCCGCAAGAAATACACATCTCCCTCAAATGCCCAGAAATTCATGTTTGATCCTTTCAAGCTTAATCTTTTATATTTTGATGTGAACAGAGAATTCTAAGCAAGTTTTGATGTGGAGGGCGAGTGGTGTAGTTAAGGGGAAGGATTTGTTGTCAGCCTTGGGGAGTTGAGGGAACTGTCATGGTCTCCACGGGGGCAAAAGTATACCTATGGGCTCAGGTTGCTATTAAAATACAGCTTCCTGTAGAAGGGGAAACTTTGCGCGCAGTAATTCCCAACCAGAACCCCCTGGAGGGCTTGCTGGGCCTCACTTCTAGAGTTCCTGCAGGTCTTGGGTAGGTCTGAGAATTTGCAAGGCTTACAAGTTAATACAAATTGCTGGCTGCTGGTGTTGGGGAGCCACACTTTGAGAATCACTGCTCTGGTGCTGTGTAATACAGTTTGATGACATGTTTAACTGGGTCCTCTATATTTTCCAAAGTCAAGTAAAATTTTGGAATGGTTAGTTCTTTGGATAAGTATAAGAGGTTTGGTTGCCAAAATACCTTCTAAGAGATCATTCAAAATCAAAAGTAAGTACAACATATAAGGTCTTGGAATAACAACTTCAACTTTTAAAGCTTCCCAAGGCAAATATCTTCTGCCTTAAAAAATGTGTGTGTGTGTGTGTGACCATTTGCAACAGAATGGATGGAACTGGAGACCATTATGCTAAGCGAAATAAGCCAGTCAGAGAAAGATAAATATCACATGATCTCACTCATTTATGGAATATAATGAACAACATAAACTGATATACAAAAACAGATCCAGAGACAGAGAAGCATAGATCAGACAGTGTAACCTCAGAGGGAAGGTAGGGGAGGGTGGGGGTAAGGGGGCATAAGGACACATATGTAATATCTCAATCAATAAAGAAATTTAAAAAAAAAGAAAGTAGAAGACTAGTTAAGAAAGATAAAGGAACCATTTTTAAAAAGGTATGCAGGAGATCTAAGGATGAAATCTAAATTTTTTATTCTGAATCTCATTTTTCATATGTATTTGAGGAGAATATTTGAAAAAAGTCAATTTACCACAGTCTCTAAAATCAAAGATGTAAATTGCTGTTTTTGTATGCCCGGAAAGTCTATAGGTAGGCAAACAGGTCTTTTAACTTTTTAAAAATCATATATAAAACATTTTATATTTGTAAATTATACATTTTCCAAAAAAATATGTTACTCTCAAGAGCTTCCCAAAACCATTCAGAAACACACAGGGTAGGCAAAAGTAGCTTTCCAGTTTTCTGTATGGAAAAATACATGCAGGTTATGATTATTACAGTAGCTTTATTAACTGTGTTTTGCTGACTCACAACTATAGCCCTACTTTTTCCCACCTCTGCATATATAGTTAATTTTAGAAAGAAAACATATATCTCTAATATAGAGAAATCCTTACATGCGAATACTGGCTATTTTTAAAATCACTGCAATATTAATTAAAACTATTGATTAAACATTATGTGGACTATGTTCCACAAATAAACCAAAAAGTGGTAATTTCTCTCTTACTTTTAAAAAGCAATTTGAACAAAGAAAAGCACCATTGAATACCCATGTGACAATGTACACAGTGGCCCGGTTCAGACACTATGTAAATATCTAAGACATGTACTGTCTCAGAGACAATGGCCCCACTGTACGTCGGGGCTGGGTGAAGAGGCAGGAGTGCTGCGTGCTCAGACAGTTATGTTGAGTAGAAATCAATACCCCACTTCCAGTGTGTCAAGATGGGTTCATGGAGATTGTGGGATTTCACTCTTCATTTCTCCTACTCTTCTCACAACCAAGTCCTCAGTGTATTTTTTTTAAAATGGTGCAGAGGGTGATTATGTTAAAATAACAGACATTTAAATGTTAACCTTTTATCTCGTAACATCTTTGATTTAAAGGGTTTCAAATGAAAAATTGATTGGTAGTAGGCTTTAAATGATGCCAGAACAAAGCTTACCTTCATGTGGAAGTAGCCAGGGAATCGTTTTTCTGGAAACTTGCTATTGTCACATTGTCATCTACAGAATGGAACTCAAAACTAAGTGGCAGGGAGGTTGCTTATGACTAAAGATTCAAAAGGATCTCACTGCAGGGAAAGTGCCTACAACCCCGACATGTGCCCTCCCCTCACATTTACCCAGGGAGGCTGGTATTCACTGGCTGGTGAGTTTGCCAACCTTTTGGAATACCCATGAAATTCTGGAAGGATCAGTCCTATTGGTCAGGACAAGATGCTTAGCTGCCAAATCTATGCAATCAAAACAAATTTACCCAGTATGCCTTGCAAACTCTCAGAATAAGGTCATCAAACTTCAAAGCTCTCCAAGGCAATTATCTTCTGACACACATTAATGAATGTGCTCCCTTCTCTCGCCTTTGTAACATAACAGCACAGTTATTTTATAATCAGACAAAAGTTGTGGCTCATCTTACTCCTCCACTTACTAGCTCTATGAAAAGAAAACGCTGATTACCCAATATGAGCCCCAACTTTCGCATAGGTAAATGGGGAGGTAGAACTAGGGTTTTGTCATAAGAATTAAGAAATAGATGTAGAGCACCTGGAATATTATAAGCACTAAAAAATACTGGTTTATTCCTTATTCTCAAGGATTTTAAAGATAGCACTTATTAAAACTCCTTTGTATTTTACTCTGAATCACACTGTGGTAGTATCTATGAATGAAATATGTTCTTAATTTCAGGAAATCATCTACCGGTCAATATGAATGTATTATAAGGGTAGTCCCATTATAAAGGCGAGTTTTAAAAAATATATAGTTTCTCTACAAGTATTGCAAATGTAATACATTTCAAAAAATAAACAGGAAATAGGTGCTATTGCTTAGTGTTTTGTGAGCTGGAATGTTATTCCTAATTTGAAATCATTGGAGTGGGATGTTATTCTCTTGATTGGAGAGTAGCCTCCAGGGGATATTTGTACACTCTGATGTTTGGGGGAATATGTTATTTACCACCTGTAAGTTGCCTATCTTGTTATTTTTGTTGGGAGTAAAGCTGCAGCCTTTACCTCCATTAGGTAGTGTAGTTTGGCTAATGGATGGGTAACAGGAAAGAGTGTAAGGGGAAGCCAATGTTAATGTGAACTCCTGCCGTTTTTATTATAGTGGCACCCGCAATAGTTAAGGTTGAGCAGCTGTTTCCATTATGAACTCCTATTTCAGGGGTTTATAACTGAGCTGTAAAAATTTGCTCTAGGCTAAATCCCCGCTCATCGGGTCTTAGCCTGGGAGAATTTTTCCCCCTACAATTCTTTTTTTTTGAAAAGAAGAAATCAATTTAGCCATTTAAAATAAATAACCTAAAAACACAAACATTTTTCAAAAATGTTGAATTTTCATCCTGTTAATTCCAGATGTTTGAGTTGATGGTAATTATATTCCCATGACTCTAACAAGAAAAGTACTTATGAAATCATACCTTTGAAATGTACATTTCCAATGTCTAATGCTGACTGATGTAGCAATTTACCAAGACAAGCAGTATCTTATGCCATAAAACTAACTATGTGTCAAAAATATACCAATATACCTTTTACCTTAGTAATATTAATTTATTTAATACTCATACCTGGCTATAGAAATTGGAGTAACTCTTTCTAGAACTTGTTAAATTCCTTTGTATTTTAGCAGAGCAATAAATTGACATGTTAAACTGAGGAAAAATTATTGAAGACATTGATGGCATTTTATACATATGCTTACACATCTTTGAGAGATAAAGGAGGGCTTACCGACCTGGCCAGACAAAGCTTTATATACACATGATGACAATAGGAGTCCACATGGTACAATAGAAAGACTACAGATATTGATATCACAACATGTTTTAAAATATAGGCATTATTATTACTTAAGTACGGTGAAGCCAACAGATCAGGAGACAACTGTCATCGAACAAATGGTGGTTATTCTCATAGATCCCAAGAGAAGGGCCTGCCACACTGTGGAGGGCCCCACAGGGAGCACCAGGGTGGTCAAGAGACAGAGGGAGAGGGAAACAGTGTGTGTGAGAAGCTTTATTGTGGTTTCCATGAGAAGGAACAGAAGAAGCAAACTTAACGGGTTTAGGATTGTCTAGTTTGAATAATTTCTGGGGGCTCTGGGACATAGGAACTGTCCCTAGTTGTGTGGTGCCTGGGCCTGTGGTGATTAGGGCAGGGGGATAGTGCTTCAGAGTGTGAGAGCATGATAAATGAGGTGGTTGGGGGTGTGAGCTCTGTTCTGGACTGGTAGGTTTACATTGAGAGGTGCACTGACTGACTAGTTGTTTTCTATCTCTAGGAATTGCTAGCCCTCCAGAGTCAACAAAGTTCAGACGTTAATGTGTCAGAATACAGATCACGAAAAGCATGGTCAATACACAGTACTTGGGCCCAACTTCTGGGCCTGAGACTTCCCTATGTGCTGTACTGGATACCAAACAAGAGTTAACATTTGACTTTCAATTTTCACCTTTACCTTCTCAATTGGCATCCAGACATTTTCTCTTATTAGTTGTGTACCCTGGGGCAAGTTACTAAACCCCACTGTGCTTCATTTTTCTCATCTTTAAGATGATGAGAATTAAATAGTACATTTCATAGGGTTGTTGTGAATAGTATATGAAATAATCCATGGAAAGCAATCATGGCTGGCCCTAACCAGTTTGGCTCAGTGGCTAGAGCGTCGGCCTGCAGACTGAAGGGTCCCAGGTCAATTCCGGTCAAGGGCACGTACCTTGCTTGGGGGCACATCCCAGTGGCGGGTGTGCAGGAGGCGGCTGGTTGATGTTTCTCGCTCATTGATGTTTCTAACTCTCTATCGCTCTCCCTTCCTCTTTAAAAAGAAAAAAAAAAATAAGCAATCATTAGCTAAGCGCTAAATAAATGGTAGCTTTTCCATAAATGTAATTTTCTTGTAAACCCAACTCTTCATTGCACAGGTCTATGGACTTGGAGTGGTGGTTTTGAAAAACTGCTCTGAGTCCAGTGGTGTAGGGAGAAAGGCATTCCCGTTCTTGTCAGAGGACACATTGGTTATCACTTTAGCTTGGTTGTTATGTTTCATTTTAACTGCATAATAGGAAGAGAGCTCCAGGGAGTTCCAAGAACACTCAACGCAATGGCAGGATATGCAGATAAACCGAGCGGGTTGCTAAACGGGCCACCTTGCTTATTCTCCTATCCATGCTGCTCCTGGTCTAGCCAGTTCTGCCAGGGACTGCAGAGGACACTGGTTCGGATCTAAATTTCTTCTACCTCTGGCTAACATGGCCACTCAGAGCCAATATAATCAACTCTTATCTGCTTAGGGGGAAGTTTGTTTCTTTAAAAATATTTTTTTATTGATCTCAGAGAGGAAGGGATAGGGAGAGATAGAAACATCAATGATAAGGGAGAATTGATTGGCTGCCTCCTACACATCCCCTACCGGTGCTTGAGCCTGCAACCCTGGCATATGCCTTGACTGGGAATCGAATCCTGATCTCCTGGTTCATAGGTTGACACTCAACAACTGAGCCACACTGGCCAGGTGGTTTTTTGTTTTTTAAGTTTCATTTTACTTTGTTTTGGGAGAACTCAAGTTCACCTGCTACCCGCTTTCTTCTCAAAATAAACAAACCCTTAAACCTCCAAGAGAATAGGCAAAACCTAGCCAAGAACAGAGTAATGTACAATCTTACAAATATTTTCTTCAATCATTTTGGAAACTGTTACACACATATTTCTAATAGGGAACAATAAATATTTGTTTTTCATGCAACATAAAACATATACGATAGTAGCTTTATTCAGCATTCCTATAATTATATGGAACTATGTGGTCCAATTACAATTTTTTAAATGGTAAATGTTGGCTTTTACAGGGATGTAGCTACTTGGAATAAATGGAATAAATGGATTTTTTTTTTAAGGGTAAAGGAAAAGAATCCTTCTAAAGCTGTGACAAAAGCAAAGGCTCTTGCCTGGCTGGTGTGGCTCAGTGATTGAGTGTTGACCCATGCACCAAGAAGTTGCCAGTTCGAATTCCGGTCAGGGCACATGCTTGGGTTGCGGGCTTGATCTCTGGTGGGAGCCAGAGGCAGCGTATCGATGTTTCTATCTCTCTCTCTCCCTTCCTATCTCTAAAAATCAACAAAAACATATTAATAAAAAAAGCAAAGGCTCCTGCACTTAAACAACGATAAACCAGTTGTATTAAAGGAAATTTTTTTCCAAATTGTGTCCCTAGAATCCCATGAGATATCAACATACGGATGTTCTTTGTATCCCATAGATATCAATAGATTGATCCAGCAATCAATAAACTAATTTCTGGTAAATAACTTTGGAAACTGTTGGGTTAAACCCATCTGTTACCATAGGAGTAATACACTAACATACTTTAGGAATCTCCAAGAAAAATATGCAACATAAGACATTTTTCATCTTATTTAACTTCTAACCACACTATTTTTTAAAGGGTGTTTATGTACAGAGGTATCATTAATATTCCATTGATCAAAGTTTGGAACATACTAAAATCGAACTGAGGAGTCCCGTGAACAAGGATTGTCTATGTTGCTACATAAGACCGTTGCCTTATCCTGTGCATGAAATTCAGTCATAATTTTGGTCTACCCGTACCCAATGGGAGTGTGCAGGACTTCATTTAAGTTCCTGGGCACCCAGGAGTCAGTTTACCGACAAAACTAACCCCTTCTGCCAGTAATTTGTATTATTAAAGTATTTAACATCAAAGAGTGTCATAAAATAACACATTCTAATTATGTTTCTTTCCATTCATTTGTTCATTCACACATCCACTTACTAAACTTTTTTAGAGTGCATTAAATCCTTGAAATTAGTTTATTGTTTCAGCTTTAGTTTCTTTCTCTCATAAAAGTTTAGCATCCATTTCAAAAGTTTTAAGAATAAAACAAAATGCTTGAGAAGAAGGAGAAACTAATGAGGGCAGACTTGGGAATAAGGCTGCTTTTCCAGAAAATAGAAAACAAAGTGATCTCCAAAGATTGGTTTTGAGAATGATCTTTACAAAATCTCTTCTAAACTTGTATGGTAAATGTGTGAAAGGAGCGCGAGACAATCCTAAACAATGCAATGCTACACCAATAGCAATGCATTACACAGGCTTGTGTGACTAAAAAGGATAAGTTCATATGTGCCAATGTAAATCATTATTAAAATGTCACCACATTTACTACACAAATATCATAGCTATACAAATGAATTTCTAAACAAAGAAAAGCAACTTAATCATAGTATTCCACCAAGTTTACTAGGTAGAAGTCTGGGGTTTTATTCTAGGCATTATCCTTATGTATACATACTTTCTACATCATATGGAGTGAACAGAATTTTTATATTTTGGGTTTTTTTTAAATAAACTTAGAACAAGGATTGTCTATGTTGCTACATAACCTTCATAATTATTATAATGTCTTATACTCCATAAATTAGTTGTGTTCTAATTTACTTAAATACTTCTCTACTGGATGATTTCCAAATATCTGTAAATAATGCTGCCCTGAAGACTTTGAGTAGTAGCTTTTCGCCATCTTTTGGTTTAGGCAACATTTTCAACAGTGGAATTACTATATTTACAGTTCTTGTGCCATATTTACATATTGCATTCCAAAATTATACCACGTTACATTGTCATCAATGATGCAGAATAATTACAATTTTCATTTTAGTCTAGACCAGCAATGAGTACTAAAAGTAAATAAAATCTCACTAATTTAATTGGTATAACATGATATATTGATATTCAGTTAATTTGTTTTTCTTAAACTCTGAGATTAGGCCTTTTTTTATGTTTCTTTATTAACTTGCCTTTCAGGTATTTAGCATCTTTCACCCTTATCTACTGGAGTCTATTTCTCTTTCAAATTTGTACGTGCTCTTTAGGTATTTAGGTGTTATCTAATTATAAACAATAATATTTTATCCTGAACTTATCTTTTTATATCAGGTTTTATACATTTTTTGTATAAAAGTTTATTTATATTTGTTTTCAAAGACATGTGTGGAGATTTAATTAATTTTTGTTGTCAATTTCTAATTATCACTTTAATGCCTTATATTCCATAAAGTAGTTGTATTCTATTTACTTAAATAGCATTGTGATCAGAGATGGTAATCAATAATGCCTCCAATTTTTTGAAGTTATTTTATGGCCTTTACGTGACTGATTTTATAAATGTTTCATGTGTACTTGAAAATAGCATGTACTTTTTAGTTCTTAGAGCAATGCTATATATATGCCAGTTAGATCAAACTTATTTTTATATTGTTGCTATTTATATACTTTTAAAAATTATCTGCTTACTACTGGTAGAAGTGTGTTAAAATCCCCATTCTTATGGTGAATTTTGTTTTATATATTTTGAGGCTATCTTCTTGGGTGCATACATATTTAGAATTAGTCTTTCTTTTGTATGAAATGCGTTTTTGTGATTATATAGTAATCTTTTTATATGTAATAGATTTTAACTAAATCTACTTTATTTGGTATTAACATGAATACATTAGGTTTTCTTTCATTAGTATTTTCCCCTATCATTTTACTTTCATTTTTTTTTTACATCTTTAGGTTTTAGGAATGTCTCTTAGAAATAGCATAACACTAGATTTTAATTGTTATCAAACCATTATGTTTAGACTTTATGTTTATTATAATTACTGATTTATTTTGGCTTATATTTGCAATTTATTTTGCACTTTGTTTTTAATTTTGCTTTTTCTGTATTTTTTAAAGTTCTTCCTGTCTCTCATCCCCCCATCATTGTTTTTTTTTCTTTAGTTATCCTAAAATCTTTTTGTCTTTGACATTCTGTAGTTTCACTACAATGTGCCTTAAGGAATTTTTAATTCTAGAACTCACTTTAATTATAGAATCTGAAAGTTTATGCCTATATCTAATTATGAAAAATTATTAATTACTGTCTCTTACAAATTTCCAAAATTGTCCAATTTATGAAATTTTATTATACATTTACTGTGCCTTCTCATTCTATTCTCCATCTTTTAAAAAAATATATTCCTGAGATATTTATTTATTTATTTTTTCTTTTTCTTTTTTTCTTTTTAATCAAATGTTTTTATCCCATCTCAACAACTTTTTGTTAAACTTGTTCAGAAGAAATAAAATGTGCTGAGTTAAATTGTCTGAGATATTTATTTTTTAAAATCTTTATTGTTGAAAGCATTTTATGTCCCCTTTGTCTTCCCATTAACCCCTTCTAGCTCGCCTTTCCCATTCCCTGCCTCTTGCCACCCCCTCCCACCCCAGGCCTTCACCACCCTATTGTCTGTGTCCATGGGTTATGCATATATGCATACAAGTTCTTTGGTTGATCTCTTCCCACCCACTACCCACCCATTCCTGCCTTATGCTGAGATTCGACAGTCTGTTCCCTGTTTCTATGTCTTTGGATCTGTTTTGTTCATTACATTCCACATATGACTGGGATCATGTGATACTTGTCTTTCTCTGACTGGCTTACTTCGCTTAGCATAATGCTCTCCGGGTACCTCCTTGCTGTCTCAAAGGGTAAGAGATCCTTCTTTTTTTACTGCTGCATAGTATTTATTCTCCATGTCTCTCTCTCTTTTTTCAAATTTTATTTTATTGTTTAAAGTATTACAAATAATAGTACATATGTCTCCTTTTCCCCACATTGACCTTCCCCCGGTATTCTCCATGTCTCTTAATGTCACCTTCATAGGTTCAATTTTTTAAATCTCTGCAGTGCCTTCTGCATAATTTCTTCAGCTCTATATTATAATTCTCCAATATTTTCTCTAATTTTATATAATATGCTCTCTAACAATCTACTAATTAAAAATATTTGGTTGTTATATTATTTTTTTCTAGAAGTTTTATTTATTTGTTTTTCAACCCTGCCTCATATATATATATTTTACTTTTCATTCTCATATTTTAATTTATTCTTGTTTTTCTATGAAATTTCTATAATCTGAACTTACGGGGGGTCTAATGTTATACCACATATTTTTTCTGCCAACTTCTTACTCATTGTAAATTGTTTTTTTTAGGTGTTTCATAATTTTTAGTTGTAAGATCAATTTTTGCTACACTTTATCTGTGCAAATCCAGTGCAGCCTGAATTGAGGGTATGCTTTTTCAGAGAGAATTTTCTTTTGCTGTTGCCAAGTTTCCCATTTGTGTTGCTAGTCTGGGACACATTTTAAGTTAATGTCTCTGTGTCGGTTTTTTAGGACCATGCTATAAAATTGAATCTTGAGCTTGTGTCGTCCTGTAATTATAGATCTTAAGGAATGCCTTTTCTTTTTCACCCAGAGTCAAGGCAAAGACATTCGGCTCTCTTCTGATTCCCTTTGACAGAGAATATATATGTTTCCTTGTCAAACTTTCACTGAGCTGTGGACATTTGAAGGTTCTGACTTCACCATGAACCTAGTTCCAACTCTATCCCCCTTTTTTAGTGGATTCAAAGTTTTGTCTCCCATCTATTCATGGTTAAAACTGGAGCCCCTAACTTACCAGGTCAAACCTACCTCTACCACCCCCACTCTTAGTCCTCTACCGGCCCTATATTTTTGGTCCCTTCCTACCTCACTGGTTTTCAACTTCCTCTTTGTTTTCTATCTTTGAAGATCTCTCTTACTCTCTTATGGGTTCTGATTTTATTTATTTATTTATTTATTTATTTATTTATTTATTTATTATTATTTTTTTAGGATTCCTGGATGTTTTATAGAATAAATATTTTTAGATTATTTAACATACCACACCACATAATGGAAGATCTTTGGAAGTATTATCCCAAGGCATACATTGAAGTGTATTATATTTATTGTTGATTGATGTTATTTCAGAAATGATTTGCACAGTATTTTTAAAAAACAATTTTAAAATGATACAAAAATAGAGAAACTGCTATATGAGGACAGATTTTGATTACTCTTTCTGAAAAAATAACAGTTAAAAAGAGAATGATTGCTTGGCCAGCATGGTTCAGTGGTTGAGAATCGACCTATGAACCAATTCCCGGTCAGTGCATATGCCCAGGTTGCAGGCTCGATCCCCAGTGGGGGCACGCAGGAGGCAGCTGATCAATGATAGCTCTCATCATTTCTCTCTCTCTCTCTCTCTCTCTCTCTCTCTCTCTCTCTCTCTCTCTCTATTCCTCTCTGAAATAAATAAAAAAAATATATTTAAAAAAGAGAAGTGATTGAGGACTACAAATATTTTAAGTTTGGCCATGGAAATTTGGATGTCTTTGCTAAATTTCAACATAAGGGGCTTCTCTATTTTTAAGAGAAATTAAGATGTTTTATATTTTATTGTTAATCATTGGGACTGTCCTGGAGGAAGATTTTAACCCCACAGTAAGTTTTCCCTGTTGTATTTATTAAAAACTGACTTCTGGTTAAATGAATGCAGTATAAAAATTATATCTTTTCTCTCATCTGCTAATAATGTAAAAATTCACACTTCCTGGGAACCACAAAATGGCTGTCTCCAAGCAATCACTTCTCTTTTTAATTGTTATCTTTTCAGAAAGAATAATAAAAATCTGTCCTCATATAGCAGTTTCTGTGTTTTTTTGTATCATTTTACAGTTTTTTTTAAAAAAACTGTGCAAATCATTTCTGAAATAACATACCACTGGTCCTGATCTCTTTCTTTCTTTCTTTCTTTCTTTCTTTCTTTCTTTCTTTCTTTCTTTCTTTCTTTCTTTCTTTCTTTCTTTCTTTCCTTCCTTCCTTCTCCTCTTTTTCTTTAATTTTTAGAAATCCTCAATGGAGGACATGTTTTTATTGATTTGAGAGAGGAAAGGAGAGAGAAAGAAAAACCATCCATGTGAGGGAGAAACAAGGATCAGTTGGCTCAGACACAAGCCCCAACCAAGGACACAACCAGCAACCTGGTCATGTGCCCTGACTAGGAAACCACCACCTTCTGGGACAACGCTCCAGCCTATTGACCCATATCAGCCAGGGCTTCTTTATTTCTTCTCATTATTTCTCCCCTCCTTTATTTACATAATACTCCATGTTTCAATGTAAAGAAATTTGATTCATCAGAATTTCTCTTAGAAAGGGTCACTTTAGTTATTTGTAATGACTGTCTTGTCAAAGGTTTTGGGTCCAACTGAGACCTGTTTTTTTGTAGGGTTGTCACCCAGCTTTCTGAAGAAAGAGGGAGCTACTAACACTGCTATTTAATATAAACAAAGGATTTGAGAGCTGATTTGATATTGGAGGTAGTGGAGCACAAGAAGAGGCAGAATTCTGGTAAAAAAAGAAGTCTGTTGATTATTTATTGTGAACTGTCTTTGTAACTTGAGAAAATTTTCTTGACATTCACTTTATTCTTGGTGTGAAACTAAACTGATAAAAGAAGAGTTTTCTACCTAGGAATATGTGAAGCAAAATGTTGTCAGCTCATGTGGGTGAAGAACCTGGGGTAAAGGAAAGGCCAGTGGCCCTCTTGGTTACAACAATATTCACAAAATTCTAGTTACTTGCTTGATTTCCTATGTGAAGTCCTCTCAAATTTTCTTGTATAAAAACAGATCAATCGTACAATTTCTCTGAATAATATATATATTTGTTTAAAATTTAGATGTCCAGATATTTTCATCTGCATAATGGCTTTCACCTTGAAGAATAAAACAATTAGGAACTAAGTAATAATTTGTGATTTTAGTCTATTTTTAGATTTATACTTCTATATACAAAATTACACATATCCTATCTAATAATAGACAAACATGGTAATTGACCGTACCTTTGCTACGCCTCCCATTGGCTAATCAGCGCAATATGCAAATTGGCCGCCATCTTTGTTGACGGTTAATTTGGACATGTAGGCTCCAAGCGACAGAGTGAAGCCCGCCAGCCCTGGGCAGGAGCAGCGAGCGAAGGCTGGTGTGGCGAGCCAAGAGCACAGAGGGAAGCCTGCCACTCCAGCCTCGCCCCAGGGCCTGAGTGGTGAGCAAAGAGCTAAGCCCGCAGCGCTTGCTCCACCCCCGGGGCCCAAGCGAAGAGTGAAGAGTGAAGCCCGCAGCGCTGGCTCCACCCCCGGGGCCCAAGCGAAGAGTGAAGAGCGAAGCCCGCAGCGCTGGCTCCACCCCCGGGGCCCAAGCGAAGAGTGAAGAGCGAAGCCTCTGCGCCAGCCCCTCCTGGCGAAGAGCGAAGGCCTGGGTTCCGGGCGCCGGAGGAAAACTGGTGCCAGCAGCCAAGGGAAGGGGTCCCCGAGGGGCCCCAGACTGTGAGAGGGCACAGGCCGGGCTGAGGGACCCACCCGAGTGCACAAACTTTTGGGAATCGGGCCTCTAGTGTATATATATGCCCAGCAACCGACCGGCAGAATGACCAGATGACTGGAGTGACCAGTCACTATGACCAGTCCTACTGGGGCCCAATTGGCCGGATTGTCACCTCCAAACTCGTATGGCCCCTCCCCTTGGCTGGCCTCACCCCTGATCAGCTCCCCCCAACCCTCTCTCCCATTCTGAGGTGCCCAAGAGCTGCCCTGAGGCTGGGAGCCCCAGTGGGGAGGGGCTTGGTTCCTGGCTGTGCTCCTCCAGACCTTGAGAGCACCAAATTACAAATGCGGCTGCCAGGAGGGAGGCCTGGCCGGGAAGCAAAGAGGGTGAGAACTGAGAAAAAGCCTGTCTGGAAGAACCCACACTATGGTCAGCCACGCCCCCCACCCCCAACTCCAGCCTAGCCCCGCAGGCTGCCTGACAGAGGCAGGTGTGGAGAGGGCTCCCTGGGCATGCAAGGGGGGTGCACTGCAGCCCCTGCACACCACTGCTGCCCCTAACTAGCCTGTGCCTGCCTCTGCCCACCCACCCAACCGTGCTGCAGCCACTGTCTCCTCGTGCTCACGCTGCCGCTGCAGCCACCAAAGCCTCCTCCTGCGCTGCACCTCTGGCTGGCATCGGATGCCCAATTCTCAACCCGCCCTGCCTCTGCCTGTTTGCAATGATTGGGAAGAACAGGACAGGCTGGCTCAGTGCGCTAGAGCATTCCCTTCCCCTGCCACAGCCAGCTCCCTGGGTCCTCCTCTCTGTGCTGAGGGATAAGGCTGACCTGGGCGAATGCCTGGTGCTCTTGCCCGGGGTACACTGGGAGGCATAGTTCTTGGAAACCTAGAGCCCAGTCTATATGAGGAAAAGAGACAGAGTAGGAATTGAAAGCATGTAGTGTGGGGAAAAATAAAGGAAATATTTTAAAATGTATCAGAAGTCTTTATTTGGGTATTGTACAGTCACAGGCCATATTTGATTTCTTCTTTCTACTATTTTGGTCTTTATATTTTCTATAAGACATGCCCTACCTCTATCATCAGAAAACAAGGGATGTATATTTTCTAAATAATTGATTCTAATGATTAAATGGAATTGTGCTGCTAGCTAAACTCAGATTGCAATATAGTAGAATCAAAGAACACTATAACTCCCAGGAAGCACCACACCTATTGCAGCCCTGAAGCTCACAGAGACCGAGGGAGCGCGTGAAAGAACACGATGCACTGGTGCTCTGGAGGCGCCTGCACAGTTCCTGGTCTTGGGGGACTGGGTGGTACATACACCTACTACCCGCAGCTCCTCCCCACTGCTGACTTGGCCCAATGGTCCCCATTGGGTTGGGCCAGCAGACCCCACCCATGCACGAATTCATGCACTAGGCCTCTAACGTTTAAATAAAACTTTCAGTAATCAAGAGTCTTTAAAAATTATCATTCATAGTAGCACTACTCACAAGAGCTAAAAAAAAAAAAAAAGCAGAAACTGCTCAAATGTCCATCAAAAGATGAACCAATGAGCAAATGGTAGTATATTCATACAATGGAATATTTTTCAGCAAAAAAAAGAAATAAAGTACTGGTACAAATTACAACATGGATAACCCTCAAAAAATTATGCTAGGGGAAAATGTAGGGCAGGGGTCCTCAAACTACGGCCCACGGGCCACATGCAAATACAAATATTGTATTTGTTCCCATTTTGTTTTTTTACTTCAAAATAAGATATGTGCAGTGTGCATAGGAATTTGTTCATAGTTTTTTTTTAAACTATAGTCTGGCCCTTCAACAGTCTGAGGGACAGTGAACTGGCCCCTGTTTAAAAAGTTTGAGAACCCCTGATGTAGGACATAAATGTCCACATGTTATATAATTCCATTAATATGGCATATCCAAAATAGGTAAATCCATAGAGATAGAATGTAGATTGGTGGTGGCCAGGATTTGGGGACTTGGAAAAAAAGAATGGAAATTACTTAATGGATATGGTGTTTCTTTTCAGGGTGATAAATACTGTTTTAGAACTAGAAGGTTGCACAACATGTGAATGTATTAAATACTACTGAATTGTTTATTTTTTTTTTATTTTTTTTTATTTTTTTATTTTTTTTATTGCTTAAAGTATTACAACGGGTATTACATATGTGTCCATTTTATCACCCCGCCCTAGACAGTCCCCTAGCCTCCCCTATCCCCCAGTGTCTCATGTCCATTGGTTCTGCTTATATGCATGCATACAAGTCCTTTGGTTGATCTCTTACCCCCCTACCTCCTGCCCCCCAACCCTCCCCGGCCTTCCTGCTGCAGTTTGACAATCTGTTTGAGGCTGCTCTGGCTCTGTATCTATTATTGTTCAAAAGTTTATAATGGTCTCTATTATCCATGAATGAGTGAGATCATGTGGTATTTTTCCTTCATTGACTGGCTTATTTCACTTAGCATAATGCTCTCCAGTTCCATCCATGCCGTTGCAAATGGTAAGAGTTCCTTCCTTTTTAGAGCAGCATAGTATTCCATCGTGTAGATGTACCACAGTTTTCTAATCCATTCATCTACTGATGGGCACTTAGGCTGTTTCCAGATCTTAGCTATGGTGAATTGTGCTGCTATGAACATAGGGGTGCATATATCCTTTCTGATTGGTGTTTCTGGTTTCTTGGGATATATTCCTAGAAGTGGGATCACAGGGTCAAATGGGAGTTCCATTTTCAGTTTTTTAAGGAAACTCCATACTGTCTTCCATAGTGGCTGCACCAGTCTGCATTCCCACCAGCAGTGCACAAGTGATCCTTTTTCTGCACATCCTCTCCAGCACTTGTCGTTTGTTGATTTGTTGATGATAGCCAGTCTGACAGGTGTGAGATGATACCTCATTGTTGTTTTGATTTGCATCTCTCGGATGATTAGTGACTTTGAGCATGTTTTCATATGTCTCTTGGCTTTCTGAATGTCCTCTTTTGAAAGGTGTCTATTTAGGTCCTTTGCCCACTTTTTGATTGGATTGTTTATCTTCCTTTTGTTGAGTTGTATGAGTTCCCTATAAATTTTGGAGATTAGGCCCTTATCAGATATGACATTGGCAAATATGTTTTCCCACACAGTGGGTTTTCTTGTTGTTTTGTTGATGGTTTCTTTTGCTGTGCAGAAGCTTTTTATTTTGATGAAGTCCCATTTGTTTATTTTCTCTTTAGTTTCAAGTGCCCTAGGAGCTGTGTCAGTGAAGAAATTGCTTCGGCATATGTCTGAGATTTTGTTGCCTTTGGATTCTTCTAGAATTTTTATGGTTTCCTGTCGTACATTTAAGTCCTTTATCCATTTTGAGTTTATTTTTGTGTATGGTGTAAGTTGGTGGTCTAGTTTCATTTTCTTGCATATATCTGTCCAATTTTCCCAACACCATTTATTGAAGAGACTATCTTGGCTCCATTGTATGTTCTTGCCTCCTTTGTCAAATATTAATTGAGCATATTGGTTCGGGCCGATTTCTGGGCTCTCTATTCTATTCCATTGATCTATATGCCTATTCTTGTGCCAGTACCAGGCAGTTTTGAGAACAGTGGCTTTGTAATACAACTTGATATCTGGTATTGAGATCCCACCTACTTTGTTCTTTTTCAGGATTGCTGCAGCTATTCGGGGTCTTTTTTTATTCCAGATGAATTTTTGGAGAGTTCGTTCTAGATCTGTGAAGTATGCCGTTGGTATTTTAATGGGAAGTGCGTTGAATTTATAGATTGCTTTGGGTAGTATGGACATTTTAATGATGTTGATTCTACCAATCCAGGAACACGGTATGTCCTTCCATCTGTTTATGTCTTCCTCTATATCTTTTTTCAACGTCCTGTAGTTTTCTGAGTAGAGGTCTTTTACCTCTTTAGTTAAGTTGATTCCTAGGTAGCTTAATTTTTTTGGTGCAATGGTAAACGGGATTGCTTTTATAATCTCGCTTTCTGAAAGTTCACTACTGGTGTATAGAAATGCCTCCGATTTCTTGGGGTTAATTTTGTATCCTGCTACATTGCCAAATTCATGTATTAAGTCTAGTAGCTTTTGGATGGAGTCTCTGGGGTTTTGTATGTATAATATCATGTCGTCTGCAAATAAGGACAGTTTTACTTCCTCTTTTCCAATTTGGATGCCTTTTATTTCTTCTTCTTGCCGAATTGCAATGACTAACACTTCCAGTACTATGTTGAACAGGAGTGGTGAGAGGGGGCATCCCTGTCTTGTTCCTGTTCTTTGGGGAAATGGTGTTAGTTTTTGCCCATTGAGTATGATGTTGGCTGTGGGCCTGTCATATATGGCTTTTATTATGTTGAGGTATGATCCTTCTACTCCCACCTTGCTGAGAGTTTTTATCAAAAATGGGTGTTGAATTTTGTCAAATGCTTTTTCTGCATCAATTGATATGACCATGTGGTTTTTTTCTTTCAGTTTGTTTATGTGATGTATCACGTTTATTGATTTGCGGATATTGTACCATCCTTGCATCCCTGGGATAAATCCTACTTGGTCATGGTGTATGATCTTTCTGATGTACTGCTGGATCCGATTTGCTAAGATTTTGTTGAGGATTTTGGCATCTATGTTCATGAGGGATATTGGCCTGTAGTTCTCTTTCATTGTGTTGTCTTTACCTGGTTTTGGTATTAGGGTGATGCTGGCTTCATAGAATGAGCTTGGAAGTGTTCCTTCCTCTTGAATTTTTTGTAGTAGTCTGAGGAGGATAGGTTTTAGTTCTTCCTTGAATGTTTGGTAAAACTCCCCTGTGAAGCCGTCTGGTCCTGGGCTTTTGTTTGCTGGAAGCTTTTTGATGACTGCTTCAATTTCTTCCATAGTTATTGGCCTGTTGAGATTTTTAGATTCTTCCTGATTGAGTTTTGGAATGTTGTATTTTTCTAGGAATTTGTCCATTTCCTCCAGGTTGTCTAGTTTGTTGGAGTAGAGCTGTCCATAGTATTTTTTAATGATCATTTGTATTTCTGTGGGGTCTGTTGTTATTTCGCCTCTATCGTTTCTGATTTTGTTTATTTGGGTCCTCTCTCTTTGCTTCTTGGTGAGTCTGGCTAGAGGTTTGTCAATCTTGTTTATCCTTTCAAAGAACCAGCTCTTGGTTTCATTGATTTTCTGTATTGTTTTTTTGGTCTCTATGTCATTTATTTCTGCTCTAATCTTTATTATTTCCTTCCTTCTGTTCACTCTGGGGTTTTCTTGTTGCTCTCTTTCTAATTCTTTGAGTTGTAGAGTTAGATGATTTACTACCATGTTTTCTTGTTTTTTGAGATAGGCCTGTAGAGCTATAAACTTCCCTCTCAAGACTGCTTTCATTGTGTCCCATAGGTTTTGGATTGTTGTGTTTTCATTGTCATTAGTTTCCAGGATGTTTTTAATTTCTTCTTTGATCTCATTGGTAACCCAATCAATATTTAATAGCATGCTATTCAGCTTCCAGGTGTTTGAGTATTTTTGGTTGTTTTTATTGTAGTTTATTTCTAATATTATGCCATCGTGGTCTGTGAAGATGCTTTTTATGATTTCAATCTTCTTGAATTTGGGGATACTTTGCTTGTGACCCAATATATGGTCTATTTTTGAATATGTCTTATGAGCATTTGAGTAGAATGTATATTCCCTGGCTTTGGGGTGGAGTGTTCTGAAGATGTCTATTAAGTCCATCTGATCTAGTGAGTCATTTAGGATTGCTGTATCTTTGCTGATTGTTTGTCTAGAGGGCTTATCCAGTGCTGTCAGTGGTGTATTAAAGTCCCCTACTATGATTGTATTGTTGTCGATCTCTCCTTTGATATCTTCCAGGAGTTTTTTTATGAATTTGGGTGCTCCTGCATTGGGTGCATATATGTTTACCAGAGTTATATCTTCTTGTTGTATTGATCCCTTTAGTATTATGAAGTGGCCTTCCTTATCTCTTGTTATGGCCTTCACTTTGAGGTCTATTTTGTCCGATATAAGTATTGCTACCCCAGCTTTCTTTTCCTTTCCATTTGCCTGAAAGATATTTTTCCATCCTTTCACTTTCAGTCCGTGTGAGTCCCTTCTAATGAGGTGGGTTTCTTGTAGACAGCTGATGTATGGGTCATGTTTTTTTATCCATTCAGCCACTCAATGTCTTTTGTTTGGAGCATTTAGTCCGTTTACGTTTAAAGTTATTATTGAAAGGTACTTGTTTGTAGCCATTTCTGTTTTTGTGTGGCTGTTTTCTTTCTGAGCTTTTTATTTCTTATTTTTATACCAGTCCCTTTAGCATTCCTTGCATTGCTGGCTTGGTGGTGATAAACTCCCTTAGCCTTTTTTTGTCTGTGAAGCTTCTTATTTCCCCTTCAAGTTTGAATGATAGCCTTGCTGGATAGAGTATTCTTGGATTCAGTCCTTTGCTTTGCATCACTTTGTAAATTTCAGTCCATTCTTTTCTGGCCTGATGTGTTTCTGTTGAGAAATCATTTGACAATCTAATGGGAGAGCCCTTGTATGTAACTTTCCGTCTCTCTCTTGCAGCCTGTAAGATTCTCTCTTTGTCCTGAACATTTGCCATGGTAATTATGATGTGTCTTGGTGTGGGTCTTTTCGGGTTCACCTTGTTTGGGACTCTCTGGGCATGTGTGACTTTTTTCTTCCCCACCTCAGGGAAGTTTTCTGATATTATTTCTTCTAATAGGTTTTCTAATCCTTGTTCATCCTTTTGTTGTTCTGGTACTCCTATTATTCGTATGTTGTTTCGTTTCATGTTGTCCCAAAGCTCCCTTAGGCTGTCCTCCTGTCTTTTAATTTTTTTCTCCAATTGCAGTACATTTTGGGTGTGTTTTGCTTCCTTGTCTTCTAATTCACTAATTCGGTCCTCCGCTTCTCCTAGTCTACTGTTGATACTTTCAATGGAGTTTTTCATTGCAGCTATATCACTCTTCATTTCTTCTTGGGTCTTACTTAAGTTGTTGATTTTTTCATCTGTTTCTTCTAGCTTCTTCCATATGTTATCAATTTTTTCATCTGTTTCGTCTTGCTTCTTGCAGAGGTTGTCGATTTTTTCCTCCATCCGGTTTATGCACTCTAGGACCCTTATTCTGAATTCTTTTTCTGTCATGTTGCATGCCTCTGTATTGCTTAGCTGCTTTTCTGGAGAGTCCTCCTTCTCTTTCCTTTGGGGGTTTCTTTGTCTACCCATGTTTGATCTCACTGACATATCTAGACGTTGAGTTGTTCAGTGGTTGCTCCCTTGGTGGCAGTGACTCCTTGATCTGTGGTTGCTCTTCGGGCGGTTGCGGTAGCAGCTGCTCTTCAGTTGGCAGCAGCTCCTCTGGTGGGTTCTGTTCACAGCTGTGGTGGCTCTTCTGGCTGGTGGGGCGAGGTTTCACGTACAGCTGCTGTTCCTCGGCAGAGGGTGTGTTGCTCAGGAGGTTGCTGTTGCTTGGACCTGCTGCGTTGATTTAAAGGCACAAAATACAACACAACAAGGCACCACGTACCAGGCACTATACACAAATATATTCACGATATTAATAACCCCAAATAAAGGTGATCAACCGAATTAAGAGAATTAGGGAACAAGGAAGAAGAAAGAGAAAAAGATAAAAGAGAAAAAGAAAAGAAAAGTAGGGACCAAAAAAAAAGGAGTGCAAAAATGAAATCTGGAAAAAGAAGGGGGGAAAATAAAAGCGAGAAAAGAAAAGAAAAAAAAAAAGAGCGAAAAGAGAGAATGAAGTGGAAGAGGGGGAGAGACTTTTTATATGAGGAGAATACTCCTATAGAACAGCCATTAATCCCAACAAATTCCAGCAACAGCTCCCTGGAGATGAATGCAAACTAGAAACAACCAATAATATAACGATGAAAATAGAATGGAGAACACTAATCCCAAAATAAAATAAAGAGAAAATAAAATGGCACTTTAAAAAATGGTAAAATGGTAGCAGTAGTAATACTGGTTAAAAATAAGAAGGTAGTAATTAAAAGGGTAAAATCAGGTGATGGAAAAAGAAGAAAAGAAAAAAAAAAAAAGAAAAAAAAAAGAAGAAAAAAAGAAAAAGAAAAAAAATTGGTTTCTTAGTTAAAAGGTGGAAAAAAAAAAATTGCAGTAGTGAAGGTCCCTTGGTTCTTCTATTCTTCAGTGTGGCTCGCCTTAGACCTGCCAGGTATTCAGGAGAGTGTTGAGTTTCCCTGCAATACACTGTTCCTCTGTGTTGTAAACCACAGTCCTTATTTTAAAGCAGACCGCTTTTGTTTCCCAGACTGCCTTATTTTGTGTTTAGCAAAGAGTCAGTTTGTGGGTCAGCCTCTGGGTGGCAGTGTTTTGGGGTTGGCCTCTGAGGCTCTAGGGCCTTTCTGTCCAGTGGAAGTTCACTGCCCGGAGCTGGCTGCGTAATAGTTAGTTACCAGCGCTGTGTTGTTGCTGGGATTCTGAATTGTTTAAAACAGTTAATTTTATGCTATATTATATATCACCCCAATAAAATAAACAATTAAAGATAATTTTATTCTAGAGAAATATACTCTGGGTTCTGATCTTGGCTCTTCCATTCACTTATTGCACTGACACTGGTTGAATCATTTCACCTCTCTGCCACTCAGATTCCTTATCTGTAAAGGAAAAGGAATAAAAGTATCCACCTTATAGGACAAATAACTAGCAAATACTAGTTCTTTGATTCTACTATATTGCAATCTGAGTTTAGCTAGCAGCACAATTCCATTTAATCATTAGAATCAATTATTTAGAAAATATACATCCCTTGTTTTCTGATGATAGAGGTAGGGCATGTCTTATAGAAAATATAAAGACCAAAATAGTAGAAAGAAGAAATCAAATATGGCCTGTGACTGTACAATACCCAAATAAAGACTTCTGATACATTTTAAAATATTTCCTTTATTTTTCCCCACACTACATGCTTTCAATTCCTACTCTGTCTCTTTTCCTCATTCTGTCTTATCCTCATCTTCCTCTTTCTTCTTCTTCCTCTTCCTTTTAATTAGATAATAAAATATTTATATTTTTCCTGCTTTTCTCCTCTAGTTATTATATTTTTCCATTTTATTAATTTGCTTCAAAACATGCTTTATAATTATATAATATCATTTGAATAAATATATCATAATTTATTAATTTTTCTACAGCTTCACATTTAGATTGTTTAAAATTTCTGGTGTTATAAATATTGTCATAAATAACATGTGTAATATTTTTAAGAAAAGCTGTAGGGTCAGAGTGATTTTGGATAAGTTATTCAACTTGCCAGTTTTCAGAATTCTTATTAACAAATGGGGAAAATGATGATATTCACTTCTTAAGGTTGCTATATCAAATGAGATACTTAATGTAAAAGAATTAGCTTAAAAATTCAAGATGAATTTGAGAATCATCATCATGTATGCTCTGCCAAAATAAAACCACAACAAATTTATTGGCATTTGAACTTAATTTCTTTAAACCCTTAGATTATAATAAGAACTGGCTTTGTTTTATTAATTCAGTATTTATTTTTAAAATTGATATCAGTTTGCATTACTTAATAGACTTCATTCTCCTCATGGACATTGGAGCCATCTTTATGAAACTACAGTAAAATCTGGTCACTTCTTTATTCAAATCTTGAATGGCCTTTCATTTTTTTAAAAACAATATTATTTTATTTTTTAATTACAGTTCACCTTTAACATTGCTTTGTATTGGTCTCAGGTGTACAGTACAATGGCCAGATGGTCATATACTTCACAAAGTGTTCTTCCTGATATTCCCACCTGGCACCATACATAGTCATTGCAACATTATTGACCATATCCCCTATGCTGTACTTGACCTCTCTGTGACTATTTTGTATCTACCAATGTGTACTTAGTCCCTTCACTTCTTTCACCCCGAACCCCTCTGGCAACAACCAGTCTGCTCTCTGTCTATGAGTGTGTTTCAATTTTTTTTTTGTTTTGTTTATTTTGTTCTTTAGATTCCACATGTAAGTGAAATTATATAGTGTTTGGCTTTCTCTGGCCCACTTATTTCACTTAGCATAATACCCTCTAGGTCCATCCATGCTGTTGCAAATGGTACGATTTCTTTCTTTTTAACGTAATGGTCTTCCATTGTTTACTCAGTAGGTATGTTCTTGCAGTTGACTTGAAAATCTACTCTTCTGGTACAAAGCCCCTTAGATTTTTTCTAAATTCCAGGCATCCATAATGACCTTCGGCTCCATAGACATATGAGTCCTTATTGGAACATATTGTGCCCTCTCTCTAGAATGTTTCCCTTCAAATTGTATGTCTGTCAAACTCTTGTTGGTTTTTCAAATTTCTATTCAAAATTTAAATCACTATAAAGTCACCTCTGATCACTTTCCCATCCTACTACTCTGCTTCTATAATCTGATTGCTTCTTGTGTTTAAATGAATTTTCTGTCCCAATAGATTTAAGGCCTTTGATTGAAGGAATTATTTTTAAATCTCTGGATTCCCTGGATCTACAGTAGAACCTGAACGTGAAAGGAGCTTAAAACATTTATTAAATTGATGATTGTATGGAACCTGTTTTAAAAGGTTGGTAAAAGTTCATGATTCTAAACATGAGAAAGTTTATCAAATACTAAGTTTATGATACTAATCATTTTAGTATAATATACACATCAAAATAAAGTAATATTGTTCCTGGCATCGTGTAAGAAAATGTTATAGTCTATTATTATCTTTATATCCTAATATATTCCATCTTTTAAGAGTTTATGTTTCCAACATAAACTTTATGTTAACAAGGAACCCCTCTGGAAAACCTATGGAAATATTTTTTAAAAGTTGAAAAAAATCATTCTTATAATCCATTGCAGTACTTATTGTTTTTGATAATATCACAGTGATAAATGTGTTAAGGACATAGTTAGTTTTCTAGGTTTTGCTACATAAAAAACTGAAACAGGTAGCCAGTTTCTTGAATATAATTTAACTGCAAGCTCAGTTAAAAGAATCTGTGTTGATGGCATTCTCTTTCACTTCACATCAAATTAAGCATTTAAGTTAAATATTTGAATCATTTTGCAAGGAATTTTCAAAAGGTAATTCTACCTGTACTTTTTAGTTTGTCCTAAGTAGACAAAAATAGCAATTCTGCTTTAAAGATTTTCTTCTTCTACATCTATACTAATAAAAGGGTAATATGCTAATTAGACTGGTTAGAGTGGACATCTTCTGGACATCATTCGGATGTCCTTCCTGACAAAGCTGGGGGCATGGCTGGTCTGCAAACTGCCCACGGCCCCTCGTTCAGACAAGCCCCACCTCCCAGCAGGGATCCCCCCCACCCCAATCAGGGCCGTGGCCAGTCTGTAAACTGCCTGAGGCCCCTTGCCCAGGCCAGTCCCACCCCCAGCGGGGCCCCCACCCCATAGGGGCATGGCCACCATGCAAACTCTCTGTAGCCCCAAGTCCAGGCCAGCCCCATCCCCTAGCAGGGACCCTCACCCTGATTGGGGGCGTGGCCAGCCTGCAAACCCTCAGCGGCCCCTCACCCAGGCTGATCCCACCCCCAGCAGGGACCCACACCTGATTGGGGCAGCCAGTCTCTCTGGCTGGCCCTGCCCCCCAGCGGGGACCCTCCACCCCCATCCGGGACCCCCTTCAGGGAAGGCCAGCTGGTCCCCACCCGTGCACCAGGCCTCTATCCTATATAATAAAATGGTAATATGCAAATTGACCCTAACAACAGAACGACCAGAATGACTACTGGATCAGTCGCTATGAGGCACACTGACCACCTCTTGGTCCCTTTCCCTGGCTGGCAGGCTCCGATCACCTGATGGCCACCCTCGGCAGGGGCGGGGCTGGTGAGTGGGCAGGAACTGCAGACCTCTTGGTCCCTTCTCCCACCCATCAGTCACCAATCACCCAATGGCGAATGGGGAACTGGGGGTGGGTGGTGGCAGGGGCGGGGCCAGCTGCAGGCAGCTGAGGAAGATGTCCCTGATCGTAGGCCAGGCCTAGGGACTGTACCCATGCAGGCATTTTGTGCATTAGGTCTCTAGTATGAAAAATCATAAACCAGTCTACTATTTGGAGTGACTTACAAAATAAAACATAATATTTTTCTTCTGATCTGTATAAAAAGATAAATGTGTGTATTATTGTCCATACACCCTATGTGGGAGTTTCAAACTTTGGTGTTAAACAGTAGTTTTCAGATTTTCCCACTACAACGCATATGAGACATGATAGTCACGTATCTGACACCTGCAGGCTGTCATGCAAATAAGATAAACTTCCTTGCTCCTCCTGTAAGTCCCTGCAAGTTTACTGTTCTCCATACATTTCTGTCCATCTCAAGAAAACACATTCCTATGCAATAAATAAGACTGATCTTAAAACGATAATATTGAATATAAACTCACTTAATATCTTTTAAACTCATTTAACTACTATGCAAATTTTGTTTTATTTTATTATTAACTAGAGGCCTATGCATGAAATTCATGCAAGAGTAGGCCTTTGCAGCCCCGGCTGCCTCAGCCCTCGCAGCCCCGGCTTTGTCCGGAAGATTGTCTGGAAGATTGTCCGAAAGGACGTCATTCCGCTGTTCAGCTGTTTGGTAGATTTGCATATCACGCTTTTATTATTATAGATAGTTGTTAATAGCTTTTCAAACTGGGAACTGTACTCTGGGTTAGAGTGAATACAAAATCAAAGGCAAAAATCTACCAACTATTTCAACAAATTATGGAAATTGTTGAAAAGCTTAAAAGGCATATTTTTTTTTTGCCTTTAAATACAAAGCATTATAAGAATTATTTCTGAAGGAAATTCTATAAATTTTTGGATAAATCGTGATTGTAAAAAAAAAAGAGAGGTTGCAAATTTCATAAATGTAGGAACTCACCCTTTAAAATGCAGTTATTTCATCTATTATGGGAGTTTACTCTAAAATTAACATTCCTTTGGATTAAGGAAAGATTAATGGGTTAATGCCTGTCAGGGCCTAATTTTTTTTAAAAGTCTTGATTAAATTCTGTCATAAATAAAAATACTTTTCATTAGCGGTTAATGAAAGAACAGACCCTGTATGTTCCAGCTTTAATAAGAGTACATATTTCTTTCTGAAATGTCCCTCAGTCTTCATATAATAAACTCCTATATATATTTTTAGAACTCACCTCACAGCTCAAATAATTTTGGCCTTCACTACCCTGAGGTCTCTTAATCTATATTAGTCAACTATCCTCTCTTATCCCTACCTGGTTGTCTCAAAGGCAGCTCAAGCTCAATAGGTTCAAAACCAAAGGCATAACCTATCTTTTCTCCACAAAATCAGGTTCTTGTTCATGGTCCCTGTGGACCTTAGATCTGGCTCTGAGTTAGAATTTCATTTCTGACTTCTGATGATCTCAGGCCAGTTTTCCATCACCTTTGCCCAAACCAAGGCATTAGCTTCTTACCCAGTTCCCACATGTAGTTGATCCTCACTTCAATTTCTTTTCCATATCCCAGCCAGTGTGACTGAGTTGAAGTGCAAATATGATCATGTACTACTCTTCCTCCAAAGCCTGTGATGTAAGAGTGTGCACACATGCATCCTGTTAAGAGTTTATGCTTCCAACATAAAAACACATATGCTCTCTCTTGCACACACACACACACTCACACAAAACCTTTTGGTGGCTCTCAAATTCTTCTAAGTTAAAGATCAAAATCTTCAATACAATAGGGGCCTGTCTTGGACTCATTTTTTGTGATTTTTTTCAAGCTTGTGTACTCCGCTGCCATGTCAACTTTCTCTTGGACACATCGTACTACTTTGTGGACACTTTTTCTCTAGTGTTCCCATTGCTTCTCCTCCCAGCCTTTTTATTAACCTTTGTCTGGTTAACTCATAAACACTCTTTAGAGTCCAACTTGAAAATCATTTCTTTAGTTAAGTTTTCCTCGATCCTCTAAATTAGTTTACTCTGTACTATATTCTCAGACACTATTCACAGTTTACCCTGTACAATTAATATCCACCTCCCTCACCAGATTGTAAGTTCTGTAAAAGTAAGTGCCTTATATATTTTTACTCACCGTTTTAATCCCTCAGTATCACAGAGTTCAATATCACCCAATTATACTCACAAGTTTTCTGATTTTAAGAACTATTTTTTTTTAAAAAAGTACATTTTTATTGATTTCAGAGAAGAAGGGAGAGGGAGAGAGAGATAGAAACATCAATGATGAGAGAGAATCATTGATTGGCTGCCTCCTGCATGCCCCACTGGGGATTGAGCCTGTGACCCGGGCATGTTCCCTGACCAGGAATTGAACCATGACCTCCTGGTGCATAGGTGGATGCTAAACCATTGAGCCACATAGACTGGGCCAAGAACTACTTTTTTACTCCATTTATTTAATTGAGATGTATTCAGCCTTAGAATGCTGTAGATAATTAACAACCTCGGAAACCAAGATGGCGGCATAGGTTAAAGCCAGAGATTGCTGCCTCGAACAACCACTTCAAAAAACAACTAAAAGATGAAATGGACATCATCCAGAACCACAGGAAGGCTGGCTGAGTGGAAATACTACAACTAGGAGGAAAGAGAATATCATACCCAGACTCAGAGGAGGCGCAGTGCTGAAGTGAAATACTAAGGTGCGGAGTGCACGCGGAGCAGGCTGGAGGTGGAGGGCGTGGTTGTTGTTTTCAATCAGGAGGGAGTTTCAGACTCTGAGCTCCAGATCCGGGCGAGTCTCTAGGGACCCAGACTCAAACGGGAGAAGCGGGACTGTCTGGCTTCGGTCGGAACTCGAAGGCAGCTTTCTCTCCGAGGTTTGCAGCAGTTGCTGGGACTCTGTGAGGCAGAGCCCCTAGGGACGGAACTGAGAGCAGCCATAACTGCTCGGTCCGGCTCGCCCTGTAGATCCCTAGGGACCTGCCCCGCCCAAGCCCTGCACAGAGCCATTTGCCGGATAGCCTCAGGCAAACGCTAGATTAGCACTGCCCTAGAGATCCAGCACAGAAGCTCTCCCACTGCAGACACAGCGGACTCTCATAGCCAGTTAGCCTGGAGGTCAAATCACCCCCGGTATTGCCCACAACAATTAAGGCTTAACTACAACAAGACTGCGCACAAAGACCACTAGGGGGTGCACCAAGAAAGCATAAAAAATGCGGAGACAAAGAAACAGGACAAAACTGCCAATGGAGGATATTGAGTTCAGAACCACACTTTTAAGGTCTCTTAAGAACTGTCTAGAAGCTGCCAATAAATGTAGTGAGATCCTCAAGAAATCTAATGAGACACTCGATGTTATGATAAAGAACCAACTAGAAATTAAGCATACACGGACTGAAATAACAAATACTATACAGACTCCCAACAGCAGACAAGAGGAGTGCAAGAATCAAGGCAAAGATTTGAAATGCGAAGAAGCAAAAAACACTCAACCAGAAAAGCAAAATGAAAAAAGAATCCGAAAATACGAAGATAGTGTAAGGATCCTCTGGGACAGCTTCAAGCGTACCAACATCAGAATTATAGGGGTGCCAGAAGATGAGCGAGACCAAGATATTGAAAACCTATTTGAAGAAATAATGACTGAAAACTTCCCCTACCTGGTCAAAGAAATAGACTTACAGGTCCAGGAAGCGCAGAGAACCCCAAACAAAAGGAATCCAAAGAGGACCACACCAAGACACATCATAATTAAAATGCCAAGAGCAAAAGACAAAAAGAGAATCTTAAAAGCAGCAAGAGAAAGAAACTCAGTTACCTACAAGGAAATACCCATACGACTGTCAGCTGATTTCTCAACAGAAACTTTGCAGGCCAGAAGGGAATGGCAAGAAATATTCAAAGTGATGAATGCCAAGAACCTACAACCAAGATTACTTTATCCAGCAAAGCTATCATTCAGAATTGAAGGTCAGATAAAGAGCTTCACAGATAAGGAAAAGCTAAAGGAGTTCATCACCACCAAACCAGTATTATATGAAATGCTGAAAGGTATCCTTTAAGAAGAGGAAGAAGAAGTAAAAAGGTAAAGATACAAATTATGAACAACAAACATGCATCTATCAAGTGAATCTAAGAATCAAGTGAATAAATAATCTGGTGATCATAATAGAATCAGGGACATAGAAAGGGAATGGACTGACTATTCTTGGGGGGGAAAGGGGTGTGGGAGATTCGGGAACAGACTGGACAAAAATCGTGCACCTATGGATGAGGACAGTGGGTGGGGAGTGAGGGCGGAGGGTGGGGCAGGAACTGGGAGGAGGGGAGTTATGGGGGAAAAAAAGAGGAACAAATATAATAATCTGAACAATAAAGATTTAATTTAAAAAAAATAAAAAAAATTAACAACCTCAGAGAGTTTTTAATTTGTTTTTTACTTTGCTCACTTTTGTTGGAGGTAAACATCTTAAAACTGTAGTGGATGATGGCATGGACACAAACACAGTACTGGGGTGCAAATGGAATATTTAAAGATGATATGTTTTTTCCATGGTTTAGGTAGGAACAAGTAGAACTCAACTCATCCCAATGAGCAATTATAAATAATAATGGTGGCTATTCTTTTGTCTCCTTCTTTGCAGCTGCTAATGTGCTTTGACAGTTTGCTTTGCTCTTTTATGAATTCTCCACCAGCTGTAATCAGTCATGAGGAAGTCAGGCAGCAAAATTTGCATGTGCCAATTTTCACCCTAGCTTTCTGGGAAAAAAAAAAGAGCATTTGAAGATATAAAACATTTTTTAATGTTTCATCTCTAAACATACCTTTGCAGGCTTTGAATGTAAAGTTGGTTTTTCCTCAGAATAAATTGATGATATGCTATGCTATTTCTATAAGAGGAATAATATAACATTTTAAGAAACAAAAAAAAATACAATACAATGTCAAATGACATTCATTTTTGTACACATAAATGACATGTATATACAGCCTTAATTCTGTCGAAATGTATGTGTTACCCTTGCTGCTCAAGAATTTAGCCACCTTTACATTAGCCACATTTTAATAAGAAACCAAGTGGGAAAATCATATTTTAGTGAATGTTTCTAGCACTCGCTCAAGCTCACGTGTTTTTTTTTTTTTTTGCTCTGATGTAAGGTATTAAAACTTGGGCAACTGGTGGGTTATTTGGAAGTTGATGATGAAAATGGAAGTTTCCTTGAAGAAAAAAGCCATGAGGGAGGTCAAGACCTTACTGTGACCTCAAATGTAACTATTACCCTACTGGTTAGTTGAAATTAGAGATCAAAGATCTCATGTGTTAAATGTGTTTGGCTGTGAATTGTTTCATGAGAAGGGTAAAAAGTATTTGATGGTGGGTTTCTTTTTGTAAATGCATTTACTCACTTTAAAAAGTAAAATCACATATAGCATAAGAAAATAATGAATGCTTCATAAAAATGGACGATTCAATCTTTTTCATTCTTCTTTATAAGTTAAACGATATGCACAGATATTACTAAAATCGATTTTTAATGTATACAATAGCTCAGCTCATATTTCCCTGAGTTTTTATTACTTTTTTAGCTTTTACATATATTTTTAAGAATTTCAGATTTGGGTAAAAAGAGAGAAAAAAACCTTTGAATTAGTAACTTTTCCCTTTCATCTCTCCTCCTTGTCTAGGAAGAACACTTCTGGCCCCAGGTATTGGGGTTTTCCACAAATCAAGCAATTTTCTGTGACACCAGCTGGGTGTCCTATTGTTTAATTCAGTTCTGACATGACCCACCTAGCCTTAGTGTCAGATTTCACAGGTGGTTAAAGGCTTAGTCCCACAAGAGTGCTCCCTCCAGTCCAGATGTCAATCACAAGTCCCAGGTTGTCACCTGTACTTCTGACCAACTGGCTACAAATTGGGGGCTCCCAGGACCCCATCCTTGGATTTAATAATTTTCTAGTCTTGTTCACGGGACTCAGGGAAACATATTTAGCAGTTTATTATAAAGGGTATAATAAATGCTACAGAAGAACAGCAGAGAAAGAGACACATAGAGCGAGGTATGTGTGAAGGGGCTTGGAACTTCCATGATCTCTCCAGCACAATACTTTCAGCATCTTCACATGCTCACCAACCTGGAAACACTCCAAACCCTATACTTCTGTGGTTTTTATGGAGCTTCATCATGTAGGCTTGAAGATCATCAACTTAGTCTCCAGTCCCTCTCCCCTTCTGGAGGATGGGGGGTAGGTGGAAAGCTCCAAGCTTTTAATGCTGGCTTGATCTTTCTAGCGACGAGCCCCCTTCCTGAAGCCATCCAGGACCCACCAAGAGTTGCCTCATTAGAACAAAAGACACTCCTTCCTGTTACCCAGAAAATGCCAAGGGATTTAGAAGCTCTGTGTCAGGAACCAGGGTCAAAGATCAAATATTAGGAATAAAAGATGTCCCTAGTGTTCTTGTCACTTGAAAAATTACAAGGATGTTAGGACCTCTGTTGCAGGAACAGGTGGCAGAGACCAATCTATAGATTTTCTGTCATTGCACACTCCCCTTCTTATTTCCTTTCTTCCTTTCCAGAAATTGATAGTTTTCTTGTAGAACATACTTTTAAAGATATAGTCATGATATTACCTGGATTAAAACCATCACACATGGAGCTTGTTAAAAATGCCGGAGCTTCACTGAAGATTTCTAGGATCAGCTTCCCTGGGGGAGATGTCTAAATCTGACTATGTAACCAGCACCCCAGGTGATTCTTTTTTTTCTTTTTTTTTTTTAATATTTTTTATTGATTAAGATATTACATATGTGTACCCTCTACCCCCCCTCTCCCCGCTCACCCCCTCACCCCCCCGTTGTCCGTGTCCATTGGTTAGGCCTATATGCTTGCATATAAGTCCTTTGGTTGATCTTTCCCCCTTGCCCCCACCCTCCCCTACCTTCCCTCCAAGGCCCGACAGTCCAATCAATGCCTCTCCGTCTCTGGATCAGTCCTTGTTCATCAGTTTATGTTGTTCATTATATTCCACAAATAAGTGAGATCTTGTGGTATTTATCCGCTCTCTAGTTCCATCCATGCTGTGGCAAATGGTAAGAGTTCCTTTTTCTTCTTCCTCTTCTTAAAGAATACCTTTCAGCATTTCATATAATACTGGTTTGGTGGTGATGAACTCCTTTAGCTTTTTCTTATCCGTGAAGCTCTTTATCTGACCTTCCATTCTGAATGATAGCTTTGCTGGATAAAGTAATCTTGGTTGCAGGTTCTTGCTATTCATCTCTTTGAATATTTCTTGCCACTCTCTTCTGGCCTGCATGGTTTCTGTTGAGAAATCAGCTGACAGTCGGATGGGTACTCCCTTGTAGGTAACTGACTGTCTTTCTCTTGCTGCTTTTAAGATTCTCTCTTTATCTTTTGCTCTTGGCATTTTAATTATGATGTGTCTTGGTGTGGTCCTCTTTGGATTCCTTTTGTTTGGGGTTCTCTGCGCTTCCTGGACTTGTAAGTCCATTTCTTTCACCAGGTGGGGGAAGTTTTCTGTCATTATTTCTTCAAAAAGGTTTTCAATATCTTGCCCTCTCTCTCCTTCTGGTGCCCCTATAATTCTGATGTTGGTACGCTTGAAGTTGTCCCAGAAGTTCCTTACACTATCTTCATATTTTTTGAATCTCTTTTCTTTTTTCTTTTTCGGTTGGGTATTTTTGTTTCTTTGCATTTCAAATCTTTGACTTGATTCTTGGGATCCTCTTGTCTGCTGTTGGAGCTCTGTAAAGTATTCTTTATTTCAGTCAGTGTATGCATAATTTCTAATTGGTCCTTTTTCATGACCTCCATGGTCTCCCCATACTCCTTGAGGGATTCATTAAATTTATCGGCGGTTTCCATAAAATTCTTGACAAACCTTATAAATGTGGCCTTGAACTCTATATCCAGTCGTCTGGCCTCCTCCGTTTCTGCCAATTGTGACCTGTTTCTTTGTCTCCGCATTTTGGCTGCTTCCCTGTGTTGATAGAGTGGCCTGCGCGCCAGGTGTCCTGTAGGGCCCAGTGGCTCAGCCTCCCCAGTTACCTGGGGTGGACACTCTTGGTGCACTCTTGGTGCCTTGGTTGTTGTAGGATCACTGGGAGGAATTGACCTCCAGGCCAATTGGCTGTGGGAAGCAGCTGTGTCTGAAGTGGGAGAATGGACCCCCTCTGACCACTGGGTACAGTGGCTCCTGGATCTAAGGAGGTGCTAATTCAGCCCCTGCCTGAGGCCACACAGCAGGAACTACGAAGAGGCTCAGCTGTGAAGCAATGCAAGCCGCTGCGGGGCCTTGGGCCTTCTCTTGGAAGTTCCGGGTCTGGCTGGCCCGGCTGCAGTTAGGTAATTATCAGGTTGCAAAGTTCTGGGGCATTCACATGCAAAAGCCTCTGCCGCAGCCCGGGTGGGGCGGGGTCTCAGGGAGTCAAAAGGGCGGGGAAAGAAGCTATGGCTGATTCTCCGCACCCGGAGTCGCGCGTCTCAGTGTCCCGGCAATGGCTGCAAGCACCTCCGAGGGAAATCTGCCCCCAAGTTCGCCCGCTGCCACCTGAGAGAGCAGCCTCTCCCCGTATGAGACCTGGGTCCCCAGAGACTTCCCGGAGCCGGAGATCAGAGCAGTCGGGAGCTTGTGATTCAAAAAGACAGCCGCGTCCTCAGGTGCCACCCCCTTTCCGCGCGCGCGCGAGCCGCCGCGTACCTCTGCACTCAGCCTCCGCAGCTCCTCTGGCTCTCAGTGTGCTTTTCTTTTCTTCTAGTTGTAGAAATTACACTCAGCCAGCCTTCCTGTTGTTTTGGACGATGTTTGCTCCGTCCTTTGGGCTAATTTTCAATTGTTGTGTGGGGCGACTATTTCCCGGTGTTTATCTATGCCCCCATCTTAGTTTCTCTTTCCCAGGTGATTCTTATATACACCTAAACTTTAGGACCTCTCTTGCCTAATATGCTAGGAAAATAGGATAAAAGGTACATAATCTTGGTGATAAGCCCCAGTCTTATATAAAATTCCTGATCGCTTTAAAAATAAATTGTATAGCTGAAACCTATATCATTTTATAAACGAATGTCACCCTGATAAATTCAATATAAAGAAAGAAAATAGTGACAGCTTCCCAAAAATCCAATTGCCTTTCTCTCACCTGGCACCCATCTGATTTTTGCTCTGTTCTTTATTCTGCGTGGCGTCAGCAGAGGGGAGATGGCTATCTGACCAGTCTGGAAGGAACCCCAGCCTTAGGTTCTCATTCTTTTTCTTGCTCTACTTTTGCTTGCTCCTTGTTTTGCTTCATCTTCTTCAATTCTGTTTTTGTTTGTTGGTTGTCTGAAGGAATTTAGGAGCATGGTGTTCAGAGCTGATAACTGACACTTCATGAATAAAAATACATAGAATACAACAAGGATTGCCTAATAAGGCAACACCACCAATAAAAAAGCAAATCCTGTCTGGTTGCAAGGTGCGAGTAGGGTTTTAATAATGAACCAAAGGGCATGGACAAACAAAAAGGTTTCTGAGGGAGAGAGGATTACTTTTCCTGGGCATCATTCAACTCAGATATATATATATATATAATTTTTGTAAACTCAAAGTTTATAAAAACCTCTCTTGGTGCAAGTAACAGAGAAGACATTGCAGGCACTTGCAGAGCAGTGGCACTAATTATGCAGCTAGGAATTAAGATTAGAGATAGCAGAATTTCAATTAGGCATCTAAGTCTGTGTATTTTAAAAAGGAAAGTTTGAACAATTACAACCTAAGGACCTTATCTGAGAATAGTGCTTCAGATCTGATACAAAAGAGATTTCAGATATGCACAAGGATAGTTTGGGAAATAGAAGTGAATCAGAAGACAAAGAGGAAATTGATGAGGGAAGAAGAGGAATCAGATCCAATTGGAGGTATTTCCCTGACCCCCTCGCCCCTTCTAAAAGCTTCTTTTACGACTTGACTAGGATGGAATGATATTAGTTAGAATCAAGGAATAGTGTTTATACAGTTATGTATTAACTGTCTAGTGACCTGCATATATTACAGATGTGGATGTAGTTTTCCTCAATGTAATATTTTTTTTTGGTAAAACTTTAAAAATTGTGCACATTGAAAGATGCCTTCAGGCATTATAAAGGCATCAGTGACATTGACTGTCCTCATCTTGATGCTCAGAGTTGAAAAGCCAGGTAAGGAGCAGGAACTGTAGACCTGTCTGAGAAGGAACTATTCTGATTTAGCCTACTCGGTCCATCCATCTGCATTTAGTAAAAGGTAATGTAGTTGGAAGAGAATTAGATTAGCAGTCTAAAGGACTGGCCTCTGGTCTGTCTGGCAAGGAGAGAACCACTAACCTCGTAGAGCCCGCTTTTGCTGTTTTGAGTTGAGAGTGGCGGGAGGTATAGAGAGGAATTGAACGATGATGTTAAACTAACAAAGAGAGTCTCAAAGGTCTATTCTAGTCTTAAATTTCTTTTAAATCCTTTCATTTCCTTAGGTGTTCCATAAATAAAAATTTTAAAGGTTAGTGCTGTTCGTTCTCTTTCCAGCTCTTTGCCGTAAGAGTTTTGATGGAATGCCATGGTTTGTACCTGGTTCTTTTAACTCTGTTTGTTTACACCTGGGCATGGCCAAGGAGGGGCTGGAATTCATTGCCTCAATACCAGCATGTTCCCCACCAGACTATGAGCTGCCATAAATCATTTACTAGGTTCTATTTCCTGAATATTTCTTTTAGGTAGTGGGGGTGGGGTAGGCTATAGAATTCAAAACAGATTTATTGAAAGGCTTTTGAGAATAAACTGCAAGGGATGAGCCAGCTGCTGCTGCTCCTGCATAATGCAGTGAGGAACTCCCAGTGAAAAAGACTAGTAATTAGTTTCATTTGTAGGTGAAAGAAGGTCTTTGAAGATGTCTGGCATTAATTATCATGGTGGTCGCTGTTGCCATTTCCAAATCCTGCTTTTTAAGATCGTGCACTGTCAGTTTAGAAAGGGATTTGCCTGTCCTCTTAGGAGGAAGAGAGTAGTTCATGGGGCCTAAGTGGTAAAAATCTGAGGAAGATAGTATGGGCAAGGTTAAATAACATCCTGTGGTCCATTCTTGGAAAATTCGTTTTTAAAATTTAAACTATAACCTCTTTGTTTTTGTATAATAGAGGCTTTGCTCTTTGTCCTAAGACATGGGCCACCTTTGCAAATGGTAGCAACAGTGCAATTCTACTTCAACCAGCTCTTGTACTTGGTCATTGGCTCAACATATCCCATGTTTCCTACATCTTTGTGGATTCCACATGCTCCCACCCAAACTCCACATAATCCTAGTTTCCACTCTTCTCAGGATACTATTTGAATCACTGCTGAACTCCTGCTTCTTGTGATGAACAACTGCAGATGCTCCACTGGGTGACTTCGCTGGCCAGCAGATTTATCTGCATCAGGAATCCCCCGGATCTCACCTGCCCAGGGCCCACAGAGTCTCTGGGCTCTGAATGACTCTGCAGGCTCATCTGGGTTCCGTGACTTTAATATGTGGTGGTTCCAGGACCCAAAAGCGCTCCAACTGTTCCTCTCACAGAGCCCAACTCTACTCTTCTCTCCTCCAGCCATTGCCGCTACTGCTGATTGCAGGAATGAGCATTTATTGAGCCTTTACTATGTATCACACACTAAATTAAGTACTTTTAATGTAGTATCACTTTTAATCCTCCCAAGAACATTATGGACTTATTTAATATATCTGTTTTACACACAAGGAAACCAGGGCATAGGGCTGCCATAGTCTGTATATGTTACACAGTAAACATGTTAGATCTTTAACACAAAAAGTTTTTATTCCAAAGCTTTTAACCCCAATTACCCCAGGCCATGTGGAGCCCCAAGGGGCCATGATCCAGTGACCTCTTGGCCTTCTAAGTTTTAAAAACTTTCTGTCTCTCTTTGCACTATTCAAGGCCCCAATATTGGGACCCTGTGTTCTAGACTCCACTCCTTTTTAATATATTTGCCCTGTTTTTAAGAATCACAGACTCTGGCAAACACATTATACTTGTTATCTATTGCTGCACAACAAATTACCGCCAAGCCCTCCCCCCCAACCCCCCAACTTATTAAAACAACAAGCACTTACTATCTCAGTTTCAGAGGGGCAGAAATCCAGGGTGGCTTAGTTGGATGCTTCTGGTTCAGGGTCTCCCAGGAGGTTGTGGGTAGTGGGATGTTAGCTGAAGTTTCACCATATGACTCTTCAGTGATGGCGAACCTATGACACGCAAACTCATTTTTTGGTTGATTTTTCTTTGTTAAATGGCATTTAAATATATAAAATAAATATCAAAAATATAAATCTTTGTCTTACTATGGTTGCAAATATCAAAAAAATTTCTATATGTGACACGACACCAGAGTTAAGTTAGGGTTTTTCAAAATGCTGACATGCCGAGCTCAAAAGGTTCGCCATCATTGGCCTAGGGCATCTGAGAAGGTGCACTCAGTCATTTGGCTCTTGGCTGGAGTCCTCAGGTCTTCTCCACAAGAGCCTCTCGACAAGGCTGCCTGGGTGTCACACTCCCAGAGTGAGTGAGCAAGGAAAAAGCTCCCAAGACAGAAGCTGCAGTACTTTCCTAACTTAATCTCAGCAGTGACATTTTTTCATTTCTCCTGCATCCCATTTGTTAGAGGCCAATCATTAACTCCAGCCCACTCTCCAGGAGAGGGGAATTAAACTCTGTCTCTTGCAGACAGAATTATCAGAAATTTATGGATATATTTTTTAAACCACTACAAATACTGCATGCAAGGCCTCACATCCCCCAGTACTAAACTTTGTTGATGGAGGCATCTAGGATATAAAAGAAAGAACACTCTGCCTCCAGTTAGCAAGACTATTCCAATCTCAGCCTTGCCATTTATTAGTTGTGGGAGCTAGTGCTTCAGTTTCCTAATGTGGAAAATGGAGATAATAGTTTTATTTTTATGTTATTATAAGAATTTATAACAAAATTTCTGTGATAGTACAGTGGGGCCTTGACTGACGAGTGTCCCAACTAACGAGTTTTTTGAGATACCAGCTGTCTCTCAGCCGATTTTTTGCATTGAGTTGACAGAGTAATTTGAGTTAACGAGATCCTTAACGAGCTCCTTAATGAGCTCGGTCTCGGTCTCGGAACGAATTAAACTCGTATGGCAAGGCCCCACTGTACTCTGGAAAAAACTACGCAAATAGAAAATGTCTGAATATTTTTGAATATTGGAAAGCTAAACATTGTGTTTTTATCTCCTGATAATATAGAAATAATAATTTTAGAGCCAGGGAATACCTAAAATTCTCATATTCTTTTTCATTTAAAAGAGTATTTACTGAATTACTAGAGCAACTTTCTAATAAATCTATATCATGGAATCCATTGGATGAAAGAGAAAGAATTTTTAGTGTATAGCAATGCACACGTTTTGATCAAGATAAAAAAAATAAAAATAAAAAGACAATAAAAATAAACAAGCTTACAGAGAGTGTAGCTGAATATTTGAATCTTTGGAGGAAAGACATTAGTGCTATTTAGCCAAGTATGAAACTCACATAGATTTTTTAAATTAAATCTTTATTGTTCAGATTATTACAGTTGTTCCTCTTTTTCCCCCCATAGCTCCCCTCTACCCACTTCCCACCCCACCCTCTGCCCTTACTCCCTCCCACCCCACTGTCCTCATCCATAGGTGTACGATTTTTGTCCAGTCTCTTCCTGCACCCCCCACACCGCTTTCCCCCCAAGAATTGTCAGTTCACTCCCTTTCTATGCCCCTGATTCTATTATATTCACCAGTTTATTCTGTTCATCAGATTTTTTATTCACTTGATTTTTAGATTCACTTGTTGATAGATATGTATTTGTTGTTCATAATTTTTATCTTTACCTTTTTCTTCTTCATCCTCTTCTTAAAGAATACCTTTCAGCATTTCATATAATACTGGTTTGGTGGTGATGAACTCCTTTAGCTTTTTCTTACCTGTGAAGCTCTTTATCTGACCTTCAATTCTGAATGATAGCTTTGCTGGGTAGAGTAATCTTGGTTGTAGGTTCTTGGTATTCTTCACTTTGAATATTTCTTGCCGCTCCCTTCTGGCCTGCATAGTTTCTGTTGAGAAATCAACTGACAGTCGTATGGGCACTCTCTTGTAGGTAACTGAGTTTCTTTCTCTTGCTGCTTTTAAGATTCTCTCTTTGTCTTTTGCCCTTGGCATTTTAATTATGATGTGTCTTGGTGTGGTCCTCTTTGGCTTCCTTTTGTTTGGGGTTCTCTGCACTTCCTGGACTTGTAAGTCTATTTCTTTGACCAGGTAGGGGAAGTTTTCAGTCATTATTTCTTCAAATAGGTTTTCAATATCTTGCTCTCTCTCTTCTTCTGTGGCACCCACATAATTCGGATGTTGGTATGCTTGAAGTTGTCCCAGAGACTCCTTAAACTATCTTTATATGTTTGGATTCTTTTTTCTTTTCCGGTTGGGTGTTTTTTGCTTCTTCATATTTCAAATCTTTGACTTGATTCTTGTGATCCTTTAGTGTGCTGTTGGATCTCTGTATAATAACCTTTATTTCAGTCAGTGTATGCTTAATTTCTAGTTGGTCCTTTTTCATATCCTCAAGGGTCACACTAGATTTATCGAGGGTCTAAGTTTATCGGTGGTTTCTAGAAAATTCTTGAAAAACTTTATAACCGTGGTTTTGAACTCTATATCCAGTAGTTTGCTTTCCTCTGTTTCTGTCATTTGTGAACTGCTTCTCTGGCTCTGCATTTTGGCTGCTTCCCTGTGTTGATAGAGTGGCTTTCTGTGCTAGGTGTCCTATAGTGCCCTGTGTCTCAGCCTCCCCAATTACCTGAGGTGGACACTCTTGGTGCACCCTTTTGTGGGCTTTGTGCACAGTCTTGTTGTAGTTAAGCTTTGATTGTTGTAGGTATCACTGGGAGGAATTGACCTCCAGGCCAATTGGCTGTGAGAATCAGCTGTGTCTGTGGTGGGAGAACTTCTGTGCTGGAGACACCCTTATGGGGCAAGACTTGCTTCAGTGGGATTTTGGTGCTCACTGAGTCTTCCCCCTGAGTGTGTCCTTTATGGATCTGAGGAGTTGTAATCTGGATGGTCCCACTCTCACCACTGGGTACACTGGCTCTTGGAGGTGCTAATTTAGCCTCTGCCTGAGGCTACCCAGCAGGAGCTATGGAGAGATCTACAGATTCCTCTTCTTTGTTTAGGGTTTGGAAGTGCCCAGATGAGTCCCAGCTGTGAAGCAATGCAAGCTGCTATGGGGTCTTGGGCCTTCTTTTGGATGTTCTGGGTCTCTCTGACTCAGCTGCAGTTTGTTAGGTAATTTTAGATTGCAAAGGGCCAAGCCATTCATACGCAAAAGCCTCTGCACACAGCCTGGGTGGGGCGGGGTCTCAGGGAATCAAGAGGGCGGAGCAAACAGCTATGGCTGCTCCTCAGCCTTGCCCTAAGAGGCCCTGGGTCTCAGTGTCCTGTGGTAATCTCTGCAAGCACCTCTGAGTGAAAGTCGTCCTCAAGTTCCGCCCATTGCCAGACAGTCCAGTTTCTCCCCATATGAGTCTGAGTCCCCAGAGACTCACCTGGAACTGGAGTTTAGAGCAGTCAGGAGCTTGTGACACCCTCCCGATTGAAAAAGACAACCACATCCTCAGTTGCCAGCCCTTTCCGTGTGTGCCTCTGTACCTCTGCACTTTACTTTTGCACCTCCTCTGAGTCTCAGTGTGCTTTTCTCTTTCCTTCTAGTTGTAGAATTTCCACTCAGCCAGCCTTCCTGTGGTTCTGGATGATGTCTGTTTTGTGTTTTAGTTGTATTTTTGAAGTGGTTGTGCAAGGCAGCAATTACCTATGCCGCCATCTTGGTTTTTCCTCGAAATTCACATAGTTTAAAAGAGAATTTTATGACAACTATTTCTTATTATAAGAATATTTTTACCTAGAGTTCCTGTCACCGAATACTAATTAAAACTTTCTTCATTCCCTTCTACAAAGTCAACAGCAAAAAGAAAACAATAAAGTTGTGTCTATAAGGATTTTATTTGAATTTCAACACAGTGAAATTTGCATAAATTCTAATAAAGCAAAATTAAAATCCATTAACACTTGTCTCTGGTAATTAACATCAGCTTTCTGTTTTAAATGACTGTTTCAGACAGATGGAGGGAAGGGAGGATGGGAGAATGTGAAGCCATGGGAAAATATGAAGATTATAAACTAAGAATGATGTTTTTCAGAAAATCCCTATTTTGAGGAAGGAAATAAAACTTATTTAGGCTTTTAGGAAACATTAAAAAATGCTTTCCATTTTATAATGTATAGATACACTCAGGAATTTCACCAGATGTTTATTTTAGAAGATACATATGACACTCACATTTATGTACATTAATGATAATTTACTACTCAAGTCTAATTACTACCCTCTGGAGAGAACAGAAATGTTGACAAATATTGATTATTTAAGACAAACTACAGAAAACCCATCTTTTTAAATTTAAAAATGCAAGAAGACTTAATTCCTGTTTTTAAGAATTTCTGAATGTTTGAAAAAAGTTAAGCCATAATGAACTGAAAATCAATATTTTGAAAATACTGGTGTATTACTTTACATCTTGGGTTATTTATTTTGGACAAAATACATTCTGCTAAAATGGAAAACAAGTTTCTCTCAAAGGAATATGAAAAATAAACTTGCCTTTAAAACATTCTGTCTAGGATCACTGATTATAATTTCACCTAAATTGAAAGCAAAAAGAAAGAAAAATAAAAGGAGGCATCTTAGTATTATTATGGTGGGTGATGGTGATAATATGAAGATGAGTTGATATTTACTGAGTGCTCCCTGGATACCATGTTAATGTACATGATCTTATTCTCTACTTGCAATAATTTAGTTATACTAATACTAGTACAATATGATAGTTACAATTTATTGAATAACTACTATGTGTCAATGCTTGGGCACCGTGCTAGGCATCTCTCCCAAATTGTTTCTAATCCTTACTATAATAAGTCTTTAAGGAAGTATTATATTTAGCATTTCTTATGTGAGGAAATTGAAGCTCAAATAACAAAAATACAATTTTCTAGTCATACGTTTCACAAGTGCAGAAACCAGGGTTAAAATACAGGTCTGTCTAGCGACTTAGCCTTTTCCATTCCACCACTCTACAGTCTCATGTCACCTTAGATTAATGATATGTTAATAACAATAATGATAGTAATAACACCACCACCACTATTACCACCACCACCAATAGAAATTTGTATCTGTAGAGCGCTTTCCCTTTTCAAAGTCCTTGGTGTGAGCAATTGAAATCAGAGAGACATGTTGAAAGATTGAAGAGCTTTTTCTGAGGTGAATTTTGTTTCTTTTCACTTGTTCTGTTTGTTTAAAAATGTTTAAAATTGTGGTAACATAACACATAACTAAAATTTACCATTTTAACCATTTTTAAATGTACAGTTGAGTGGTGTTAAGTACATTCATTGTGCTGTGCAACCATCACCACCATTCAACCATTTCCATCATTCATCTCCAGAAATTCTTTTCTGTGAAACTGAAACTCTATACCCATTAACAATACCTCCCCATGCCTCCCTCCTCCAATCTCTGGTAACCACCATTTACCTTCTGTCTCAAAGAATTTGACTATCCTAGGTGCCTCACTCATGTAAGTGGAATCATACAATATTTATCTTTTTTTGTGACTGGATTATTTCACTCAGTCACAAAGATCCATTTGTGTTATAGCATGTGTCAGAATTTTCTTCCTTTTAAAGGCTAAATAATATTCAATTGTATGCATCTAACACATTTTGCTTATTACTCATCCACTGATGGACACTTGTGTTGCTTCTGTGTTTTAATTATTGAGAATAATGCTGCTAAGAACATGGTACTATTGTGAATAATGCTGTATAAGAACATGCTGCTGGGAATAAATATCTCTTTGAAAGTCTGCTTTCAATTCCTTTGTTTTGAGGGGGGGGGGGTACACCCAGAAGTGAAATCGCTGGGTCATATTGTAATTCTATTTTTTATTGTTGTTAATCTTCAGCTGAGGATATTTTTTCCATTGATATACACTGAGTGGCCAGATTATTATGACCACCTGACGTTTGTAGGCAAATTAGCTATAATTTAGTGCTGAAATTGCTAGAGGGCCAGACCATTATAAATAGGGAAGTAGGTTGTTTACCACGACAGAAGTGATTTTTTTTTCTGAAGATATGGGTAAACAACACGATTTAACAGCCTTTGAACGTGGGATGATTGTTGGTGCTCGGAGCCATGGAGCGAGTATCAGCAAAACAGCCGAAGGCCTGTTTGAACACCTTTGCTATCTGCAGTTACCAAGATAAAACGTCTCCAATTCGCACAGGAACACAAGGATTGGACAGTCAAGCATTGGAAAAAAGTCATGTGGTCCAATGAATCACATTTCCAGTTGCATCATGCAGATGGCAGAGTGAGAATTTGGTGGAAACAGCATGAAAGCACCCACCCTACATGCATGAGTACAACCTTTCAAGCTGGTGGGGGCAGTGTTATGGTTTGGGGCATGTTTTCCTGGCATGATTTGGGCCCTTTAATTCATGTGGAACAACGTCTGAATAGCACAACATACCTAAGTATCATTGCTGATCAAGTTCATCCCACCATGTTGATGGCATATCCCAATGGAGATGGCTTCTTCCAACAAGACAATGCGCCATGCCACGGTGCTCGTGTTGTGCAGGAGTGGATTCAAGAACATGAGGGAGACTTTAACTTGCTTAGGTGGCCCCCACAATCACCAGATCTCAATCCAATTGAGCATTTGTGGGACGAAGTTAAAGAGCCATCAGGCAGCTGGTTCCACAACCATGAAATCTCACAGAACTGGACAGTGCTATTCATCAGGCATGGTGTCAGATTCCTTGAATCATCTTTCAACATCTCGTGGAGTCAATGCCAAGAAGAATCGCTGCAGTATTGAAGGCAAAAGTTGGCCCAACGAAGTACTGATGGGGTGGTCATAATAATCTGGCCACTCGGTATCTATATATCTATATATCTATATATCTATATATCTATATATCTATATATCTATATATCTATATATCTATATATCTATATATCTATATATCTATATATCTAAAAGCCTAAGTGACCAAATGGCTGGTTGCTATGACATGCATTGACCACCAGGGGCAGATGCTCAATGCAGGAGCTGCCCCCTGGTGGTCAATATGCTCCCTCAACCAACCTCCTGCACCCCCTCCCCCTGCCGGCCAATCTCCTACAGCCCCGAACAGCCCCAATCACTGGCCAGGCTGAGGGACCCCACCTGTGAATGAATTCGTGCACCAGGCCTCTAGTATATGTGTGTGTGTGTGTGTGTGTGTGTGTGTGTGTGTGTGTGTATATACATACACATGAGAGGCCCAGTGCACAAAATTTGTGCACGGGTGTGGTCCCTGGGCCTGGCCAGCGATTGAAGTGCGAGTGTCTGGTGTGGAAGGGCAGGTCCCAGCTGACCTTTGGGCCCTGGGCAGTACCTGGACCTCTGGGCTCCCGCCCCCTTGCCCTCCCTCCGCCTGAGTCATGGGGCCCCTACCCGGCTCCCTCAGCCCAGGTGGCAACCCCATCCCCCGCCGCCTCTGGTCCCCTTCGGCGAGGCAATCGGCAGGGTAATTGGGCTCCACTTGCACCTGCCTTGGCCTGGAGCCACCTGCTCACCTGCTCCACCATCCTGCCATGGTCCCACTCTCATCGGGGCTGGCAGTGCTTTTACTGCTGCCCACTGTTAGTGCTGCGTCACTGATGCCCACCATGTTCTGCGCCGCCCCCTGGTGGTCAGCACACATAATAGCAAGCAGTCAAACTCCGGGTTGAGGGGACAATTTGCATATTAGGCTTTTATTATATAGGATATATATATATATATATATATATATATATATATATATATATATACATATATTTGATTTCAAAGAGGAAGGGAGAGGGAGAGATATAAACATCAATGATAGAATCATCATAAATTGGCTGTCTCCTGCATGCCTACTACTGGGGATCAAGCCAGCAACCCAGACATATGCCCTGATGGGGAATCAAACTGTGACCTCCTGGTTCATAGGTCGAGGCTCAACCACTGAACCATGGAGGCTGGGCTCCATTGATTTTTAGAGAGAGTGTCAGGGAGAGGGAGAGACACAAAGAGAGAGAGACACATCGATTGGTTGCCTCACGTACTCACCTTAACCAGGGCCAGGGATCAAGCCTGCAATCAAGGTACATGCCCTTGACTGGAATTGAACTTGGGCCCTTCAGTTCTCAGGCTGATAGCCTATCCACTGAGCCAAACCAGCTAGGGCTGGTAATACTATTTTTAATTTTTGAGGAAATTCCATACTGTTTTCCATAGTAGCTATACTATTTTACATTCCCCCAATAATGCATAAAGATTCCAATTTCTATATCTCCTCAATACTTATTTTCTATTTTACTTTGTTTTTTTTTTTAAATAATACTCATCCTAATGGATGCGAGGTAGTATCTCATTATAGAGCATCTTTTTATATGATTATTGGCCATTTGTTTTTCTTCTTGGGAAAAAAGTCTATTCAAATCCTTTGCTTATTTTCGATTGTTTTGTTGTTGTTGAATTTTAGGACTTCTCTGTATATTATGGATATTAATCTCTTATCAGATATGTGATTTGAAATTTTTTTCTCTCATCTGTGAGTTATCCTGTTACTCTATTCATAGCATACATGATTCACCAAAGTTTTTAATTTTCGTGAGTCCAATTTGTCTATTTAATTCTTTTGTTGTCTGTACCTTTGGTGTCATAATCAAGAAATTATTGACAAACCCAAAATTGTCCCTATGTTTAGCTCTTTTACTTAGGTCTTTGATATGTTTGGAGTTAATCAAGGGTCAACTTTATTATTTTTTATGTGGATATCCAGTTTTTAAAGCACCATTTGTTAAAAAGATGTCTTTTCTCCACTGAATGATCTTGGAACCTTGTCAAAAATCATTTGACCATAATGCAAGGATTTAATTTTGGGCTCTCTATTCTATTCCATTGGCCTATATTTTTGTTTTTATGCCAAAACCATACTGTTTTGATTATTTCAGCTTTGCAGTAATTTGTAAATCAGATTTGTAATCAGGAAGTGTGAATCCTCTAGTTTTCTTTTCCAAGATTGTTTGGGTATTTGGGATCTATGAGATTTCATATGAGTTTAGAAGAGATTTTTCAATTTCTGCAAAAAAACAGTTATTGAGATTTTGATATGGGTTACAGTAAATTTGTAAATTGCTTTGAATTGTATTGACATCTTAATAATATTGTCTTTCATTTCATGAAAAGGGACTATGTTTTAATTCACTTAAATTTTCTTTCATTTCTTTCAGCAATATTTTATAGTTTTCATTGTACAAGTCTTTCCCATCCTTGGTTAATTCTTTGGTATTTTATTAATTTTTATATTATTATAAATATAATTTTTTTAGATGAAAATTCAAAATGTAACTGAGTGGCACTCAGAGAAATTAGCTAGCAAGGATGAGTTTAAACCAGGCTCTGGGGGTTGTCTTGGAATTGTTTTCCTAATTTACTTTTCAGATTTTTTATTATTAGTATACAAAAATGCCACTAATTTTTGTATCCTGATATTTTGTAGAGTTCATTCGCTAATTGTGTGGGTATGTAATTTTTATAGTTTTCAGCATATAAAGCCATATCATCTACAAACAGATAATTTTACTTCTTCCTTCCAGTTTGGATGCTTTTTAATTTTTTAAAAAATATATTTTATTGATTTTTTACAGAGAGGAAGGGAGAGAGATAGAGAGTTAGAAACATCGATCAGCCGCCTCCTGCACATCTCCCACCGGGGATGTGCCCGCAACCCAGGTACATGCCCTTGACCAGAATTGAACCTGGGACCCTTCAGTCCACAGGCCGACACTCTAGCCACTGAGCCAAACCGGTTTCGGCTGGATGCTTTTTATTTCTTTCTGTTGCCTAATTGCTTGGGCTAGAACCTCCAGTACTATATTGAATAGAAATAGCACAAATGGAATATTTGAGGAGGATATCAAAGGATATTCTTCTTTGAATATGTAGTAAAACTCCCCTGTGAAGCCATCTGGACCAGGACTTTTATTTTCCGGGAGTTTTTTGATTACTGCTTCAATTTAATCAGTTGTTATCAGTCTATTCAGGTTTTCTGCTTCTTCCTGATTCAGTTTTGGAAGATTGTATTTTTCTAGGAATTTGTGTATATATGCATAGCTCATGGACAGACAATAGTGGGGGGAAGGCCTGGGGGTAGTTGGGGGAGATAGGAGTGGAGTGGAGGGGGTCAATGAGGGAAAAATGGAACATCTGTATTACTTTCAAAAATAAAGATAAATTTTTAAAAATGAAAAAATAAAAAACAATAACAAAAGAAATAACACAAGTGGGTTTCTTTACCTTGTTACTATTTTAACAGAAAAAATTTTAACCATTGTGTATGATATTACTTTGGGGTTTTCATATATGGCTTTTACTATGTTAAGGTAGTTTCCTTCTTGTCTTAGTTTGCTGAGTGTGTCATGAAGGGTATGAATCATGTAAGATGCTTTGCCTGCATCAATTGAGATAATCATGTGTTTTCTTCATATTGTTAATGTGGAGAATTATGTTAATTCATATTGTATATTGGACAATTGTTGTATTTCAGGAATAAATCCCATTTGACATGGTGTGTATAATCCTTTTAATACATTAACAAATTTCATTTGTTAATGTTTTGTTGAGGACTTTTGCATCACAGTTCATAAGGGATGGTGGTCTGTAGAGATCCTTTCTTGTAGTATCTTCTGGCTTTGTTATCAGGGCAATTTTGGCCCCATAGAATGACTTAGAGAGTGTTCTCTCTTCTTTATTTTTTTTTTGCAAAAGTTTGAGGAGGGTTGGTGCTAGTTCTCTAAAAGTTCAGTAGATTTCCCCAGTAAAGCCACCCAGTCTAGGGCTTTTCTTTGTTGGAAGGTTTCTGATTATTGATTCAATCTCTTTAGTAGTTAAAAGTCTACTCAGATTTTTTATTTACTCATGATTCAGTCTTGATAGGGTTTGTATTTCTAGGAATTAGTCCATTTCATCTCAGTTTTCTAATTTGTTGGCAGATAATTTGTCATAGTACTTTCTTATAATAATTTTTATTTAATATAATTTGTAGTAATGGCCCACTTTCATTCTGATTTCAGTAATTTGAATCTTTTCTTTTTTCTTAGTCAATCTAGCTAAAGGTTTGTTAATTTTGTTAATCTTTTTTTAAGAACCAATTTGTTTTGTGGATTTTTTTCTATTTTTCTATATAAATCGGTCCTATTTTCCTATTTATTTGTATGCCCTGTGATGTTTTATTTTGCTGAAAACAGGATTTTGAATTTTATAATGGGGAAAATTTGGAAATCAGATTCTTTCTTCATCTTCTCCAGGGTTGCTGGGAATTTTTTTCTCTTTAATTTCTCTTTCTCGCTCTCACTTTTTATTTTATCCTCACCTAAAGATATGTTTATTGATTTTAGAAAAAGAGGAAGGAAGAGAGAGAGAGAGAGAGAGAGAGAGAGAGAGAGAGAGAGAGACATTGATCAGTTGTCTCCCACACATACCATGAACAGGGATGGAACCCATAACCTAGGTATGTGACCTGACCAGGAATCAAAACTGCAACCTTTTGGTTTGTGGGACGATGCTCTAACTAACTGAGCCACCTGGCCAGGGCACTTTCTCTCTCTTTTAAATATTATTTAGATTGTCTCTATGCTGCTGATCAGCTTGATACATAAATTTATTCGTCTCAGGCCTTTTCTGAGTCTGCGTCTTTCCCTGGACATGAGCAGTGACTTTCTAAATTTCCCTATTTATGGGATTGCTTTTGAGTGTCCTAGTCTTTAAATATTTGGCTCCCCAAAAGGGGAAAAAAGAAAAATAAAGTGGGAAAATGTGCCAGCCCTTTGTATATCTTGACAACACTTCATCTGGAGGGGAGAGGGTAGCTAGCACGTGGCTGCCCACCTCTGTGCTTGCACCCCTTCAATCAAGCAGCAATCATTGATCAGAGCACAGATCCTCAATATTTGTAGGACAGGGGTCTTATTGCCCCTGGCTCCGCAAGTTGCATGTAATGGGCTCCAGGAACACATGCACTGGTGCCTGCCACTGGGCCAGAGGTGGGGGATGGATAGCTGCTACAGTGCTAGGAGCTTATGTTGACAAAATTAAGCACTACTTTCCATTGAAGACTTTCCCTAGAAGTTGCAAGTCCTTGAATAAACTTCAGAGTTCCCAGGTAGTTACATCAGGCAGACGCTGCCAGTTCAATCTAGTTGGAGGGTTGGACTCCTGGTGCTTCCTACTCTGTTATCTTTCCAGAATATTCTTCCTCTTACTTTTAAATGAGTGTGAAAGGGCAGCTGATCTATAAGCACGGGAATTTTTTAATGTGATATTGGAGGAAATCATAATTTACATGAGTGTTAATGTGCAATTTAATGACCCATAGACTTTTGAATAAAAGAAAAGGCCTATATTACCTTTGTGTGTGATGAAGAAAGGAATCACTCATAAATCAGATGAAAATTCTGTCAAACCTGAGCAAGAAAATACCTACCAAGAAGGGCTCCTGGTGGCTAATTTGGTTCAAATTTAAAAGCCTAGCAGCCACTGTTGAACAGGGGCCTCTCACACAAGCCTTGTTCAGGGAAAAGCCTTCACTGAACTTTCCACTTGCACTATGTCCCTGCCATCTGAGCCAACTCTTTTAAAAAATATTTTTTTAATTGATTGATTTTTGAGAGAGAGACATCAATTTGTTTTACCCCTTATTTATGCATTCCTTGGTTGATTCTTGTATGTGCCCTGACTGGAGATTGAACCCCACAACCTTGTCATATTGGGATGGTGCTCAGGCTGGCCAGGGCTGAACCAACACTTTTAATGGAGTTCCTGGAATCCTATTTCAAGCAATAGGACTGAAGTATTCCCCATCCAATCAGAGCTGTGCAGCTATATCCTCATTAGTATCTTCACTGACCAATCAGAGTGGCTCCATTCTAACCAATGCTTTTTAGACTAAGCAGACTGTGAGAATTTGGAGTTCTCACTTGCATGAGAACAGACCAATCAGGGACCAGGGGTGGAGACTTGTCTCTCTATAAGTCAGCTGCCCTCTGGTTCGGGGAGTGCACTTTTGGTTTCCACCAAAGCCTGCATTTCCTCAGCTGAAGTTGTAACACTGGAGCTGTCTTAGTGAACTATAATGGAGTTGTCCTGTGACAGTGGCTAGGCCAGAGCAGACTGGATTGGAGCTGTCTCACCAGAGATGGGTGGAGCTGCAACACTGGGGCCACATTGCCCAGGGCTGCTTCACAGCTGTGCTGTATCACAATTGAGCAGTTTGCACTGAATAAAGTCTCCCCCTTCACCACACCCCAGGCTGGGGATTCCTGTGGTGCTGAATTGGTGCCAAGGGCCATTGGTTGACAACTGAAAGTTCAGAGGGCTTTGAAAGGGTTGATATTTGAATGAGTTTGAATGAGTCTGAATTCTCATTCATATATATGTATGTATGTGTGTGTGTGTGTGTATATATATATATAATTTTTTTTTCTTTTTGAAGAAAAAGAATTAAAACAAATGTCTAAGTCCTGAACCTAATTCTTAACAGCTATGCTTCTGGTTAAATTTTTGTGTGGCTATTATAGTAGATCTTGACTTGTTTACTAATTTTTGAACTGTATATATATATATATATATATATATATATATATATATATACACACACACACATACATACACACAACACACACACACACACACACACACACACACACACATATATATATATATATATATATATATATATATAACATAAAGTATATTTAGGGCATTTATAATATTTAGGAAAATGTGTATCCTGTGGTTTTGAAATCTACACTTATACTCTCTTGTGCTATTTATTCAATGCCAAACAATTAGGAATCTTTTGAAATTCAAATAAGCACTAGTCAATAAAATATGTCATCCATATAATGAAGAACTGAGTAAATAAAGACATAAAAGGATCATATTTATGTCAATAATGCAGGATTGCATACACATATATGCACACACTACTAATGTTTACTTTGGGTCTCGTGAATTGACTGAAGTATTCCAACTTTTAGGATTTGCAATATTTGCCAGTTTGACTTTCTTTCCATCCAGCTGTCTCTGATGATGAAACAAGATTCCACTCCAAAGGGATGAATAGGAGGTGGAAAGAGACACAATTACGGTTTCTTCCTCTGAAGAATCAAAACCCCAATACTGATGACAGTGATCATGCAGGCAGAAGAGTTCCAGAATATGAAGGAATAGGTGTTAAGTGACAAGCAATAACTTTTTAAGAGTGGCTTCATTCACTCATTCTTTTTTTTTTTTAAATATATTTTATTGATTTTTTACAGAGAGGAAGGGAGAGAGATAGAGAGTTAGAAACATCGATGAGAGAGAAACATCGATCAGCTGCCTCCTGCACATCTCCTACTGGGGATGTGCCCGCAACCCAGATACATGCCCTTGACCGGAATCGAACCTGGGACCTTTCAGTCCGCAAGCCGACGCTCTATCCACTGAGCCAAACCGGTTTCAGCCACTCATTCTTTTTGAAAGTTACTACTAAGTATCCACTATATGCTAAGCACTCACATTTCCTTTAGGTACAATTCTGAACAAAATACCAGCCACCAAGAAACGGGGTGCACAGTATCGGTGACAAACTATTACAAAATAGTGTGCAAAGTGCTACATCAGGAATAAGTATGGGGGATTATTGGGACACTGAGATAGCGCCTAACTCCTCTTAGGGGCTTGGTGGTCAGCAAAGGCCTGTTGGGGGAAATACTGACAAGGTTAAGAATGAGTAAAAGGCATTTTCAAACAAGGTGACTGAGAAGAGCATGCCAAGAACAGGGAGTCAGAACCTGGTGATCATGTCAAGAACCTTCTGTGGCATCTGACCTGGCGTGGGACATTGGGTAGGCATGTGAGTGTGAGCAGTGTGTGTGCGTGTAGTGTTAGATGGTAAGAAGCATAGTAGACATAAACAACAAATTCATGAAGGCTTTTGTTAATCATGTTAAGGTTTGAGCTTTTATGGAATGTTCATCTTTCAAAATTTAAGCTCGGGTAAGCGCGCACCTTTTTAAAATTTGATCCAATGATAAAAACAACTACATTGAAATTATGTATTTTATCATAAATTAGTACATTTTACTCACAGAAAATTAGAAAAGCATAAACATTTAAAAAAACCCGTAAAAAAGTAACATTTTTTCTTCTATTCACAGTAGTTATGTTTTACATGGTACTTTTTTTTTATTTAACATTATATCATGAATATAAAATTTATTTTTCTTAAAAGTGACATGGGTCATAAAATTGTATGACTTAAAGGATATTGAGTGCCATCTCCGGATGTTTACTTTTTAGTTGCCAGCACATGAGGGATTCGTGCATAGGTAAAGTGATTCTCAAGAAGAGACAGTGAAAATATCATTTGGAGAGGAAGAATTTTAGGAATCTATAGTTTGACATATTTCCATTCTCCTTCTGCAAACCAACAAATTTCCACCTTCCTTACTTGCCTCCACCCCAATAAGAACTTGAGAGACACCAGGTTAGTACATACCCTTCTGTTTACCATTGAAGAAATTGGGGCTTGGGAAGTTAAATAACAGAAGGGCAGAAGCAGGAGGAACAAATGTCTAGCCAACTACTTTTCCACTGATCCTGATTCCCCAATAAAACTGTAAGAATGGCAATAACTTCCTTTTCCATTATTTACAGGCCTTAATTTTTTCCCAGCTAACATGGAAAATCAAATTGACTCTTAAATGTAAATATAAAATATGGCTAACTTCTTTTTTCACATTTAACAATGTTCCCTCTTAGTTTTAGAGAGTGTTTGATTAATTGTGAATATATATATATATATATATGTATATATGTATATATATATATATATATATATATATATATATATATATGAAGTCCATTTGTTCTGTATCATTTATAGAACTGACCTAAATGCTATTTCAAAGACCTATTTGAATTTTTTGGGAAGTCACAAAAATACTTTAAAAGTAAAACAAACAAACGTATAATCTTTGAAGCTGGACATTTCTTCAAATATATTGTAAATATGAATAATCTTTAAAATTTCAAATATTTTTATTGGGCCTAGATTTGCTACCAAAATGTATAATTTTCCTGTCTAATTTCATTCTCTAATTTTCTATGAGTGGTTATTATTAACAAAGTACGATGTTAGGCAATTGGGGGATACAAAAGACATAAACCAAAATATTTAGGTTGAAATTAATTTATAGTAATAACTTAAACAGACATTTGTTCTAAACCTTAAACCTTTTATTGTTATGATTAAAAACAGGTAGGAAAGTTTTCATTTTGTTTGTTTTTGGCATGGAATGAAGTTGAAATATAACCATTACTACTTATTAAACCAATAATTCACTTCTCAAAATAAGATTAATTATTTCCATAGAGTTTACATTTTCTCAACAGTAAGCACATCTTTACCATAAGCATTTGCTTTCTTCTCCATAAAGGGACTAACATCAATTTTTAAGGACCAGTTGAATAGGGATTTCAACATGCCTAGAAATGAGAAGTATTTTGTGAACTGCCCATCAGTAATCACTATCCTGGCAGTTACCTGCCCCCTGAACCTTTTCCCCAGCAGTACTTGGAAATTTGAGCAAAAAGCATTCAGCCAACAAAAAACAATGATAGATACCACAAAAAAGATATGTATAGAGTCTCTAGGAAGTACTGCATGAAACGTTAATGATTGTTTTGACATTCAGGTTTTGACATAGGATCTTTAGTTAAGAAAAGTTAAGATATCAGACAATGCCAAGCAGGAATGCTTCAGATGGCCTCTCAGATTGTGCACTGCACACCTCCAGGAGGCGCCATCACAAAGATTTGTATTTGGTAACAAACCAAGATTAATACTGCTTTAAATAAACTAGTGTGCACCCTTACTGTTGTTTTAAGGGTCTTATTTGTTACTAGAGGCCTGGTGCACAAAAATTTGTGCACCCAGAGGGGGGGTCCCCTCAGCCTGGCCTGTGCCCTCTCGCAGTCTGGGACCCCTTGGGGGATGACCACCTGCTTGCTTAGGCCTGCTCCCCGGGGGATTGGGCCTAAGCTGGCAATCAGACATCCCTCTGGCAGCTCGGCAGACCTAGGGGGATGTCCACTTGCCAGTGGGGAGCAGACCTAAGCTGCAGTCGGACATCCTTAGCGCTGCTGAGGAGGCGGGAGAGGCTCACCACAGCTATACTGGCAGCAGTCAGCTTGGCTTGTGGCTGAGCAGAGCTCTCCCTGTGGGAGCACACTGACCACCATGGGGCAGCTCCTGCATTGAGTGTCTGCCCCCTGGTGGTCAGTGTGTGTCATAGTGACCAGTGATTCCCAGTCTTTCTGCTGTTAAGGTCAGTTTGCATATTACCCTTTTACTATATAGGATAGAGGCCTGGTACACTGGTGGGGGCTGCCTGGTTTGCCCTGAATGGTGTCCCGGATCAGGGTGGGGTCCCGCTTGGGTGCCTGGCCAGCCTGGGTGAGGGGATGATGGCTGTTTGCAGCTTGTCACACCCCCTTCAGTGTGTGGGTCCCCACTGGGGTACCTGGCCAGTCTGGGTGAGGGGCTGAGGGTGTTTTCAGGCTGGCCTGTGACTGAAGCTCCCAGCCTCTCCTTTTTTTCTTTTTCTTTTTTAATTCTGGGATTTATTTACCTTCTATAATTGAAACTCTGTTGCCTTCACTGGCGCTTCCAGCTCTGAGGCCACGGCTAGCTGAAAGCAGGTATCTGGGGTTTGTTTAGCTTCTATAATTGAAACTATGTTGCTATCGGAGCTTAGAGCCGGGCCGCGGCAGGCAGGGAACCTTGGCTCCCTCCATCACTGGAACAAGCAAACCTCCTGCTCGCTTCAGCTGCGTGGCTGCTGGCCGCCATCTTGGTTGGCAGTTAATTTGTATATCTCGCTGATTAGCCAATGGGAAGAGTAGCGGAGGTATGGTTAATTACCCTTTTTGTCTTTTATTAGATAGGATAATTCTGTCTGAACATGTTCCCTGGGGCAAGTTTGTAAAGGAAAATTTCAAAATTATAAAAATAAATGTGTTGGGAGATATGAACCTGTTTCAAACCCTTCCACAGATTTGTCAGTGGTTATTGAGCAAGTTGTTTAGACACTTTTTAACTTGATTTATCCCTTCAAGGAGCTATGGCTGGTGGCCCTGGCTTGGTAGTTCAGTTGGTTATAGTGTCTTCCATAGACCCCCCCCCCAAGGCTGTGGGTTTGATCCCCTGGTCAGGGCACATACCCTGATGGTTCTCTCTCTCCCTAGTCAATAAAAAAGAAAAAGCTATGACTGGTGTTGCTTGTTTCATACTTCAAAGGGAATGCTTGACAACATGTCCCATATACTTTGCCACTCTCAGATAAATTGGGCACTATAAATATCTTTATGAGAACCTTAAAATATTTACAGAGTCAACACCAATACATGTCTGCTGAGAATGACAGGAAGTACTTTGAGCATATGAAAGTGCATGTATGCTATGAGACACTTTTTTTGATTGGCTGTGACTTAATTAATTCATTGATTCTATTAAGGGCAGGGACATGGGGAGGACAAGGGTTAGAGCTGGGTATGATTTAACACAAGTGCTTACCTGTCTTACTGCAAACCTTCAGCGTTACTGTGGATCCCATCTTTCTTACTCTTTCCCCCTTTTCAACACGTGAGGACTTTGATAGCAAAATGGCTTCCTCATATTCTGAAACTGAGTGTGTGAGTGTGGTCAAAGGGAAATTAAACAAGCAAACAACATCTGGAAATTAGGTATCATGGGTTACCCATCTTTATATGCTTCATATCACCTGGCCAGGTGTATTGCATGTAGTGTGAGTGCAAAGGCACTTTTAAAATTAATGTGCCAGTGAAACCTATGTTTTACAATCCCACTGAAGATCTTAGGTCCTTCATAGAGGCTAATAAATTTCATCACGCTTATTATTTAGAACCATTTGCTATAAAAGTGAAAGGCAAAACACTATTTAGGATGAATTCTCTTGTGATTTTTTGATTTCCTAGGGACTATTTATATTCTTTCAGAGTGCACAGTCTATCTTATTTGCAGAATCCTGTTACGTATGAATGAGTATATGTATACATATGTTACAACTAGTAAGAGGTTTTCAGAGTCCATGATGAAATTCCAGACACAAGAAAAATGTGTCCAAAGGATTATCCTTGTTTAATTTTCCTACAAGCCTCCAAACGTTTTAAGTATTCAACATTTTCTCAAGGGGTGTGTGTGTGTGTGTGTGTGTGTGTGTGTGTGCGCTTGAGTGTGAGCAAGGTGTTCTGCCAGCTATTCTGAGTTCCATGAAAAATTTACTTGTAGGGACAGGCCCTCTTTTCACACAAAGTTAACATGTTGTTAAGTCTAATACAAAGGCAATGACTTAGAGTATAATGACAAATCAATCCAACGCTTCAAATGAGGGCTTTTTAAGGACTTTACTCTGTCAAAAAAATATCCGGCTTTGCATTAAAGTTGGACTGAAAGAAAGCACTGTAAATGCCACATACCTTTATCTGCTGAAATTAACAGAGAATGGACCCTTTGTCACACATACCTAATATTTGTCTTTTTCGTTTGAACTAGGTGATTATTTAATATTTGTTGAACCAGATCACCTTTGTTTATGAAATGAGCATGCACCCACCAGAGGTGCCCTTTTCGTTACTGAACTGCAGGATCTGTGCACTGGGACGATTACAGCGGGTGCTGCTTTATTTTAAGAAAAAAAAACAAAGCCTGTGAAGTTACTTTGCATAGAAAGTTCTCATCTGCTGCTTCAAACCTTTTTCTTCCCTTTGATGTGCTCCCACCCCATTAACTTCCTTGAATACTTTGTCACCCCCCCAACTATTTGATTAAAATTCCGAAAATCAGCAATTTTGCACTGATTTTTTTTCATTACCAGTGAGTTATTGAATACACAGAGTTAATTATAAGTTGTTTCCTAAAGCAGGGAGTCTCAAGCCTTTACTTTAGCAGTCATACCTGACAGGTAAGCTTTATTTCTGTCATAATCCTTAATTCTTTCAGGTTTTTTAAGTATCATTTACAGCACAGAAGAGGAGAAAAGGGAAGAGGAGGAAGAAGAGTTTTTTGGTGTTCCTGATTACTTATTCAACAACATTACACCACATATAAATATATGATATTTTCCTTAGAGAGTTAATGCAACATCTGAATGTGTTTATTTCACTGAGTCAACTGAGATAGAAATGATGTTTGTTAGACATGAGTAGAGTTCCTTCTCTCTTTCTTTTGCATAAGTCACACAATTCAAGCTTTCAATTATGATTTCTAGCCAAGTTTTATTTAGTTATATATTTTTATTGGTGAGAGAGAGAGAGAGAGAGAGAGAGAGAGAGAGAGAGAGAGAGAAACATCAATGATGAGAGAGAATCATTGATCAGCTGCCTCCTACATGCCTCCTACTGGGTATCGACCTCACAACCAGGGCATGTGCCCTTGACCAGAATCAAACCTGGGACCCTTCAGTCTGCAGGTCGACGCTCTATCCACTGAGCCAAACCAGCTAGGGCTAGCCTATGTTTCTTTAAAGTGGAATTAAGTACAGAAGTTATCTAGATTTTATATTTTTATGATTTTCTTTCTCAGTTTTTACAAATTTTTTAATTCACATCTAATTTGACAACAAAATTTTCTTAGTGACTTTCCTTATTGGAACAAAGTGTTCATCTCAGTGTTCATTGAAAGTACCCTTTCTCCTTTTGCAATCATTGTTAATAAGATAACCTCATTATAAATATAGTGCACGTGACATAAACAGAAACAGACATAATGACTTTTTTATATACTTAATTTTTGTTACTTTTTAAAAATTTATGTGTATTGTTGTAAGTAATACAGATGCACTCCCCTCCCCGCCCCCCTAGACCTCTTCAGCCTGCCCTCACCCCCGCCCCAGGCCTTTACCCACCTATTGTCTGTGTTCATGGGTTATGCATATATGCATGCAAGTTCTTTGGTTAATCTCTTCCCACCAACACACTCACCCCAGCCTTCCCTTATAGAAACATGGAGCAGACTGATCAATCTCATAATGACTCCTGATGAACTAACCATTGGCTTTGTGGAAGCAGAACTTCATGGGTTGACTAGAGAGGAGCCATGGGCAGATAAAATATCTAGTAAGAAGATCAGTGAAGAGGGAATTTGTGTAATATTCTTGGGGACAACTGCTACATGGGAAGCACTACTGTTATAATTGGGTGGAATGCAGGGGCAGATTGGTGATAGACACGGGGAAAAGAGAAGTAGCAATGCAAAACAACAACAACAAATATGAGTAACTTTAGTGCAGTGGTTCCCAAACCTGGATGCATTTAAAATCACCAGGGATGTCCAGGACCCAGCTAGACAATCAGAAACTCGGGCTGGGATCTGGACATCGATATTTTTAAGAAGCTGGACAAGGGAGACTGACATACACGCCCGGGGTTGAGTCCTCGGCTTTAATATATCATGACTCATTTAAGTTAAAAGCATAAAAATGAAATCATTTCTTTTGCACAATTGCCTTAAAGTATTTTCTCACAGCAGAGGGTGAGCAGAAGGACATTTTTTGTTCTAACTTCAAACGTCTAAGAACACTGCCGACTAAGCTTGATAAGGAAAGTTGAACCATTGCAGGCAGAAAGCAGGTGGTCTTGCCTGCGTATTGGTCTGGGCAGCCTTCAGCCTTTTCACGACTTTTAGGAAGGAAGAAATCTGCTACCCAACAACAACATTTGGATAGAAGCTTTTCTGGATATATTCATTCCATCTTTAAATTTTTTTGTTAAATGTTTTATGCTATTTCCCTAAGCGTGTTGAATCCAATATATACATGGTGAAAGGTTTAGAAAGGATTTTTCTCCTCGTGAAAAGGATGTTTTCTTTTGTGAATTATTATACCCTTTGCTCAAATAATTTTTAGTGACTATAACTTATCTTGTCTCCATTCTCTGCGTATTCTTAGGTTGTCTATTACAAAGAACTTGTAACTGTTTTATAATTTATAAAAGGAACTAGAGGAATGTTTAACTAACGATTCATGTAAAAAGCTAGAATTAGGATACAGATTCATTTCTGGCTTTTAGTTTGACTTATGTATGGGTACAAATATCCAGATATATGTATGTATATAATACATATTTGTGAGGTAAACAAGTAAACAATACAAAGAAAATTCTATACCCTGTCTGCAGTGAATATCCAGTGGTCACTGTTGGAACATTGTTGTTCTTTTCAAATGTTTAATTCCCTTCGTGCCTGTGCTGAGGAGAGTGGATGTAAATAAACAAACGCAGCGGAGAGTCTGGTCCCCGCCTGGCTGGAGCTGAGGATTCCCTATAAAAGACTGGGAGACCATCTCACAAGGGGCACAATTGATGCTTTAGATGGAGTCAGAAAGGCTGCTAATACTTAATCCCCAGAATTAAAATTGTGTTTATACTAAGTCAACTTCCCTGATGTGTGTGTGTGTGTGTGTGTGTGTGTGTGTGCGCGCGCACACACACATTTGTGTATTCTTACTTTTTCAGTTCATTTTTTTGACCAAGTGTTTTCTTTGAAAATTTTATCTTTGGTTAAGCGACCTATAGTATTCACTTCTCTAGTAAGTGATAGAGATGGAATTCCAATTTCAGATTCTTTTAGTCAAAAACCTGTATGTTTATGCTACAACATGGCTGGACATTATGCTGAAGAAAATAAACCAGCCTCAAAATGACAGATACTACATGATTCTATCTATATGAGGTAGCTAAAGTAGTACAGTTTTTGAGACAGAGAGGAAAATGGTAGTTGCCAGGGTTGATAATAGATGGGGGGATGGAGTGTTATATATTTTTAATGAGCACAGAACTTGCTTAAGGAAGATAAAGAAGGTCAGAAGATGACTGGTGCTGATAACTGCACAACAGTATGAATTACTTAATATCATAGAACCATACACTTAAAAATGGTTAAAATAGTAAATTTTATATTATGTATATTTAAGCACAATTTTTAAAGTGTAAAAACCCCCCACATGGTTTCCATCTTAACAGTTTTATTCTTCTTGTGCTTTATTTTATTTTATTTATTAAAAATGTAATAATATGTAATTGATTTTTATTTAAGTACAGTCAATGTTAAAGATCTCTGAAAATAGTAGTTTAATTCATGAGAAAATAAAATTTATGACCTAAACTTGAGATAATTCCTGAAAAAAAGTGAAAATGGTGATCGCCACTTAATTTGAAACTATGTAGATCATATACATGTTCAAATCTAAACTTTCTTAATGTTTTCTTACAAGTGAATAGTGTTGCACAATTTATAAAATGCTTTAAACATAGGTTTATTTTTAACTCACAATATAATTATGAATATTATCCACATTTTACAGATTAGAAAATGGTTGAGAGAGAAAATATCCTGTAGAGATGAGTCTCTGACTCCACAATTAGGAGTTCACATGAAACTGAAGGGAGAAAGAAAATGAACCAACAAGTATGAAAGTTTTACCAATAGAATCACCAAACTCGGGCTATTTCTCTCTTGAAGGAATGTGACTCCATGCATTAAAGCTTAATGAAGATATTTGCAGGATATGGGGCCAGGGTATAGAAGGGCAGAAAATACACAGGAATAGGGAATGTGAGGAGATATATACAGGGTTAGTCCATATTGATTTTGATGCTGCCACTTTGTAAAACCTCCATATTTGTTGTGTTAGGCACAGCCACAGCTGGGGTAGAGTTCATTAAACATAATATTAGAACCTTAAATTAATAATCAGCAAAGTCTGCTTTCTTCCCCTAGTTCCTTAAATTTTTAGTACTTGTAATCTTGCCTGTCATTCTTTTTTTCTCCTTGACACACACATCCCTCTAAAATAGACAACAAAAGTCAAGAGCCCCCAAACCCAGTCAACATAAAACCAACCTTCCCTTTTGTGTTTAGATGGAATGCCTCCCATTATGTATGGGTCTGCTGTCTTTGTATCAGATTGTGAGGCCTGGTGGGCGGAGACTATGTCATTCTGGATTAACCCTCCCACAGGTTTAGTGAATCACCACAGCAGGGGAGTGCTTATTAAACATTACTTGAGTGACTGATAAGACAAGTAATTGTGCCAGAAGAAATGCTAATTTTAAAAATGTCTGTAAATTCCTGAACTTCACACGTGGGAAGACCAGTGACCTGGGGTAGCTCTTGGGAATAGGTAATCTGATACAGAATCTTTCCCCTTTGTGTCACCTGTTACAATTTGGCCTCCCTTTGCAAGTGACTGAAAATCATTACCAGCTGACAGCTCTCCCAAGGTTGGTGTCTGAAACCAAAGCGGAGAGTAGAATGCAGCTGACATTGAATAAGTAACAACCTCAATCTGTACATTTGCTTGAATTGCTTAGATAATTCAGATCACTCTCTGGAGAGGTGGAACTCCATTTTGATAAACATTCATTTTGGTAGGTTGCAAACTAAATTTGAGGATAGCAACTCTTTCTTTTATCTGAGGCAAGGGCTAAGTGTTATAGAAAGATGAAGTCTCTATTTTGATTAGATAGTCTTAGAGTAAAAAATTAAATCCATTTGAGGAGACAGGAGGCTGGCTAGTGCCTAGAATAAGGTTATACTGGATCTTGAGTAAACTAGAGTCTCCTAGATCATATGATACACCTTAAAATAGATTTGGGGAACCACATTGACCCTTCTGTCTACATCCAAATAGTATCAGTGGAAATGTGTTTTAGTCGACAAACAAAAGCAAATAAAAACTTGAAGTGCGTATCGCTGGACTCCCATTAAAACATAGGACAAACACTTTTATCTAAATAGAGATGCCATGATGTCATGGAAAAATGAGTGAATTTGGAATTAGAAGAGCTGGTTTTGTAAACTAGCCCTACCGTATCTTAGTGATTTGGTCAGCCTGGGCCCAGTCTTCATCCTTACAAATGGAAACAGTAGTAGGTTAAAAGATTGTTGTCTAGAGAAGAATTCAAATACTAGATGTAGACACTAAAAGAGTTAGAACTTAAATCTCCCTTCAAATGTGGACTGTGCTTAATGACTTGCTTTCAATGCATACAGTAAAAAGAAGGAAAAACTGTAATTGTTTAGAAACTGTAATTTGTCCAAAACTGACAAATACAACCTTAACCAACTGATCTAGATCAACATTACCAGTGGCAAGTACAGTAGTCCTCCCTTACCAGCAGTTTCACTTTCCCATTTCAGTTACCTGCAGTCATTCATGATTTGAAAATAGTAAATGAAACACTTCAGAAATAAGCAATTTGTAAGTTTCAATTGTGTACCATTCTTAGATGCATGATGAAATCTCGTGCTGTGCTTGCTCCATCCCCCTGGGAGTGAATGATCCCTTTGTCCAACTTATCTATGCTATAGACTCTACCTGCCTGTTAGTCATATAGTAGCCAGCTCAGTTATCAGATTGTTTGTTGCTGTATCGCAATGCTTGTGTTCAAGTAACATTTATTTTAGTGTTATAATTGTTCTATTTTATTAATAATTATGGTTGTTAATCTTTAACTGTGCTTAATTTATAAATTCAACTTTACCCTATATAGGCTAAAACATAGTATATGTAGGGTATTTTACCATCCATAGTTTCAGGAATCCATTGGGGGTGCCCTCTGCAGCTAAAGGGGACTACTGTAATGTCCATATTACACACCTCCTGAGATGATGTAATATGTTATGGTATTCTTACCCTCAAAACATAACCATAGTCGAATCATGACTAAACATCAAACACAATTGAGGGTCATTCTATAAACCTCCTGATCCATACTCTTCAAAAGTGCCACGTCATGAAAAACAAAGAAAGACTGTCACAGATCAGGGGATACTGAGGAGACCTAATGACTATAGTAAATGCAATGCAGTGGCTTGAACTGGATCCTAGAACAAAGAAAGGGCATTAGTAGGAAAAGTGTTGAAATCCAAGGAAAGCGTGTGGTTTAGTTAATAGTACCGCACCAATGCTAATTTCTCAGTTTTGAAAAATGGACTGTAGTTATGTAAGATGTTAACATTAGGGGGAGCTGGGTAAAGGGTCTATGGGCACTCACTGTGCTACTTTGGTGACTTTTTTGTAAATCTAGATTTATTTCAAAATAAAAAACAGTTGAGATAACGGAGATGATGTACATGAAAGGAGTTTGCAGCTACCCGGGATTATAAAAGTGTGGATGGTTTATTATTATCAGAATAACTATACCTAAACTTAGTGATTCACAAAGGCCCTTTGTGGTTTGTGAATAGTGAAGTCCTGGCCTTGATAGATAGTGCATAATTTCTTTCCCCCTGGCCCTTTTAGTCTAACAAGTAAATTAGTTTTGAGTTAAAGATGACCAGTAACCCCAAAGTGATGAGGATTTTGTGGAAGAATTCAATTATTATCCATGTACTCTATTTGAAGGCAGCTAAGATCATGACTTGTGTGTTAATAATTAATTGATGGAGTACATAAATACATAAGTTTCTTATATTCAAATGAACAAAATTGGGCAGTATATTATAAATTCAAAATCTAGATGATGGTTATAAAGATTAAAGTAATTTTCCATTTTCTTAGAAGTTGGCAGCACTAGCTAAAGCAAAATCAATATCAATTAAGAAACCTAGGGAGAAAAATAATAAATTACTGATATTGGTTGGTTAACAGTATTTGTTTGTTATGTAATTCAGAAGTTAGAATTATAGAATTAGAGTTGAAAGGAATTTTAGAGATAATCTGCTGCAATCCTCTTATTTTGAGGTGGGAGTAAGAATATTTAATTTGAAGATGTTGAAAAACTTTTTCAAGGTCCCTTCACTGCTTAGCAAGGGCACAATTAGAACATGGGTTTCCTGCCTCAATCATATGCCTCTGAGGTAGGGATCCTTTATGCGGGATTCATGAGATTCAGGGATCTCTGAACCTCTGAAAGTATATGCAAAGACTTTCCTGTGTGCACATTTGAATTTTTCTGAAGACTCATAGCAGCTTTCATCAGATCTTAAAAAGAGGCTTGACCCCCCAAGAGGATGAGAAACACTGCTTTAGAATTCAAAAAACTACTCATTACAACAGTTCTTAGGACATTGCTAGAATAATTTTAATGCTTCTACAACTTCCATCAGGTTTTAAATAGAAAAATGTGGTAGCTGGGGCTAATTGGTTCCCAGAAATTACCACATTCTTTGAGAAAATCAGATGATCTGATTTTATCTAGTCATGGTATTTTTCCCTCTGGGGACAAAATAGGCTTATGTCTATTAGATAAAACATAAATGATGTATTAAGTATATGCTATATGCTGATCTGATCCCTAACTAATTTAAGCTAATATTAATACCAATATTCCATTTTACAAATGAAGAGCTGAAGGCATGGGAGAGATTTAGTCATGTGTCTGAAAGTCACAAAAATAATAAGTGCGAAAGTCATATTTTTTGAAGCCAGTTCTAGGGCCTGAACTTAGAACTCCACACTGTGCTTCTGTCTCTCTGGTATGTTATTGATTTATATAGTGTATTGGAAAGCAAGTTTGTCACTGACCTTTGTAGAGCCTCTTCATTTGTAACAGTAGAGGCAACGGAATTTTGGGCAAGGAAGTAAAGGCTTGGTAAGTAGGATTATATAAATGTGGGTGTTTTGTTTCCACTTTCTAGTTCACTTTGGACAAGCACCTTAACTATTTGAAGTCTTGGCTCTTTTACCTATAAAATAGGGCTAATAATATTATTTATCTCATAGGACTGTTCTGATGTTGAAATGAGATAATGTATGTAATGCACTTGACATTGTACCCTAAACAGTCGCTTCGCTAGCAATCCTAATATATAAAAACACAGGGTCCGTAACGACTGACTGAAGGCTCGACCGAACACTGGAAGTCAGTCTTGCAGTCAGTGCTGGGTTTCTGTGGTGATCCAGCACTGACTGCCGCTGGTGCGGGTACAGCAACCCAGCACTGACTGCCAAGGGGGCTGCGGATCAGGCCCAGATAGAGGCCCAGAGAGAAAGGCAGGGTCTGATTCGCAGCCTCTGTGGCAGCTGTTGATCACCTGTTGCCTTTCTCTTTCTCTCCGGGCCTCCGTGGGGGCTGCTGATCAGCCCCGCCTCTCTGATCAGGCCTGGAGATAGGCCCAGAGACAGTGACTGGCATAGAAACTGACCAATCAGAACCAAATCTGGGTGAACTGTGAGGAGCCCGTGGCTGCCTAGGAGGCAGAGTTTTTGATGCTGACTGACATAGAAACCGACCAATTAGAATCAAATTGGCCAGCAGGGGAGGGCAGTTGGGGGTGAGATCAGGCCTGCAGGGAAGGGCAGTTAGGGGCGATCAGGAAGGCAGGCAGGTGAGCAGTTAGGAGGCAGTGGTCCCAGATTGTGAGAGGGATGTCCGGCAGATGGACATCCCCCAAGGGGTCCTCGATTGGAGAGGGTACAGGCTGGGCTGAGGGAACCGCCCCCTCTGTGCACGAAATTCATGCACTGGGCCACTATTTATTAATATAACTGGATATACCAATTCTCATTCACTTCATAATATACTTTTCGTCAAAAAAGTAAGAAGAGCAAAATGATTGGCATGATAGTTAAAGGTCAGTTTAATTAATTCACTAAGATTTCAATTTATACTGAATTAAACTTCATAAATTTCTTAAATAGCAATATAAAAAGCTTTCATGACTATGCACATCTCTGTGGATATTCTAAAGCCACTGAATTGTACACGTCAAATAGGTGACTTGTATGGTATATAAATTATATTTCAATAAACCTGATATATAAAAAAAATGACCATGGCTGGTATAAAACAAATAGAAACCCCACTAAATCCAACCAAGCACTTAGTGAAGGATAGGCATTTTATTTTTAGCATCAAATGGTGTCAAAAGCCAGCAATTGCTCTTTGTTTGACCCTGAGGTTCTTTTAGAAATTGCAGAACTTCCATGGCCAGTGTGGCTCAGTTGGTTGGAGCATCATCTCATGTACCTGAAGGTCACAGTTTTGATTCCTGGTAGGACACATACTTAGGTCGTGAGTTTTATCCCTGGTCAGAGTGCAACCAAATGATGCATCTCTCTCACATCAATGTTTCTCTTTCTCTCTCTCCCCTTCCTCCCGCTCTAAAAAAATCATTAAAGAAAATAAAAGTCACAGCGCTTGTTCAGTGTACAGACATAATTCATTGCACTCACTCAATGGCCTGAAATACAATTGCAAAGATGGACTGTGATACATGATCAGGGAGTAGCTTAAGTGAAGGGATTATTTGCCTCAGTGTGTCCAAATGGGTAGGAGGTTTCAACATGTACATTTAGATAAATAATTTGTAGCACATTTTAGATATAAAAATTACAAGTTATGGTACTTCTGTTGCTGCGCATTCATATTCTAACCTGGTACCTGTGAACTCATCTATAACTTGCATGGAAATTCTGATTATAAAACACTGCTCCTCAGGGCTTCCCTCCACTCACTTTTTCTTTTGCTTTCTGTCCTGTAACACTTTGCAAAGGATCAAAGAAACATTCATGCAGGATATCAATGCATGTCAGTGGTATGAATTTGTAGACATAGAGAATAATGGCATCTTGTTAAAAAAAAGGTGTGTCCTCAGGAAAGTTGTTGAAAAGACAGCAAAATCAGCTCTATCAGTCTTTTTATGGATCCAATTGTATTTTGAACAGAGAAAACGGCCTACAACTTTAGAGTCATGCTAGCTGTATTGATGCTGGGTGATTCCAACTTCAAAAATCAAAGAATAAAAAGGGGCCATTATATGATATATCCAAATTCTTCCTCGTGCGTTTAACTCTAATATACTTCTTTGAGATGACATGATGTGTCCAAGTTGAAAGGCTGAAAACTGAAGGGTACGGGCTCCCAGTCTGGGATCTGCCATTTGATCAAATGTAGAATGTTTGATCTGGACTAGCTGTCACAGTCTCCTCAATTGTAAAATATGAGTAGGAAATGCATATTCTGAGGAAGAATGAAATTCCATATTTCCATATAAGGCTAACCTCTACTGTCCTACACTTCCCCATTCTTTACAAAATAATGACACTTGACAGTGTTGCTAAGAAGAGTGTCATCTATTAATTCCACCTTAGTAGAATCAGATAAGAACATCAAAAGTATTTAATCTTAAAATATATCTCTCTTATTGAACCACCGATTCTAGGTGAACCTGAGCCAAAGAAAAAATTTCCAGTAGGAAAAGTTTTTGCTACTCATTTGCGTTTGAAGCCTTTACTAAGGCCTCATTTGTAAACAGAAAAATTTAAGATACTGTTTAAAGTTCTCTATCTTCTCAGAACTTATCTTTTCAGATAAAGACTCCAGATAAAACAAAAATCTTCAGAACAATGAGCCAGTGCCCAGAGGGATCAGAGCCCTTGGCACAGAGTCAGGTGGAGAGAGAGTGATGGGAACTGCCCTGCAACGGGAAATTGCTACTTCTTTTCCAATTAGTCAGAAGCTTAATGGAGGAAATAAGATTTCAGAAGTTGTTTGAATGATGGAAACAAGAGAACTTTCCTGAGGCCTGTGGAACAGGCCAGGTGTGACATGCAACTTGGGAGAAGACTTGCGGAGAGTGGTGGCATAATAAAACGTTTAAATGTAAAAAGAAATACAAAGAATGCATCCAAGGATGGTGAGAGAATTACACGGGTGAAACAGCATGGTGTGTGTCCTTTGTCACCCATTTAAGACTCTTCTCTACCCAAAACGCAATTTCAGGGTACTTCACCCCATCCAGGCACACTCGTCTAGCAGATTATTTAAGTTGCACCTATTTTCTCTAATTATATTACTCTCAAACCTACTTCCACAGTAATTTGTCAAAATGATTGAGAACTAGTTAGTATGTTCAGGCTTGCCAAGAGAAGGGTTGGCAACTTTTTTTTTCATTTATTCAGTCACTCAGCAACTTAATATAAAACTGATGAACATTTATTGAGAAGCAGTTATTATGCTAGAGATCCAAGAACGAACAAAAAGGTCCTGTCCCTTTAACTATGGGATGTACTGATAAAGATGGCAGTGGGCTCCACCTGTGCAGGAGAGGCAGCCAACCCAGAGCAGAGACACACCCAGAGAAGGCGGCAGGCAGTGTTTCAGCAGATCCTTGAAGGATGAGTGTCAATTAAGCACAAAGGAAAGACAATAAAGGAGAGAGGAAAATAGAAAGGCTGAAACTTAAAAAAATTATAATGTGACACACAGAGTTGTCAAGATAAGAGAGAACAGTGGATCCCAAAACATTGTGGCAGGAAAACGAAACGCCAGCAACATCATGTCTAAGTTTGGTGAAGCTGAGCAGAGTGGTGGGACGTGGAGTGAAGATGAAAAGCACTGTCTTGGATGTTGCAATTTTTGATTACTAGAAAGCTGGAGGGCTAATCGCTATGTCTCGGATACTGTTAAAGTAATAGTTGATGCTTAATACTGTCTTACAGCATTTGAATTTAGCTTAAAACAGAAGAGTGCTTGGAGCTAAATATGAAACTCATCACAACCACAGGAGATGAAAACGGATATTTCTATGCTTATTGATAGCTGCACATGACAGAGATGATATTTATTACCATAAGAAGCTAAATTTCTATGTATATCAGAGAGAAAAACAATAAAAACATTTCAGAAGCCAATGCACTGACAGGAAATGCCTAAGTAGAAAAAGATGCTTGTCAGGAGAAGAGACCTTCACTTTTCACTCTTGAGATTACACTTAAGCAGCCACCTTTGGGCCAGCCTTGTGAGTGCCCACTAAAGTTTTTAATTTCCACTGTTGTGTCATTTTTAATGAATCTATCATATTTCTTGAGGGCATAATTCATTACTTTGGGAGCATTACTTATAGAGGTTTCCCATCATCAAAAATCTCAACAGCTCTTCTAAAATTGTTTTACTTTTCTTTAAATGTGGAAACTCATTTAGAAATATTAGTTATTGGTAATTCAGGAAACGTTAAAGTCAAACAAATGCTCAGTTGGAGTTAAAGTCAAACAAATGCTCAGTTGGAAAAATAGCAATTAGCCTTGACTGAATTTTATGATCATACAAAACATTAATACATAGTGAGTATTCAACATTAGGAGGCAGAAAAGAAATTAGAACTTGTTATGATGGACTCTACCACAATTGTCTGCAGAACTTCTGGAATACCTGAATGTGGCTAACCCTCGGGTCAGGGGCCATGTTGCCGATTGTCTTTCTAATCTTCCTCAGTATTTCTTGATAAAGGAGATACTCAGCACTATTGAGGAAAATATTTTTAGGAAAATCCATGAAGAGGGTACTATATCAAAAACTGGAGGATAACTGTTGAAAAGGGTCCCATGAGAGTAGAAGCATTTATTTATTTCTATTACCTTATTTGTAAGAGGACATGTATGTGCGATGATATGTGATGACATATTCAGACAGATAGCACAGCATTTATAGAGATTTCTGGTGTCCAAAAGCAACCCCCTCCTTAAAAAATTGTTTTAATAAGGTTACTATTCAAGTCCTAAGGCTCTCTTACAATTTTTTGGTCAAAAATGTTATCACCTGAGTATCTTTGATTTCAGCTACATATTAGTTTGTCAGATTCATTTATACTAACCTGTGAATGACCGATAGGAAAGATCTGCCAATGGATATTTGCTCCTTAACAGGTGATTTTGTTAACAAGATCAAATCTATAAATTGTAGAATGTGTTTGGTATTTTTCCCCACTGTCAGGCAGGTAGCTTAGGGTGCTTCCCATGCTACTTATTCTCTAAAGCATTTTTATTATCTCTAAATGCCTTTACTTACCTGTCCTGGTTAATCTATCAGAGAATAAAATTCATATGTAAACATGAGTTAGCAATAAGAATAGCATATATAATTTTGCCTTCCTTTTGTAAACAATAATGGAAATTTTTTTTTTGAAAAAGAGAAAAAAGTCATTGTCTCACCATTTAATCTTGACTCTTTTTGAGTTTTCATTCAGTCTCTGTTCATAGTCATAGACACATTTTTATGTAGTAGCAACCATCGTATAGCTTGAGTTATGCTTGAGAATTCGATGAGGTTATGCTTGCAAACACCAATAGTGTTAATAGATATAATAACTGGAGTGTGTTGAATGGTGGTCACTGGCTACAAACTTTATTTGCACTGTTTTAAAAATTTATTTTTCAATTATACTTTACATTCAATATTATTTTGTATTAGTTTCAGGTGTATAGCACAGTGGCTAGACAATCATATGCTTTACAAAGTAGTCTCTCCAATATTTCAAGTACCCAGCTGGCACCCTACCTAGTTATTACAATATTGTTGACTGTATTCTTGATGCTGTACTTGACATCCCTGCGACTATTTTGTAACTACCAATTTGTATTTCTTAATCCCTTTACCATTTTCACCCAGTCTCTGAACACCCTTCCATCTGGCAATCATCAATCTGATCCCTGTATCCACGGTCTGTTTCTATCCTTAAAATGTAGTCCTCACAATGGCACAGTGAAGCCGATAGAATCATTGTCCTCATTTTCCCTTGAGGCAACTGAGGTGCTGTGAGGTTAAGTAACTTGCCCAAGGTTACTCAACCAGTAAGATGTGAAATCAGGGAGCTTGAGGTTAGATCCTTCTAATGCTTGTTATGGTTATTAATAAGCCACACCTGATTTTCATGACAGTGTGGGCACTTGGCATAATCATTTAATGTTTTAAAGTTATTAGGTCAAGAAGATATGTGTCTTAATTTGCAATTGTTACTAATGAAGTTGACTGTTTTCCTTGTTTGTTTATGAATCCTGCTTTTTTTTAACTGGAGTAAATTGTAGGTTTACAAACATTTTAAATAACAAATAAAATCTCTGGAAAGGTTGATATGGTTTTACTGGTATATGAAGTCACCATGTGGGTCAGGACAGTTTATGCAACATTATTTCCTCTTTATGGTTTGATCCTGTGGGTAGAAATAAAAAGATTCTACCTGAGAGAATTCCAGCCATATGAGCTGAAATGTTCACAGTGGTTTAAATAGCTACACACTTAGCATGGTGAGAGGTAGAGAGAGCCAAAATATGTGACTTAATTACAATCGCCACAATGAATTCCAAGTGGATCTTGCTTCTCCCACATGAGCTGACCACAATTTTAAGCTTAGCGTCGCCTGAAAGCTTGAGGAATGTATTTCCAGTAATTGCCAGGCCACTTCATTGTTCCTCTGTATACATAAACACTAAGCTGTGATCAGCGTGGTCATGCTTGAGCTGTTATCTGAAATTCACTTTTGCTATAAGGATTGACTAATCTGGTTCTTACTGTCAGCAGTGTCCATTCACTGCATTAGCTTTCTCTCACTTCAGTGCCACACAGCTCTGGTTAGGAGAGGAGAGCAAAAACTGTGAAAAGTAGCAGATGCGTTAGTCATCACGTGTCAAACTGCTCAAACAGCCAATGCCATTGAAATCAAGTGTCCTTTCCCCCACCTCCTCCCACCCCACCTCCCGCAAGTAAAAAATGAAGTTAAACAATATCTAGTTGTTGGAGACACAATGCTGTTCTGCACTGTGCAGGTTAAATGGCGAGGCTGCAAATTAATGATTCAATGGGAAATAGTGTCTGAACAGGACTCTTACAACAGCTTCCCTCCTCTCCCCATGCTTCATCACTCTTCCATGGCTTGGCCTTTCTACCCTTCACCCCTGCCCTGTCATTATCTGCAGATGTTATCTGCCCAGCATATGTTGCAGCCTAAAAGATTCGGAGACTTGTTCCCACCCTGCTCCCCTCCCCCTCCCCCAGCTCCTCTGCGCAGGGCTCCAAGGCCTTCCAAAGGGAGCACTGAGAACAGGAGGATGAACTGAAATGCAAAAAGGAACAGAAAAGGGGAACTTTTATGTTGACATGAGGTATGGACTGTAATTTATTGCAACCACTATTTGATGATAGTTGTTTCAACAGAGTTTAAAAAGTAAATATTTATCTTATGGGTCTTATGATGGTATGCAATGGCTGCAAGATAGATTTTCTTTTCTACCTCAACCACACTCCTGTTTCATAAAATGAGACATTCTTTTGAAAGATGGGGCTTGCAGAATAATAATTTTTCAATCCCTTTAGTGGCAACCACAGTCAAACTATTATTGCAATGAAAAGATTTTCTTAATCATTATTTTTGTGGAAGAAAGAAGTTTTGTAGGTGATACAATTATGTAAAATGTACTATGTTTACCTAGTATATGACATTATGATAGAGTACATATAAACATGTTTACTACCTAATATGAATTAATGGCAGAAAGCAAAGACACTAGCCAATAACAGAAAAAAGGCAGTAATTTATACCAAACCTAACTGTGAAGGTTGAGATACATAATTTGTACAAATGAAACTTGGCACTGAAAAAGTAAAATCAAGTTGAATGGCTCTAAAAGACAAAGGAGAAAATCTATTTGCTAGTCTGTAAGAAATATGGATGTTCCTTTGGGAAGAAAATACTTTAATGTAATATTTTAGAGAGAATACTAATTTTAAAACTACTTAATTTGCCTTACTGCTTTTATTTCCCATCTAACTAAATCTGATTGCTTTGCATCTTCTTAAATATAGACAAAATAAACCAAGAAAAAATGTAAAAAATTAAAATTATATATCAAGGTGTACCTTTAAAAATTAATGTAAAATAAATTTTACATTATGCCTGATGTAATCCTCTCTGTTTAAGACCCTTTCTGTCAATAGGAAAACCATCTTTAAACTCTCCGGAAGGAAGATGGCTCTATCATTACATGTCAGTGATGATGGGTTTTGCAAGCCATTCACCACCTCTCACCTTCTTTCCGCTTTCACAGCATCTGTTCACGAGACAGCTGGGGCTGAAGCAGCTTCAAACTCCAGAAGCAATCCACCAGGGTCATTATAGGGACTGTAATTTGTTCAAAGAAACTCTAAATTAAATTAATCTAAAATATCATTTTTAGGCTTTCTATTTCATCCAGGCAGCAGCAAGAGTTTTGCTAAAGGCCCATAAAGTACAGAGACTTCTTAAATAATATTCCCTTTGATAAAACAAAACTGTCCTGAGAAATCTTTGGAAATATTTCTGCCATATGTCTTTTAGATAAGATCACAAGTGTTAAGTAATGTGGTAACTTTTAGCGGGTTAATAATCACAGCTTAAATTTCATAAGATCTCTGGGTAACCTTCATGACCCAGAATCAAAGTCTTTGGTATTTGCTTTCACATACTTCTAAACAGTAAGTCCCATTAGCAATCTTTTTAGATATTCCCAAGTAGTTTCATATTTATAAGTGGTGATCGATTTTATAAAAACATACATTAGCCATTAAATTGATATTTCCCTTTGGGAAGCATTTTCATAAACATTTACATTTTCTCAAATAAAAGACCTCGGTTCTTCTATCACAATATTTTGGGCCATTTATTGTGAAGCAATGAAAAAATGAATTCTGCCGTAACCAGTTTGGCTCAGTGGATAGAGCGTCGGCCTGCGGACTGAAGGGTCCCAGGTTCGATTCTGGTCAAGGGCATGTACCTTGGTTGTGGGCACATCCCCAGTAGGGAGTGTGCAGGAGGCAGCTGATCAATGTTTCTAACTCTCTATCCCTCTCCCTTCCTCTCTGTAAAAAAATCAATAAAATATATTAAAAAAAAAGAAAAAAAAAAAGAAAAAATGAATTCTGGGATTTGGCCATAAATAATTATTGGGGTTATTGTGCTTGGTGGAAATAGGGTTCTATATGATATTTTGTAAGTATTTATTTTTTATATTCACAGCTGTTCTAGTTTATTATTTCTGATCCTAGTTTCTTCTTTATTTTCCTAGGTCTATTACTAGTGGTGTAATCTTGGGCATTTAGCTTAATCTCTTGGGGCCTTAGTTCCTTTAGGTATAGAATGCTGTAGGAATTGACTATTTGGTTGCTAAGATCTTTTCTAGCCTTCAAAGCCTTTGCCACTATATTCTCTATATTGTAGCAGTCCGTTTGTTCTTAGGCACAACTGAGGAATACTTCAAAAGGAACTAGCACAAGTGTCTCCACCTGTAGATAGGAAATATATTACAAAAATAAAAGAGGAGGACCATATATCCAGGTAAAAAAAAATCATAAAAAAGAAAAGGAATTAATTTTAACTCCTACAAATTCCTAACTCCACCCACAACCATATACCCAAATATTTCTCTTTTTTTTCCTTTCAATATTATGGCAGGTTTTCATCTATATATAGCTAAAAAATTAGCTTTATTTTCCTTATGCATATTTTAAAAACTTGACCGATTTATCTAAATTTTGAGATTTTACAATTCATAAAAATTTCATGACTTCAATATTATTAAAGTCTTCTCTTGGCTTCAGTGGTTCCACTTTTAATGTTGAACAAAATCTCAGGTTAGGTATCCAAAGACAAAAGATAAGTAAGTATAAGCTACCTGGAGGAAAGTTGGAATCATTTTCTAATTGATTATGTGGTTGCGGTTTTATGGATTCAATTTTTAATGAAATAAAATAAAACGACCATAGTATTGCTAGCATTAAGATACAGTAGATAAATTGAAGCTTGCTTCAACTCTTCTTCCCATTATAGCTAAAGGGAAATTTTCCCTCAAAGAAAAATGAACAATTAGAAGAAGAAGAAAAAAAACAACCTTGATAAATTAAGAAACTATCTACCAGTTAAACTGACACTTCATATGTAGAGGAAACAATTTCTATGCATGTTATAAAAAATGTGTTAAATCAACTAACACTGATATAACTTCAAGCAATTAGGAGAATGCTAATAATGATATGAGTCTTCAGCTGTAAATAATTATGCTGCCCCAAGGCTATGCTTTAATTCTTGGCTTGCTGTATCTATAAACAATAATCAAACTGCAAAGCAAGTTGTGTTGTTTTGTTCACAGTTTGTGAAATGATTCTTATACCCTACAGTGATGCTGATGGCTATTTTGACCTTCAAGAACTCCGGCCTGTGAGGCTAAGAGCTAATGTGTACTTTCATCGATCTGAGTTGGAGACACACAGCGGGCTATAGTGCCTGTTCTCCATGAGCACAAAAGCAGCTATCGTCAATCAGTGTGTGTTGTGAAAAGGGGGCTTGCTGCTGTGACTCAATAAATGGGGACATTAGGAGGAAATGTTATAATTGCTGCTACCCACATCTTGTTAATGAGTAATGTACAGTTAGACACCATGCAATTGCAGCTAAACTGTTTATACAATTTATTCTTATGTTGCAACTAACATTTAACATAATGAAGTATCATAATTGCAACCATTAAAGTCAAGATTAAGATTTGTTTAATTAGAATTAAGAAAATGTAAAATGGAAAACTACTTTCAAATGTTGGGTATACAGGATGGATTCAGTAGTATGCAGGGGGAAAAACTCAGGGCACTGGTAGCAGGCATTGTATACATAAAATTGTTCGTTGGAGGTCTCTTCTTTGGATTTTTAAAATATGCTGTAGTCAAAAGTATAGAGAAAGCAAAATATAAAGGGCATTAACTTGGCCACGTATAAATATAGTGTTATTATTCAGATCATTAGAGTTGTAGCTTTTAAATTTCAGAATTTACATTACCCCTAGGCTAAACAAATAATATCTTAAAACACACAACTCATATTACCATCAGTGCAAGTTATCAAATGAATTAGGGAGGAAATAAGCCCCTGACTTTGTATAGGAAATGTCATAACTTTGTAAAGCCAAATGGACATTAAACCTCTATTTTAATTATCTACATGTCCAAACACAGGCACTTATATAATGTGATATTATTACATAAGCGAAGGGACAAAACATGGTTAATGGAATGCTTTGAGGAAATATGGCTTGTCCAAATTCATTAAGTGAAACCATTTCATTTAGGTCATGCCATGTTTTCCTTCCCCTTCTATGTTGTTAAATGCTTAAAAGTTCTACGGTTCTACCAGCGACAGAATTATTTTGGGTTTTCTTTTTCTAAGAACTGCTTTTTCATTCTTTAACACTATTTCTAAGCAACTCAAAAATTCTAGTTTTCCCCCACAGATTTACAGTTTCCCCCCAACTTTCTTTACTTTGGACCAGAATTTCTCTTTTTGTCCCTACAGAATCCATCAGTGTTAGACTGGTAGAAAGAGTGCTGGGTTTGGAGGAGGAACACCCGGCTTCCTTAAACCTATGTCTATCACATTGTGTGATTGAAGCTGGTCATCTAAAATCTTGTGCCTTCATTTCTTCATTAGCCAGATGAGGTTAAGAATATCTCACCTGTCATCCTCACAAAAGTTTTCAGAGAATCTAATGACCTAATATAACTACAGGTGCACTGAAACTTTAATATGCCAAAGCAGTGCAACTTGTGTTTTCATTCAATGAGATTGAGCCATACTAATTTTATTGATTGCAGACTGTATCTTGAAATAAAGATAAAAGAACAGGGTTCATTACTCCCCAAAGAAAGTCTTTTATTTTATTTTCTTGCTTCTTATATGCATCACATTGAGGAGCTCAGTATACGTCAAGTTATCATTCCACAAAATAATATCAAATCTTTGTTTATAAATTTTAAACCAAATTTAAACAAAGACTGCTAGTTATCTCTAAAACAAAGGTCATAGGTTCTTTATCCCTATTCTTAAACAAAGTGGTTAAATATTATAAATGTAAAAAGCAAGTGATGATTTGAATTTGGAGCAATATGTAGTCCAAGATAATGGTGTTTGAGAACTCTATCTGATTGGCTTGCAGCTGCAGTGTGGCATGCAATGTTGATATCAGATTTCTTGGCTTACTATGGAATTTATTTTTATAGTCTTTTCACTTCCCGTCCATTATAAATTTAAAATGACAGGTTGCCTTTTGTATATACTTAAAACATTGTATAGAATTTGAACTTACCAACTTTTAGAAATCCTTAAGAACTTCAGCTTACAAATGTAATTAAATTCATTTATTTAATTATTCCATAGTTATTTATTGAGAGTCCTAATATGAATCAGTCACGGTGTTAGATAATAGATACAAAGAACACGTGAAGAGGAACATGGGGTTCTTAGGGAGGGGAGTGACGATGGGTTACACTTCGGAAGTATTACATTGGAATTTTCTTTGAGATTTCCAAAAAGATTGGATCAATTGGTGACATTATGAATTATCATTATCTGATAATGTGTTAAGATCTAGTGCTTTTCATATAGTTTTAAAATGTGTATTTTCTATTTGATTGTGAGAAGATTGATAATACTCTTAGTGTTTAAAGCAAGAATTTGCCCTTCTCTCCATCCTTCCCTCCCTTCTTCCCATCTTGAATTACCTGGGTCCTTGATGTCTAGTATGGTAGTGAAATGTGACCAGGGGGACTATGAACTAAATTTCTAATTTTACTTAATTTAAATTTATTTTAACTTAATTAAAAAACCAAAGCAGTGATCAATATTTCCTGCTAAACACAACTTGATTATTTAGTAGGACTACATTCCTCTTCAATGTTGAAATGTGTGAGGTGTCATAGTTACATTGTAATGAGCATCTTAGGCACAGGTATTGCTCCTAGTAGAACACAGAAACACATTACTGATCCAGTCAGTGTCAATAGATTGATTCAGTTTGATTTTTTTCCTATTCACCTTACACTGTAATGTGTTTACTTGAATATTTTATGAAGACAGCACAAATTACAGTGATAATGATGTAAATCACAATGTATTCACAGTTATATACTTATTTTAATTGTCTTATAATAAATTATATTACAGCTGAAAATTAAGTATGGGCACATTTTAAACAAAGCAAAGGCATGCCACTGATGCAGAATTACATGGAGATGCAGGAGTGGGATAGTGAATGACAGAGAGATAGGAGGAAGGTGTCACAAATTTCACAAAGAATAGCAATTGCAACTTTCTGCAGCAAAGCAAATCAGAGAAGCCAGTTTATTTGCTGTGTAAACATATTTGTAAGATGATAAAGTTGGCAATGTAAAGAGACATTTCCTGAATATACATAGTGAAATTGATATGAAGGTTACTCACAACAGTCAAAAGGAATCGATGAAATTATGTGCCTGAAAGCAAAATTAAATGTCAAATAAACTATTTTAAAGCAATTTCTAGCAGTATCTGAGCTTGTAAAATTGGCCAGTTATGAAACAGTTGGGATAATTGAGCATGCACACACACACACACACACACACACATCTCTCCATTTTTATCTGGAGAGACAATAAAATAAATTATTTCAGTCATGGACATTTTGTTAGATAGAAAATTATGAGCATAAGACTAAACAATATATTATACAAAGTAAACAATCTTTAGTTAAGCTACCAAATAATCTGTAGAATACAAGACCTTACTAACAATGTCAAGGATCAATTAATTCAAAATTTAAACATTTTTAATAATACTTGAAAATAATGAGTTGTGAGAAGTAAGAGACACTGCCCTTTCAATATTTTGGGTACGTTTTGTCTCAAAGAACTTCCAAATTTATGAAGAAACTAGGGGCTCAGTGCACAAATTTGTGCACCTTAAAAGGAACTGTGGGCCACGAGGCTGCGGTGGGCACAGGGGTGGGTATCGGCCCATCGTCCATACCCCTGTCCGGCCCCTCCTGCCACGGCCCCCACTCCCTGTCTGCCTGCAGCCCTGCTCCAGCCGCCGCCACTCTCACATGCTGACGGAGCCGGCCCCGCTCTCATTCGCTGACAGTGTGGAGTGATTGGGGCCAGTGCCAGCAGCAGGTGCAAGCGGGGCCAGTGCCTTCGGTGGGTGTGAATGGTGGCTGCTGCCCTGATTGCCCCTCAGGAGCAGGGGGAGGTGGAGAAGCCCTCAGGGGCTATTGGGGCTGGAAGATGCTGTTTGCACCCACTGATGGCGCTGAGTGATTGGGGCCGGTGCAGGGCGCTGGCAGCAGATGCGAGCTGTGGCTCCAGTGCCAGCAGCAGGTGTGAGAGGGGCTGGTGCCAGCAGCAGGTGCAAGCACCCTGTAGGACTGAGGCATGCAGGAGGAAAGAATTTTCAGTAACCACTAGAGGCTTGCCCTGATGGCAGTGACCAGCACCCCACTTTGGTCTGGTGACCCCACTCACCTGCTCCACCATGCCGCCAAGTTGATGCCCGCCATGTTCCGCATGTGCCTCCTGGTGGTCAGCGCACGTCATAGCGACTGGTTGTTTGGTTGTTCTGCCATTTGGTCTATTTGCATATTAGGGTTTTATATAGAGAGATATTAATTATGGTTTCAAAACATTGAATTGATAGTGCATATAGTTTTGCATTCTATGTCTGTCAAAGAATTTTACTTAGATATAAAAATGTAGTTTCATTATGATAGTGTTCTAAGTTATGTTAGATCAATAATCAAATTTTGCTTCAATTTTAAAACACTATACTGATGTTTCCCTTATATCTTTGTTCCACAAATATGATTTGTTAAAGGTATTTGAAACAGATTTTATGAAAAATGCCATGAATATAGTTCTTAAAATCACTTCATATATATATAGTATGTGAAAATGTCATGAATTATCACCAGTTTATGAAAATTTTGAAAGAAATAGAAGATTATCAATTTAATTATCTTGTTTTAGTTACTGCTCACTAGTGGAGTTGTAGCAGTTTTACAAAGATTTACTGTACTGTTAACTTCAGCAGAAAAAAATGTTCAATGTATTTAATATTCAACAATTAAAGGCAAAATAACAATGTGATTTACATTTTCTCACCAAAAATACACAGACTATAAATGAACCAAATTTGAAGCTCTAAAATAAGGAAAGCTTATTTGTGATTTTAATAGGCAGGTACAAAAATTCATCTTGACATCAATAATAATGAATTCATGATCAATAATAATGATTTTATACACTTTTTTTCTAACAAGAATCAATATACAGAATATTTTAATGTAATCAACTACATTATGCATGTTGGCTAAAAAATTATAAAAATGTTGAAGAATGCCTTGTTGATATTGACAAATTTAAAGTTCTTTTTCAGTTTATATAACATCTTTTTGAATTTAATGTTAATAATTCTGAGCTAACACTTAATAAATTTACTTAATTTAGACAGATATAATTTGAAATTAATATGCTCTTGTTTTAAGTCAAATAAGTCCTTCCAAAAGAGATGAACCAGACCAGTTTTGTTGATTTGGACACAAATGTTATAGGAAAATGATTTTTTGGTAGTTGATTCAGTTATTGGAAGATTGTAAGTATGTTTAGGACATTGTGTTCATGTGCATCTACTTTTTCAACTGTAAATTTTATGAAATCTAAATATAGTTCAAGTATCTATGTATATAAGTCTAAGTGACCATTACGACCGAATGACCAGAACGACTGGTCTACCAGTTGCAATGACATCCAGTGACCACCAGGGGGCAGACACTCAACGCAGGAGCTGCCCCCTGGTGTCAGTGCGCTTCCACAGCCAACCTTCCACTGCGGCCAATCTCCCGTGGCCCCTCCTCCCAGCCCCCCCCCCCCCCCCCAAGGCTCGGGGCACTGGAGATTCTGTCTCTGGGAAGCCTGTAGGAGAAGAGTGACCCTGACGCTGATCAAGACAGAGTAGCAGCTCGGAGGGAGCAGAAGGGGCAAGGCAGCAGCCTAAATTGCAAAGACATAAAGTGAGCACCACCGCCATCTTACCTCTGCCACTGCAGCTCATGCGCCACTCACCCTTCCGCTTCGGTCAGCCACCTCTAACCCTCACCTTTGCAGGCTCCCAACCGCTGATTGGCTAGTGCTCCTACAGGGGTGTGACACCATTGGCCGAAGTCAGCTACCTATCATGCTTGGGGGCAGAGCCCCGAGAAAATGTGCGGCTGAGGTAGGAGAGACAACCTGCCTGTCTGTTAACAACTCTGCCCTGGGGAGAGTGAGGGGGCCCTAGTGCAGGCAGTGAGGTAGACCTATATTTCCACCTCAGAGTGGAGCTGGCATTCAGGCCGTTTTGGGGAGCTCTTTCTGTGGTCTTTGCTTGCTGCTACCTCAGCACATTTACACAACTAGATCAGGGCCTGCCAGCCAAGCTCCCGTGGTCCCTCCCCACAGCCAGCAGCGCCCCCCCCCCCCACACACACACACGAATTCATGCTCTGGGCCTCTAGTTTTCTATAAAACCTAATGAAGATGTGATGCAAGTATAAAACATATGCCCGATTGTGAAGATTTTGTACAAAATAAGAAAGTTAATATTTATATGTATTACATGCTGAAATAATAATATTTTGAAATTATTGCGTAAATAAAATATATTATTAAAATAATTTTGACCAATTTCTTTATACTTTTAAAAAAATGTGGCTAGTAGAAAATCTTAAATTACATTGTGGCTTTATTTTGTTTCCACTAGACACTGCTGGTCTAAGTAAATCCTACATTCTTCATTTGTCTTCACTTATATTGATGTGTAGGAAGACTTCCCAGGGGTCTTTCATGAGTTATTTGGACTGCAAAAATTACCTAATCCATTCTTAATGAGCTTTACCCATATATTGCAATAGCTAAGTAAATTACTACTACCCACAATATGTGTTTTTGCACTTCTTTTAGAAAAGTAAATCTGTAATTTTTCTAATATTATGGTCATATTTGAACACCAAAATGAAACAGATGGTTAAGCAACTCACTGGTGAGCTTGCTCTTCGATGTGTATTTTTAGACCTGGTTCAATACTTGACTATAATATTTAAGCTCTAACCCTCTACTTACTTCAATGTATGAATTGCGTCATATAACCATAATTTCTTTCCCCTCATGGTAAATACAAAAGCCATTTGTGACTTGAATTAGATTCACCCTGACCATCTACCATTTCTAGATTTACCATATATTCTCAGGCACTCATTCTACTTTCCACATGTCCTTTGCATGGTGTTAGCTGAGAATGAATGACAAGCTCTGCAAGAAAGTCTGTAGATGGTTTGTAGAATATCTCACTGGAATTTTTGAAGGTCTTGGAGAGAATAGATCTGTGACTGGTTTTCCTCTGAGGTCAGTTTCTGATTTTCTCAGTAGTGGAATTACAAGTCTGATTTTATTATACAACCTTTGATGTCTTTGTTAGGGTCAGGATGAACCACAAAGCATACCTAAATGGCATTCCTTGAATACCTTTCTTCTTAATGTTTTATGTTCCCTGTCAACTGACCAGTGAAACTACAGAAGACTTGGAACTTCTGATAATCACATTTTTTTTTTAATGAAGGCGATTAACAGATTGGCTATACATCTTGATAAGAAGCAAGTATTTGGAATGATAGTGAAATCAGGGTACCAGGCTGACAGAGAGAATCTGCCAATCTGGCAGGGTCAGCAAAGGAGAGAAATGAAACAGCATAGGGCAACAAGAACACTTATTGTACAGTGAATTGTGCCTTTTACTGAAGAATCTGCCTTATATTAGAATTTACACTGCTGTTGCCTGAGATTGAAGAACACAACAGCCATTGGAGAAGAAGGCAATTTTAGTAAACAACCTGAAACTACTATACAATTGTACATAAATTTCCTGCTGTCAATAAGCAAGGTAAGGTATGACTGTATTTCCTTTTTTTGTATACATGCCTCAAGATGTATGTTGCATTCTATGACTGTGGTTTTTCCTTGAGATTCTTGTGTCTGATTTAAACCTGATTTAATCTTCATAAAAACATGTGGGAGAGGGCATTACTCCTCTAAGAACTCTTGGGAATGTCCTCGGATAATATCTATTTTGATAACTCACTAATGTTTTGGCCACTGTGCTACTACTGTCACATGCATGATGTCTGTGGTTGAAGAGCTCATTTTCTTCGTAAATGGTTGCAGCCTCATTTATCTGCCACCCTTCCGTCTCTTCTTTCTTTCTCTCTCCTTTTGTCTCCCTCCCTCCTCTTCTCTTTCCTTCTTTCCTTCCTTCCTTCCTTCCTTCCTTCCTTCCTTCCTTCCTTCCTTCCTTTCTTTCTTCCTTCCTTCCTTCCTTTTTTCTTTCCTTTCCTCCTTCCCTCCTTTCTTCCAACATTTCTTCAACAGTCACCATATAACAAATCTGGTGATAGCCACCTTGTCACTCCCCTTGAGGGAGTCAGTGAAGTGGAGGAGACACATGAAAACCCACAAATATAGTAATATTGTATGTGCTATGATTATTATGTTCACATGATGATGGTGGAGGCACATGAGAAGAAATCTTCATTCTGCCTGGAGAAGTCAGTTAACATATCAACAGAAATCAGAGAACACAACATATCTGATATTTGAATAGAGTCTGAAATGATGTCTAGGAGTTTGTTAAGCACACAAGGTAGTTGAGTGCAGTCTAACTAGAAGGAACAACGTGGGAAGAGATTATAAAATTCACAATTGCAAGAGCCTTGCATATATGCAAGTGAGTGATGGGAAAAAGGAGGTTTGAAAGTCAGGGTGGATCATTGAAGAGTCTTATTAACCACTAGAGGTCTGGTGCATGAAATTCGTGCACTGGGGGTGGGGGAATGTCCTTCAGCCCAGCCTGTACCCTCTCCAATCTGGGACCCCTTGGGGGATGTCCGACTGCCAGTTTAGCTAAACCAGCAGTCAGACATCCCTTTCACAATCCAGGACTACTGGCTCCTACCATTCACCTGCCTTCCTGCCTGATTGCCCCTAACTGCTTCTGCCTGCCAACCTGATCACCCCCTAACTGCTCCCCTGCTGGCTTGATTGACACCTAACTGCTCCCCTGCTTGCCTGATCACCCCCAACTTCCCTCCCCTGCCAGCCCGATCACCCCTAACTGCCATCCCCTGTAGGCCTGGTCACCCCAACTGCCCTCCCTTGAAGGCCTGGCTGCCCCCAACTGTTCTCCCCTGCTGGCCATCATGTGACAATGTGGGGGTGGCCATCTTGTGATGACATGGCGTGTGGCCATCTTGTGGTGGCCATCTTGTGATGACGTGGGGGTGGCCATTGTATGATGACATGGGGTGGCCATCTTGTGATGACTTGGGGGTGGCCATCTTGTGACAATGTGGGAGCAGCCATCTTGTGACACAAGGGTGTGAGGGTCAATTTGCATATTACCTCTTTATTATATAGGATGACTAGGAGTAAGATCTTGGATATGTAGTACTGAGCAGCATTGTAAAGCTTTAAGCACATAAGTGGTTTGATTATATTTTAGAAAAAGTAGTCCTGGAGAAGTGTGGAGAATTAAGGGAAGGGCAGATGGAGGCAATGGGCACACTGTAAACAAGGCCATATGTCTGGGCCAGGTAGTACAATTAGTCAAAGCAGTGGTGTGCAGATTAAAATGGTTAATCTTTCCTCCAACAGAAAAGAAAAGGAAAACCCTGATTTATACCATTCATTGATTTTGTAGTGGAAATATTTTCATCATAATCTATTTAAAGCTACAAACATGATGTCACTGAACACATACTAGATGCCATTATATAGTATTTCTACCAGACACAATGGAGCTAAATGATCTCAGGAGCATAAAGAAGCAGGGGTGATCTGAGTCAAAATGGTGAGCATTCTGGACAGAACAGTATGGTTGGGAAACTAGGGGAACACAAGAAATGGAAAGACATTCTGCATGATTGTGAATTAGAGTTCAAAGAAGGAAGATGAAAGTGGAAAGGTAAGAGTAACCATAGTATCATCCATGGAGATAAGAAATTTGGATTTTATTCCAGGGATAATAGGAAGCCACATAGCGTTTTAGGTGCAGGAGAAGCAACCTGTATTAGGGAGTCCACAGAAGGCTTGTGACATAGGCAGGGGGCTTGGGACATGACTGGAAGCAGTGAAAAGTTTAGGAGCCTGCCCAGTAATCTAGGCAGAAATTGAAGGGGGGTAATGCAAGGTGTTGACTGATGAGAGAGAGAAGTAAAAGGATTTGAGAGGTAGTTAAGATTCAGACAGTAGTTGGTGATTAATTTAAAGACGAGTGAGAAGAATTTTGAGGTTCTTATGCATGAAATATCTAAGCAGACATTTTCTAGAGTAAGATGAAAACATAAGTGTGGTATTCCACAGACGAGTCATTTCTGGAAATATGGGTTTGAATGTCATGAACATATAGAAAACCTTTGAAGCTAAGTTATGAATCAAGTCACTCTTAGGGACTATGTAGTGGGAAAAAGCAGACCACAGTGGGAACTTTGAGAAGCTTAGGAAACACTAGCGTTGAAGGGGTGAACTATCAGATTGGCTTTGTGCCAGACACTATTATGTTAATACAAAGATATTAAACCTGTGGTCATGACACTGATGATCTCTCTCTCTTCACCCAGATCTATGTGAATGTCCTTGCTTTCAATTTACTGACTATTACATTCATATATGAATGACAATATTTATCCAGATGTCCACATAGACATAACCAATTAAAAACCCCTTAAATTAGCACCTACTATGTGTAGGACTCTGTGCTGGAGAGAAGAGCATGTAAGTAAAGTTTTGATAGCCATTTAGTTCTGTATGCAGACTCTATATAGTTGCACCATTAGTAAACACTCCAGTGCCATCAATGTAACCAATTAATATCTTTAAAATTCTGCTTCATGTAGTACTAAAGAAGGGAAATTTTCTGGTCAACTATCAATGGGGCTCATCTTCCTTCTTTTTCATAATCTTCATCATTTCTTTTCTTTTTAAATCACCTTGATACTCTCATCATGTATACATTATGGAAAGGGAGAAAGTTTTCTGGTTAAAAAAAATCATGAAAGCATTGAAATTGCTCCCTATTCAACTCAAAGGTAATGTGTAAGTTAAGAAAAAGTGGACACTATCTAATATCCACGGTGAGGGAACTGGCCAAGAAGTGCACTGCATTGGAGTCTAACTCTGGATTTTAAATTGTAATTGTTCAGAGGCCCCTTTATTTACAAGGCTATCGAAAACAGAGAAATACATTGTTATCAACAATGGTTCCTTATTAAAATCCATATTTCTAATGGATTCTATTTCAAATCCTAGATTTGTTAATGAGCTAAAGGAGTTTCATGGTGAACTACTCTTTCTCTCATCTTAGATATGAGAAAACCATAAGTGAGGGAGAGTCCTCACATCAACTCGATCTCTCCTTGCTGCAGTTTGCCATGTGACCTTACTGAAGCAGTCATGAATGGGCAGATATAGAACAAGCTAGTTAGCATATATTTATTATATTCCTCAAATAGGTTTGAAATAAACTTTGTAACGCTTGTAAATAATACTTACACCAAAACAAGTCATGCCTAGTGATCAGATCCCATCCTAGAAATCCTAAGTGTCCTCACATATCTTACTGGTATATGTCCTCACAACAGCCTTGTGAGTTAATCAAGTCCCATTTTACAGATGAGTAAATTAAGGCCCAGAGTGGTTGTCACATGTCAAAGAGTGATGGAGATAATGAATGGGACTAAAGCTTACTCTTCCCACTTTGATTTAGAAGTTCAGAAAGACAAATCAAGTGGGAGAGGGAGTAATTTAATGTAAAGACTTTTGTTGTTGTTAGATTTACGTATTTACAGGTATAGACAGTGGAGCTATAATTGGATTAATAAATTTTGGCTGAATTCATTTTTTAAAATTACAAAGGGTCTGAGTCCCTCTGAATTCTTCATTCCCATGAAAACTGCCCATGGCTAAGAAAGGTGACAATGAAGAGTTAAGGTGAAAAATCAAAACAAAACTATCTGAAATATCCCACCGAGGGTACACGCACAATGTCCTTAGAAGGGCAATTTTAAAATTCTAGACAGCAGATGACAACTGACTTATGCAATTATTTAACACTAATTAAGCATTTTCTTTTTTAATAGTCCCCTTCTAAGGCAAAAATCTGTGACTGCCGGATTTGAAGCAAGCCCACTCCAATCAATATCAATCTGCTGCCAAATGTTATTAAATATCTCTTTGATACCTATTTACAACTAAGAAAATAATTTCACTGCCAAGGGATTGTAAATGTGTGAAAAGAACCTCTGACAGCTTACCTCACTCACTGTCTGCAGTCCTGCGTCTGGTGCTAAAGCCAGGAGACTAAGATGAAGGACATAATTAAGGAAACATATGAAGGCTAGCACTGGGCTTGAGATTAATTAGCTGTGCGTCAATAATCTCATCAATATCCGATTAACAAATGACACATTGCCCAATGAAACATATTGATTCATGCACACTCCTCACTGTTAATAAATTGAAGCTGCTTTGCTAAATGAGAAACCTGACAAAATAATAGGCTGCTAATACTGCCCTGCTATTGTGATAAGAAACATAAAATTAGCCTGAAGTATACAGTACTTAATTTAGGAGGACTGTCATTCGCATATGAAGCTTGTTAATGAATGACAAGAAGAGGGAAAATAATTTTATGATAAGTTACTCAAGAGGACTAGGAGAATTTCCCGAGGGCAGGCATTTGAAAAGTAGAATATGCATATAGATGGCCCTAAGCCTGAATACTTTTAGTAGTTATGTGTGAAAGAAGTTTGTTTGTTGTAAGTATATCATTCTAACAACAAGAAAGTTCTCTTAAATTTTAGAAGTAACGCCTTAATATTTATCCATGCGAGATTATATTGATCATATCAATGAAGGCAGTTTTTGGTCTCTGTTTTGTTTTAAAAATCTGTAATGGAGTAAAGAGCAACTAGTTTTAAACAAATCCTTTTACATGTAAGCGAATGTGAACTGGTGTGTGTGTGTGTGTGTAAGTGCGCACACTCATTTCTGTGTAAACCATTAGCAGTAATTACTTTGTCTGCCACATGGTATCATTGTTGATGGTCCCTTATCTATAATGCATGCCAATATTCTTCTTCTTTCTTACCTGTGTACACTTGCTTCGCTCTGGGCCCATTTTCTGAGGTAAGCAGTTTCCAAATTAGGCAGGACCATCATGCTGCTGTGAAGGCTAGAGCAATGATAATTTATTTTTCTCTTGAGCCCATGACAAAGAGGTGGCATTAGGGTTGGACAGGAGGGAAACAAAGTGACCATGGTGAAAGTGAGGACTCCGTGTATGTCGAGGACCTACTGAGATTGTGGTCAAGAAATGCGAAGACCTGGCAGGTGGGTAAGAAGAGGGGGCTCTGCTAGCGAGGGGCTGTCTCGGCCACTCCACCGCGATGGAAACCGCGGCTCTGCTCCTGGGCTCCCGGGCGCTGTCCCCAGGAGCCCCGGTGTGTAAGGATCCCTCTCGGGAGGAACTGGTTAAGCGTATGGAAACATCTGCTTACAGAAGATGTTTCCTCATAACGTACAGTCCCAAGAAAATGCAACAAAGAAAGGAACTAGAAGCGCATTAACTCCTACAGGTCATTAGTGCATTACCACAGACCTCAGCTTGAATTAAGAAGCTTATTATCCGCCTCTTCATGTAACTGGATCCGCCTCCGTCTCCCACACTCTGCACTTCTAGGGGAAAGAGACAAATAAAATAAGTGGCTATCAGAGAATCATTAGGCTATAACCCCGGCATTTCCCACTGAGCTCAGTCTCCTGTCACGTCTGCCCCGAGTTCCTGGATGTTCATAAGTCAAATCCCTAACTGGAAAACGGAGGCATTTCACCGTCAGGAGTATTTAAAGAAAAACCAAGACAGGAACACAGTATAAGCAGCATGGGGTAGAACTGTTTAGTTTGCTAGGACGTCGTGTGTGAGCTTCAGCAATTACTTAACCTGTTCATTGCCTCAGCCTCTTTATCTATAAACAAGAGATTGGACTAGATGTTCTTTGAGGTTCCTTAGAGCACTAAGATTAATGGAGCATATCAAGATATAGTATGTGTATATCTGTGTATTTAATAAGATAGAAATGATTTACAGTGCAGTTATTGAAAAAAATTAAATTGCCTTTCCATATCAAACTAACCAGAATTCCCTATTCCCCTGTAATTCTGGTGTTTAGGCATTAATATTTAGTCTCTTGAATATATTCTCTCTTACCATGGTGTCCAGAATGAGCATATGCAGCTCCTTAGGGTGTCTCTATCATCATAAGTAATTTTGAGAGAAGCTGGGTCATTAAGTTGCATTAACTCTAATTAGTGATCAGAAGGGAATATAAATCAATAATTTTCATTAGACATCATGAGATATGTTGAAGCCTGTTTTCTCAAAGTCCAAGCTTTTTCTTTTGAATAAAGTAGCATGTTTTAGAAATGGAATTTCTTATTTAAGGTCTCTGTAATACAAATTAGTCAATTTCTTTACCTAGAGTCTACAGAAGAGAGACCTATATTATGTGAATGAATTTTAAGGGCTGAAATATTTTACACACTCTAGAAACTAATATATACTACATATTTATCCATATATATATAAATATAAAAGTTTTATATCTATACATATACATATATATGTATATACATATACATATATATGTGTGTATATATATATATATATATATGTCTAAGCGACAGTCCAACTGTCTGACCATCTGACCATCCAGTAGCTATGATGTGCACTGACCACCAGGAGGCAAACACTCAATGCAGGAACAGAAACCACAGGCATGGAAACATGGAACAGACTGATGAATCTTAGAGGGAAGGGGGGAAGAAGGAGGGCAGGAATAGATTAACCAAAGATTTTATATGCATACTATAGGCTCAGTGCACTGATTCATGCACCAGTGGGGTCATTCGGCCTCGTCTGCAGGGATCGGGCTGAAACCAGCTCTCTGACATCTCCTGAGGGGTCCCGGTTTGTGAGAGGGCACAGACTAGGTCGAGGGACCCCAAATCCGTGCACGGGGCTTCTATATCTTATCTAATAATAGACAAACATGGTAATTGACCGTACCTTCGCTACTCCTCCCATTGGCTAATCAGCACGATATGCAAATTAACTGCCAACAATGATGGTGGCTAATTTGCATACTGCAGGCAGGGCGGAACAGCACAAGCCACCAGTGCACCGCCATCCAGGGCAGGCTGGCCCCAGGAGCCCCAGAAGCCACCTGATATGTAGTAACTCTATCAGTAAGCACTCTGAAAGTCAGTGGCATAAATGCACCAATTAAAAGACAGATTATGAGGGTGAATCAAAAACAAAACCCACTTTAAATATAAAGGCACATATAGATTAAAAGTAAATGAATTAAGCTGCAGCCTGTTTTGCTCAGTGGATAGAGCATTAGCATGAGGACTGAAGGGTCCCAGGTTCGATTCCAGTCAAGGGCATGCACCTCAGTTGCTGGCTTGATCCCCAGTCCCTATCAGAGCATGTGCAGGAGGCAACCAATCAATGTGTCTCTCCCTTTTCCTTCACTCTCTCTAAAATTCAATGGAAAAGTATCCTTGGGTGAAGATTAACAAAAACAAAGTACATGGGTTAAGTAACATTAAAAAGATTATAAGAAAAATATATTCCAAATTTTGTTAGTTGTATAATGGTTATGTTTAAACTAGGGGCCCGGTGCACGAAATTCGTGCACTGGGTCGGGGGGGGGGAGGGAGAGTGTCCCTCAGCCCAGCCTGCCCCCTCTCACATACTGGGAGCCTCAGGCGTTGACCCCCATCACCCTCCGATCGCCTGATCGGCCCCTTGCCCAGGCCTGACGCCTCCGCCAGAGGTCTCAGGCTTGGACAGGGGACCCCCATCTCCCCCCGATCACTGGCTCTGGCCCCCGCCCAGGCCTGAGGCCTCTGGCCCAGGAATCATGCCTGGGCAGGGGACCCCCATCTCCCTCTGATCGCTTGCTCCACCCCCCGCCCAAGCCTGACTCCTCTGACCCAGGCTTCAGGCCTGGGCAAGGGGACCATCATATCCCTCCAATCCCTGGCTCCGCCCCCCACCCAGGCCTGATGCCTCGGCCAGAGGAGTTGACCCTCATCACCCTCTGATCACCAATCACTGGATCGGCCCCTTGACCAGGCCTGAGACCTCTGGCAGAGGTGTCAGGCCTGGGCAGGGGACCCCCAGCTCCCTGCGGTTGCAGGCTCCGCCCCTGCCCAGGCCTAATGCCTCTGGCCTAGGCGTCCACCCGGGCAGCGGGGACCTGCAGTGGCAGCGGGGGGCGCCGCGATCGTGGGCTTCGCTTTAGGCCCAGGCAAGGGACCCCTAGCTCCTGGGATTGCCAGCTTCGACCGTGTCCAGCTCCCATCGCTGGCTCCACCCCTACTTCCTGCTATCACTGGCCAGGGCGGCAAAGGCGCCTGATTCTCTGATCATAGCTGGGGGGCAGGGTAAAGGCGGCCCTGGGGTAAAGGCCGCCTTTGCCCTGCCCCCCAGCTCTTAGCTCCCCCCTGGGTTTCAGATCACTGTCAGTGGCAAGGGGCTTCTTCCTGCTTTCCCTTTCGCCTCCCTGCATTGTGCCTACATATGCAAATTAGCCGCCATCTTGTTGGCAGTTAACTGCCAATCTTAGTTGGCAGTTAATTTGCATATAGCCCTGATTAGCCAATGAAAATGGTATCGCCGTACGCCAATTACCATTTTTCTCTTTTATTAGTGTAGATTATTAACACCTAAGAAATTGGGTGAAGGGTACATATAATATGCTGTAGTATTTTATAGTTTTTTTTTTTTTAACATGTGTGAGATTATTTCAAATTAAAATATTAAAAAATTAAAAATTAATAAAATATGAATTGAAATGTATCTGCATTACATGAAAAATCTCCTAATTGCTTCTAGCAGAATTTATTAAATTGTGCTAAAATTTACAAGGGTTCAATTAAAAAATATCTTAATTCTAAATGATATAATAGAAAATATATAATAGTGCAATTATAAGCACTTATCTGAAAATAAAAAATTTAAAGAAGTGAATTTAAAGAAGGGATTAGCCAAAGAAAATATATGCACAACCCATGGACACAGACAACAGTATGGTGATGGCCAGAGAGAAGTGGGGGGCAAGAGCTGGGTAGAGGGGGCAAAAGGGGGGAAAGGGACATCCTATATAATAATAATAAAAGACTAATATGCACATTGACTGAAGGGCAGAATGACCGGTTGCTATGATGCACACTGGCCACCAGGGGACAGACCCTCAATGCAGGAGCTGCCCCCTGGTGGTCAGTGCACTTCCATATGGGGAGTGCCACTCAGTTAGAAGCTGGCTGGCCAGTGCAGTGGTGGTAGCAAGAGCCTCTCCCACCTCCGTGGCAGCACTAAGAATGTCCAACTAACGGTTTAGACCTGATCCCTTGGGGGCCTAAGCCTTTAGTTGGACATCCCCTGAGGGCTCCCTGGCTGCCAGAAGGACGTCTGACTGCAAGTTTAGGCCTGATCCCCTAGGAAGTGGGCCGAAGTCGACAAGTGGACATCACCCAAGGGGCCCTGGACTGTGAATGGGTGCAGGCCAGGCTGAGGGACTACCCCCTCCTCCCGAGTGCAGAAAGTATTCACATATGGGGCCTCTAGTATATTTATATTTTTTTCCTTCCTGCCCAACCCTATTACCACCTCTTTGTAATGGGCTGAAAGAGAAAAATATATTAAAAAGGAATTAATAATTTTGGAATTTTATTCAGCAGGGGAGATAGTTTCTTTTAAATATAGGAGACCCCTTGTTTTTGTCCCACTGTATTCCTAAAACCAACCTAGACTTTGTGACTGTTTTAATGAAAAAAAAAAAGCCATTTAATACTAATAAGTAACATTACTGAGCTCTTTCTACATACCAGGTACATTATATTCACAATTTTAATTAACTCATACAGCAATCCCATATGTTAAAAACAATATGCAACCTCAGGTGAGACAGCTGAAGATCAGAGAGGTTAAGTAACTTGCCCAGCACCACCTAGAGATAACTGCTGGACCCGAACCTATCCTAGACTGTCTGATTCCAAAGTCTGCGATTTTCAGCACTCTGGTATTATGACTTCAGGACACAATGTTTGCTTGGCTTCTGAAATGGACTCACTAGTAATAGATAGTAACCACAGGTGGTTTAGTGAGATGCCAATCTTCAAATCTTCCGTGGATCACATTCACTCGAGACCAAACTCTTCACTGGGAACACTCTAATCTCTAACAATGAGTTTGTGTATAAAAAGAATAACTTACCGTGCCAATATTATGTCATTAAATCTACCATCAGGATAAAAATATCTGGGCTCTTGTTCCGCTTCTAGTCTTTGAGAGCTGTGAGAACAAACAAACTAGGACAATTCATTGCAGTGTGTGGTGAGAATTGAGGTGACTTGAATTCCTTGTAGCATCTGCCAGGTTAACATGTGCCCCATGTTTCATCCCACATCAATTTCATTCACTGGATGTGGGTTATTCAAGGGGCTTCACAGGCAGCTGCTCTGTTGGCTGGCTCCAATATAACTTGTGCTGGTGAGTCAGATTTCATGCCCAATTAGGATACAAGGGGAAAGCTTCCCTTGTGTAAAGGACACAGCTGCTCTAGACTAGCAGTTTCAAGATGCTCAGAACAGTCTCATGAGTCTGGCTTCCTCATCCCCATATGCAGGCACACAGAGATAGAAGTAAGGAAATCCTTTATTCCTTGGCTGTGAGTCTGCAATTTTTAACACACATAGCATATATATTTTATATATATAACAATGGTTATCTCCAGATGCGAGATATATACACAAATGCACACCAAATATACAGACATATATATCTTAGATATATCTATATATATCTTAGAGTAAATATATATACCATATAAATATACAGTACATATTATTTTATATAGTGTGTATGTGAATATGTGTGCATGTATGTATGTATGTATCTATCATCATCATCTATCTATTTATCTATCTATTCATGGTTATTTTTGTTATATTGCCATACTCCTCAAACTCTCTCTCTCTCTTTCTCTCTCTCTCTCTCTCTCTCTCTCTCTCTCTCTCTCTCTCTCACACACATACACATCTTGGACTGTATATGCACACCATATAAATATATATAGTCTGGATAGTAGGTGTATGTGTCTGTATATATATGTATGCGTTTGTGTGTAATGGGCATGTATATATTATTACCATATTTATGCAACTACATTCAACACCTTCCCCAAGGGATAGGTGTAGGGAAGAACAAAGTGAGGAATACTGCTCTGTTGCAACACATGTTGGAGATATTTTTATCTTACCTAGAAACTGTGGACAGAAAAGTTTCCCGTATTCAAATTACCCATGTTACTGATATTGTTCGAAGTCATCTAGTTGCAACTTAGCTTTCATCTAAAATAGCCTATGGACACATGGTCTTAATTTTGCTCAACGTTTCAAGACACATTCATTTTTCTCCTCTGCTGAATTGCTTTTGTTTCATCTCGTTTTAACTTGTCCACTCTTCATTCTAGTGACACTTGATGATTTCATTTTAATTTTTCATTGTTTCCACTACCCTTGTCCAGTTGGTTATCAAATCCTGTCTTTTAGATCTCTGAAATGTTGAGTCCTTTTTTACAGTACTTGCTTCCCTACTGCCATTTCTTCTGGTTTGGTTTCCTCCTTACCACCTCCTGCTTGGACCACTGCGATCCCCAGTACACTGTGCTTTACTCGCTTCCTCTTTCAAAACAAGTTCTGCACTTGTAGTCAAGTCACATTTAACTATCATTCGCTGGGTACATACTACTTTATATCATTTAATCCTTAAAGCAGCTCTGTGAAATGTAATTCACATATGGGGAAATTGGCCTCCGGCAAAACTGGTCCTTTGAGCCCCAAAGCAGCGTTTTGTCCCTTATACAATGCATTTCTAAAACATGGATCTAATCTAGGTTTCTTTGGAAGTGTTGGTGCCTCCATCTTGCCCATAGGATGAATTTTAGGTTCCCTAGAATGGTCTCCAGGATACTTTACAATCTGTCTTCGTGGTTCCTTCAAGACTCATCCTCCTACCATCACTCACGCCATGCCCTGGGCATACCTGTTCCTTGGTGGTATTTGACATTACTAAAATGTCCATGCACTTTTATGTGTTGATGCTTTTGTTCAAGCTGTTTCCTTTGCCTATAATGCCCTTGCCTCCCTCATCTACTACAAGAAATTCTTTTCATCTTTAAGAACCATCTAACAGGCACCAGCTCTTTAAAGCTGCCATTTATTTTCCCAGGTAGAGCTATGTGCTTCTTTATCTGTGCTCATATAATTCTTTGTTTATGCCCAAGTTATGGTCTTTTCACATTATTTTTTTATTTAATAATAGGAAAATTGCTGAATAAAAAAATCACATATTTATTGAATGTTATAGTGTGTATACATTAAAATATATTTTCAAAGAATACTGTATGATTTTGGATAATATAATGGTAAATGAATAAGCAGGATACAAAATCAAATTACAGAAAAATGCCAATTTATTTATGCAGGTATATATAACATATAACATATAACATATAACATATAACATATAACATATAATATATAAATGTACACATATGTATACACATATATACATATATATTTATCAAATTAGTATAATATATATATTATGCTAATTTACCAAACCAATGGTTATCTCCAGATGGTAAGATTAATGATGAGGTACATTTTGTCCTGAAAAATCTTTGGCACTTTCTAATTGCTCCCATATCTTAAGAAGACTATGCTTACACCACTGGGTTAATTATTAGAGAGATCAAAAGTAAATAATTAATGAAAATCCCATTTTCCACATTGCTAAGTTCAAAAGAAATTATTCCCTGAGTCATTTGGTTTCATGAAGTAGTTTGATTTTGATAACTGGCTTAAAGAACCTGACCATTTTTCCACTTCTGCAAAATCACTCTGTAGATTCAATGTTAAAAGTCATATAAACTAGATGTATAGGTTGGACACAGATAATAAAATATAAGTTTTAAATAACGGTTTAGCTATATACATGCTCCTGAAAGTAAGAGGCATATCCATATTCTTGTCAAATGACAAGTTGAAATAATTTTCTTTAATAGGTTTAGCTGGTTGAATATCAACTTACTGTTGACTAAGGCAAGTCTATTGAATGGTACACGTACTGTTAGCATTAGCTGGGCACATACTATGTGCCAGGCACTATTTCAAGTTTTTGCCTGTACAGTGCTATCTGAAATCGATCTCACAACAGATAAAATTTGATGTGCATGTGTTATTACACATCAACAATCTGAGGTAGAAATGGTTACCGTGCTCTTTTTACAGGTGCTGGAAATAAGGCACCACAAAGTTAAATAACCCACCTAAGAAAGGGATGGAACTGAAATTTGGCAACCAGACTCCAAAGCCTGTGCTCTGGGTATTAGGAGAAACTATCTTCTCCTCTATAGACAGTTGCATGAAGTCTTTAAAAGGCCAAAATTAGTCTTAAAATCAGTTGTGCTACTCTCCCATTGTGTTTCTAGCAGGATGACCATTTTATCTTCTGTACACAGAAAAGTGCAATGAAGACATAATTTCATTATATTTCATAGCTATTACAATATACTATATGAGCCCCATCCTATGGGGTAGTGAAGAAAATGACATTAAATTCAATTTGGAAAATTTAGCAAAACTTTAAACAGCCTCTTGTGTTTAAAGATAACTTGGTTTTTCAGATACTCTTTCTTTTCTCCTGCTCTTCTGCAATATGGCTTTGGGTGGTTCGGATAGATGGTGCAATTGGTCTGAGGGTGTGAAAACTGGTATCGATTGTGGTGTGGTCTGTCTGGTTCCATTCCTGAGTATTCTTCCAGGTTGCTTCCTGTATAGATTGTAATTGTGGTCTTTTCTCCCTTGACTCGGTCAAGCTTGATGTACTCAGTTGATGTGGTCCCAGGTCAACTCTCCTGGGACTGTACTCTCTTATTGTTTCACACCCAGTAAACTTGCCCTCTCCCATTTATTGCTGATTAGTCCCCTTGTCCATAGGGTTCTATTACCCCATTACTAAAGCAACTCCATTTGAAAATCTTTACCCCCAGACTCAGTGATCAACACCCCACCCCTGAAAGGTACAAGCAGGAATTTCAGGGCCATGTGCACGACCGGAGAACTGAGTAAGACTCAGGAGGGTTAAGTTAAGCTGTCTCCATGCCTAACGATGGCTTTTCTCAGTTGGGTAGTTCAACAACTACCAAAAGCCACACAGCTGCTATGGGGTGGAGCCAGGACTCAAATCTCTGCAGGCCTGGAGCCCATGCCTCTAGTCACCATGCTGCACTGACTCACATAAAATGACCGCAGATGTGGCTGGGCAGGGAGGAGTTGAATTACTGATAAAGAAACGGAAACTTGGAATGACGTCAAAAATATTACATCCATGACATGTTCATAAGTTTGAATTAGGCTCACTTAGAAAAATAGTCTGGAAAGGAAAAGAAATCACTCAAAGAACTCTTGAGCTAAATAAATATTTTAACTGCCAGCGATCATTCTAGATTTCAGTTGAAAGAGAAGTAATCTCTAGAGGTATATGCTTGGATAACATTATTGTAATGTGTAGACTTGCTAGTAGTTGCAGTGACATCCTTTCATTTTTGTTTTTGGCTTTATATAGGTATATAGGATGGAGAGCTTGGCTGCATATATGGTTTGATTTAAGTAGTCCTAGAAGGCCCATCTATCCTTAAATAATTTCCTCATGTACAAACTTCCTTAACTTTATCTAAACTTCCTCTACTTAAGAGTTTACTTGGAGCAAATGAGAGCTGATTTTGGAGTCTGAAGGATTCAAAGACAAACAAACCCGTGTGATGCCATATGACCATACATTGAGGTTTTGGGTATCTGGACAATAGAAAGACAATTGACACCTGGGGGTTGGAGGGAGAGAGAGAGAGCCAGAAAGTATTAATGTTAAATCATATAAAATTGTTGATATTCTCTGTTTTTGACCCCCCAAAATGTCAATCTCATATGGTTTAACCTAAAGAAGGGATTTGGAAATTTAGGTTATTTTGGAATTTTGCTTAGGATTATTCTAGACTCAACCTATACCCTCATTCTACCAAATCCCTGCTCTACCCTAACACTTTAATAAAAGTGAAAAATGTCTCTAACAAATATTTATTTTGAACCCTTTAACTTTACCAGTAGATATAAACCTCCAGTTTCCCTGTGTTAACATACAAACTGCTTCTGTTTGTTTTTTTAAACTTGCACTTGAATGTGTTGTAGGATGCTTGGGGAGTATCCAGTGTTGATGGGCTAAAGTTTAAGAACATGTTTCTTTCAATAAAGCCATAATCTACCTATTTCAAGACCTGATGATGAGTAAGAATATGACTGCGATTTTTTCAACAAAAGATGAGAGGAAGCCTTTGTTTATGTCTTACCTTTCTAAGGTTATCAATTGCAAAAAGAAATGGATTGTGACTGAGCTTTTGAGGAAGTGGTGCTGTATATTATTGCTTTAAACATATCTGAAAGATTATAATGTAAGGGCTATGTTTGATTTGGAAAGAAACCTAATGATCTATGCCTCTTATGGTTTACTAGAGGCCAGGTGCACAAAAATTTGTGCACTCGTGGGGAGTCCCTCAGCCCGGCCTGTGCCCTCTCCCAGTCTGGGACCCCATGGGGGATGACCACCTGCTGACTTAGGCCCGCTCCCTGGGAATTTTGGCCTAAGCTGGCAATCAGACATCACTCTGGCAGCCCGGGAGCGCTTGGGAGATGTCCACTTGCCAGTGGGAAGCAGGCCTAAGCTGCAGTCAGACATCCTTAGCGTTGCTGAGGAGGCAGGAGAGGTTCTCACCACCACTGCTGTACTGGCAGCTGTCAGCCTGGCTTGTGGCTGAGCAGAGCTCCCCTTGTGGGAGTGCACTGACCTCCAGGGGGCAGCTCCTGAATTGAGCATCTGCCCCCTGGTGGTCAGTGTGTGTCATAGAGACCAGTCATTCCCAGTCATTCTGCTGTTAGGGTCAATTTGCATATTAACCTTTTATTATATAGAAGTGCCTGGCCAGCCTGGGTGAGGGGCTGATGGCTGTTTTCAGGCTGGCCACAGCCCCTTCAGTGAGGGGGTCCCCACTGGGGTGCCTGGCCATACTGGGTGAGGGGCTGAGAGCCGTTTGCAGACTGGCCACAGCCCCTTCAGGGTGGGGGGTCCTGCTGGGGTGCCTGGCCAGTCTGGGTTAGAGGCTGATGGCTGTTTGCAGGCTGGCCACGGCCCCTAGACACTCAAGCTCCCAGTGGAGGCTGGCTGGAAGCAGGTATCTGGGATTTATTTGTTTTCTATAATTTAAACTTTGTTGCCATGAGCGGAGGCCACAGCCAGCTCAGAGCAGGTGGGAAGCTTGGCTTCCTCCATCGCCCAGGCAACCAAGCCTCCTGCTTGCTCCAGCTCTGTGGCTGCTGGCCACCATCTTGGTTGGGTTAATTTGCATATTGTCGCTCTGATTGGCTGGTGGGTGTGGCTTGGGGCATAGCGAAGGTATGGTCAATTAGCATCTTTGTCTTTTATAAGTGTAGATTAAATATTTTATTTAAGATATGAAATACATTTGCCCTGACCAGCGTGGCTCCATAGGTTAGAATGTTGGTCTTTGCACCAGAGGGTCTTGGGTTCAAGGGCAGTTCATGGGTACGTACTTGGGTTGCAGGTCTGATCCCTGCCCCTGGTCAGGGTGCGTGTGGGAGGCAACAATTATGTGTCTCTGTCATATTGATGTGGTTTTTTTTTTCTTTCTATCTCCCTCCCTCCCCCCCCCCCCCCCACCACTTTCTCTAAATCAATGAATAAAATATCCTCTCTTCTTAGGTGAGGATAGAAAAAATATATGAAAATATATGAAATATGTTTGAGAAATATATAAATGTTTTATGGATTAAATATTGAAAGAACATACCATGGCTGACTTTTCAATATGAGATATTTGAGTGCAAATCAGGTCTTCAAAAATGTGTGGGTTTCTGAACTGGAATGGGGTTAGTTTTTCTTATGTTATCTGGAATTATATATAGCGTTTCAGCAAATGCATAATGTTGGCCAATTCTCTTTACATGCTTTTCTACTAATGTAGACTGGCTCTCAGAATATTTTAAGTTTCAGATATCTCAAGTGTATAAAATATTGTTTTATTTCAGTTGTGAAGCTATATCTTTGGTTCTCCCAGAGTTTACATATCTAATAAAATTTTAATTAAAAACTAGGTCATCAGGATGGGTTTCTCATGTACTTAGAGAGGGATTCCTTTTACACTTTATTCAGATCTGCCAATGGGACTCCAGCCATTCAAGTACTCAACAGTACATAATTGCAGTAGATAATGCAATAGCAGTGTAGTTCCCTAGACCTGAGGCATTACTCAAGGCAAATCAGAAGTTGCTCGTATTTTAAGAATTGGTACCAAGTAAAAATTGTACATTTAAAAGTCTACTTTTATCAATAACTAGAGGCCTGGTACACAAAAATTTGTGCACTCGGGGGTGGGGGGGGAGGGGGGTCCCTCGGCATGGCCTGTGCCCTCTCGCAGTCTGGGACCCCTCGGGAGATAACGCTCTGCTGGCTTAGGCCTGCTCCCAGGTGGCAGAGGGCAGGCCCAATCCCAAGGTGCAGCCCCTGGTCGGGCTCAGAGCAGGGCTAATTGGGGAGTTGGGGTGCTGCCCCCTGTCATGCACAGAGCAGGTCGGATCGGGAGGTTGCGATGCCACCCTCAGTCACGCTCAGGGTAGGGCCAATTGGGGGGTTGGGGCACCACCCCCTGTCACACTCAAGGCAGGATTGATGGGGAGGTTGCAGCGCCACCCCCTGTCATGCACAGAGCAGGGCCAATCAGGGGGTTGGGGCTCTCTCCCTGTCACGCACAGAGCAGGGCCCATCAGGGGGTTTGGGGCTCCTTACCCTGTCACGCACAGAGCAGGGCCCATCAGGGGGGTTGGGGAGCTCCCCCGTGTCATGCACAGAGCAGGGCCCATCAGGGGGTTAGGGAGCTCCCCCCTGTCATGCACGGAGCAGGGCCCATCAGGGGGTTGGGGAGCTCCCCTGTATCAGACACAGAGCAGGGCTGATCAGGGGGTTGGGGCGCTTTCCCCTGTTACAAACAGAGCAGGGCGGATAGGGAGGTTGTGGCCCCGCCCCCTGTCACACACAGAGCCGCAGGGCGATCAGGGGGTTTGGGCGCTGCCCCCTGTCACGCTGATCCCGGTGCTGGGAGGCCTCTCGGCTTTACTGATCCCGGTGCTGGGAGGCATATTACCCTTTTACTACATAGGATAGAGGCTGGTGCATGGGTGGTGCTGGCTGGTTTGCCCTGAAGGGTGTCCTGGATCAGGGTGGAGGTCCCCACTGGGGTGCCTGGCCAGCCTGGGTGAGGGGATGATGGCTGTTTGCAGCTGGTCACACACCCTTCAGGGTGGGGGTCCCCACTGGGGTGCCTGGCCAGTCTGGGTGAGGGGCTGAGGGCTGTTTTCAGGCTGGCGGGTGACTGAAGCTCCCAACTGCTCCTTTTTTTTTTTTTTTTTTTTTTATTCTGGGCCAGCTTTAGCTCTGGCTCCAGCTCTGAAGCCTCTGCTGCTGAAAGCAGGTATCTGGTTTGTTTGGGTTCTATAATCGAAACAATGTATAACTCCAGCTCTGAGATCCTGGCTCACTGAAAGCAGGTTTCTGGAGTTTTGTTTAGCTTCTATATTTGGTACAATGTTTCAAACTGCAGGCTCAGAGGCTGGCAAGGCAGGTGGGGAACACTGGTTTCCTCTGTCACTGAAGCAAGCAAGCCTCATGTTAGTTTCAAGCTGCCTGGCTGCCAGCCGCCATCTTGGCTGACAGTTAATTTGCATATCGCCCTGATTAGCCAATGGGAAAGGTAGTGGTTGTACACTAATTACCATGTTTCTCTTTTATTAGATAGGATTAGAACTTTGTTTTCTTTTCTAATAATTCTATCCAATCCCTGAGACAAAAGGTCAAGTTTAAATTTGGTTCCAAATGTATCATAATCAGTACATAGGAAGGTGACTTTAATAATTTTTCTAGCTAAATGATGATAATATTTGTTGAAGATTATTCCTAGCACTATTCTGAGTCCAATACATATATGAACTAATTTATGCAACACTATGAGGTAAGTATCTATTATTAAAGTTATTTGACTTCTCATAAACCTGGGGTTAAGTCAAGGTCACATAGCCAAGAGGTGGCAGAGCCAGGGTCTGAACTCTGGAAGTTTGGAACCAGAGTTTGTGCCTTTAATTACTACACTATTTTATTTTAAATAAGTGATCTTTTTAAAAAATTTCAGAAAATAAAAACTTCTGTGTTTTCCTTAGAGTGAGTCAATTTATTGTTTTTTGGTAGAAGACTGTTGAGTCAGTCTCTCTTTTGAATTTCAAGTAGGACCGGAGATGTGTACAAATAGGTGGAATGTTTTTCACCATGTGTTAAGTTAGAGGCTATTGATAATATTAGACATTTAAAACAAATACCAAGTAACATGGAAAGTAATAAGCCACCTTAGATTATTATTTTTAAGCAATTAACTTGTGCGAGGCAGTCTGCTATTTAATTTTTACACTTTATTTCACTTAACTCTCACTTCAATCCTTTGAGAAAGGTAATATTATTCTTTATGCTGAGCAAACAGACTCAGAAAGGCTGACTAGCTTAGATATAAGAAATGGCCATACTGGGCTTTCAACTGGGTCTGCCACATTTTTAAACATTAAGCCAGGATTTGCAAATTGTGGTCAAAGTCCAGCTGCATCAAAATCACCATGGGTGTGATTAAAAATACCTATAGAATCAACATTTTTGGGGAATGTGTCCTGCTGAATAAAAACTATTAATGTGTAACTATTGATCCTAACAATACACTCAAATTTGAGAACTGTATCAGACTAGATTGTTTCAAACGTTAGCAGGCAAGGGAATCACCTGCAGAGCTTGTTACATCACAGATCACTGGCCCCAGAATTTCTAATGTAGTGGGTCCTGGCTGGAGCCTGAGAATCCTCATTGCTAACAAGGGCCTAGGCAACAATGATGCTGCTGGACCAGGGACCACACTTGGAGACCCACTGTGCTAGGACTGCTGTTATGCTGTGGTCGTCATGAAGAGGATATCATCAATCAGGTTAAAAGAATGTTCATAATCTTGCCTACTTTTGTTCTGTTATTTCATTATAAATTATCTATATGTGGAAATTATTGTAATCCTTTCTACTTTCTTTTCAACTATAACATTCTGACCATTTCTGTGTTGTTGTTTTTTTTTTTTTACTGACATATTCATCTATTATACATTTAAGAATTGAAACACACCCTTTCTAAGTACTCAAATAATTACTGCTTTGCTTAGGTTAAAAAGCAAGGTAAGGAATCGTGGAGACTTCTGATCATTTAGAAAGTAGAGAGATGACACTTTTTAAATTAAAAGAAACATAATTTAAAAGCACATGTATCTTCTGGCTGTCACTCTAGCCCCTATAGACCCTCACTCCCCATCAATGGATGGCTGCTTGAGCATGAAGCCAGGTACAGTAAAGTGCTTCGGCTGGGGTATGTAGCAATTATTCTGTAAGACGCTGAAGTCCTGCCTCACCAGAGAAAGCCAGCTGACACAATTCTGCCTGAAGGCCTTTTCAGCAGAGCATCTGTTTTTTTGATACACTTTGCCTATTAATTTTTATCTCCACTGTGTTGGAACTGAGCAAAACATTCTCTTCCTTGATGCTTCTCTCTGCTTATTTTTCTTGTAGGTACCATTGATATTTTACAGAGCATATACCTAGGAAGCAAGAAATGTTCTTTTTTTCTTTTATGTCTCTTTACTTAACCGTGTACTTATTAATAGCAGGTTAGATAATCTTGAAGATGGCTTCCAACCTTTTGTTTCTAAAATTCTATCATATGCATATACATGTGCATATTTTCTCTTCTTCGTGTGGAGGGATTTCCCCCAAGAGAAACACATCAACTTGTACTCAAATCTGTTCTTAAGGTTTTTCTATAAGTCGTAGCTGCATTTGTTTCAAGAAAGATATAATTAGGCATATCATTTTCAGAAATTATTTATTTTTTTAATGTCATGAGATTCTATCAGGCCAAAGAGCGTTGACACAGTGAAACCACCTCCATTCCCTATCAAATGTGCCAAAGATCTTCTCACAGTGAAACTCAGAGACAATTGTCACTATAGAAACCACAGCAGAGACAGAGATACAGATCCTAAAGGAAAGGGCTGCCTGGAACTGGGCGACAGGCAGGATTTTCTAAAGCTCTTCAGTCACAAGTTAAATTTTGGTGTTAGTGAAGGATTTTTAAAAATTTTTCTGAACCTGCCTGGGGGTGGAAGAAGTAAAACTTTGACACTTTTCTGAATTGCTTATATTACATAATTCCCCCAGGGTTTTCAGAAGGGATTATACTATGTTAGATCTTGTTGAAGATGGTATTTTACATGCCACCAAGATGAGACAGTTACATGAACATTGCGTTGAAGTTGAACGATACCTTTTTTGCATTTTGTGTACACAAAATCAGTCATTTAATCGTTGAGTTGTTTACTTTAAATATTTTATATTGGGATGGTGTTATGTCTGAATGTTATATTATCCTGTTACTTGCATTTTACCTTCTTTTTATTAATATGTTTTTTTTTTGACAAAGCAATGGTGCTAAAAAGACACTGAGCCTTATGCAATCTGTTGTATTCCTTTGTTCATCTAATGTCATGCTTTCAGGTTGGTTCAATATAGTGTTGAAGATAGTAAATAAAGTAACATCCACTGTCCTTGTCTACCTAAGCTTAAACAGTTTATATTTGAACTACTGAGCAGTCTAAGTACAGGAAAAAATTAAATAATGAAATGCAAACACAGAAACTGCTTACCTCCATAGCATGCCACATCATTCAACCTCTCAAAAGTCAGTAGATATCATTTTCTTTTGTTTTATCAGCACAGTATTGAACCAACCTAAAAGCGTGCCACTAGATAAACAAAGAAACAAAACAAATTACCAAACATTCAGTGTCTTATTATTCTCCTTTCTTCCCACCTTTTCTTTACTTAGTCAGAGTTCCAACAGAAGAGGATATAATTTACATAATGTTGATGCCCCAAAGAATTTTGGCTTCAAAGAATTTCCTACATCTCATCCTAGAGTAAATAGTTGATTTATGTATTCATTGAAATTGAATGGGCAATGGAATTATTAATGATTAGTGAGTTATTGTGGAGTATTGCCCAAGGGGAAAGAGTACCGGATCAGAGAGCTCTAGTCCCTTCATTCTACAAGAGCTTCTGATAAAAAGCTCTTGGCATTGTTGCCTATTTATAGCCTTTTTTGGGGGGGCGATTCATGCATTTTATTACTAAAAGAAATTGGAAATAGCACAATTTTCAATATATGGAATTTTAGTGTAGTAGAGCCTTGAGGACTGAATTCTGGAGTTAATTTTATTGGCATGAGTCAGATTTCTCACTAGAACCCACTTCTAAGAAGCACCATGCCTGCAGATCAAATCTTACCTTGGACTTACTTGACTTGATGTTGTTTCATTGGTTATTAGTTACTCTCAAGTACACACACCACAACAGTAAAATATGTCTTCCATAAATGCCTGCTAGAGGAATGAAACTGGAATAGTGTTTCTAATTTGGGGTACATGCTTCTTTGAATATTTATGGAATTTTAATGGTTTGGTGGATATTGGAATAAGGAGAGGTCAGCCTTGTAAGGAAATATGGAAGAAACATTTGTTACTGCTTGCAAAACTGAGATATCTTATGAATAGGAATAGATTCACTGGCTTGTTCAAGTCAGACGCTTTCCTGACTGAAAACGCTTAACACTGATATACCATCTAAGAATTTCAACTAGGCACACACCAAATTATCATATGTTTCCACGAATGTATAATGTTAGAAACAATTATGCTTATGAATTGATATAATCCATTTATTTTCAACTAGGTACAACTCATTAAGTTCTCATGTTTTCATAAATGTATTATGGTAAGTAAAATTCACGAGTTAATGTAATTTAACCAATTGATATAATAAGAATAAGAAACAGTTTCTATTAATTCATGTATATATCCTTATACCAATAAATAAGAAATAGTTCTTATTAATTTATGCAGATATCCTTATATCAATGAATCTTGTATCAAAACCAAAGAGGAAGACACATTGACTGATTTAACCATCTTTAGGAAAACAATTGAGTTAAATAATTATTGAATGAATGGTGGTACTTGTAGTACAAAGGGTGAATATGATACTTTTTCTAGTTTATAAAAACTTGCACCATAATGCCTGGCTTAATAGATATCTCAGCACTTTTACTTGTAGGTATTCAAGTTTAAGTTGAAAAAAAAATTTTTTTTAATATAGTAGTTTAATATAGTAGTTTAATATAGTAGTTGTCTAGTATTGCCTATTGTCTATTGTTGACTACTTGTCTCTTTCTTTCACCAGGAAACCCAGGGCATTTAATACAGTACCTGACACATATTTTTTGAAAAATGAGAGAACAATTGAACAAAATGAATATTAATAAGTAAATTTATACCCATGCTGGTAGTCTTGCTTTCACTCAAATTACATACATATATTGAGTATATGGTTCAATGCCTTTCTTGAAAATACCACACTAAAATGCTTCTTCTGAAGTCATTCCTTCCTCTGAAATGAGCCCTCCAATGCAGTCTTGCTTTCTGCTGATCTAGTTGCTTATTTCATGTCCTAGGGCAGTGGTCGGCAAACTCATTAGTCAACAGAGACAAATATCAACAGTACAACGATTTAAATTTCTTTTGAGAGCCAAATTTTTTACACTTAAACTATATAGGTAGGTACATTGTTATTAACTTAATTAGGGCACTCCTAAGGCTTAGGAAGAGCCACACTCAAGGGGCCAAAGACCCGCATGAAGCTCGCGAGCCGCAGTTTGCCGACCACGGTCCTAGGGTATCATCTTCAGTTTTTTAAAGGCATGTAGCATTTCTCAGATACCATGAATGCTATGAAGGGATGTAATAGTGCCCTCCTGTAAAAATTAATAATGTCTTTTAGCAGGTCAAACTCATGTTGTCTACTCCAACATAACTTACTAGTTTTACCAATAGTTTCCAACTCTTATTCTTGTTCACAGGTAAAACATTACAGTCTTTGGCTCTGCGTTTTAGACATCTACTTGATGAAATAACCATGATTATAATTATGTTTAAAAGAAAATGGGGAAGCATGATTCTAATTTTCTGAGTCTCAATAGCAAATTAACTCAGTTGATCTTAAGTTTAGTGCCCATGAAACACTTAAACCCAAGTTAAGAAAGCAAATTAACTCAGTTGATCTTAAGTAAGTGCCCATGAGGCATCATAGCACATTATGCAAATCAAGCATGCATAAAAAAGCAAGAGACCTGTATCAATCACAGCAGATTGGCAAGTCTTCACAAAAGGAAATCAGAAGTGATGGAAAACATTAAGAAAAATGTTTTTATTTTCTCAACATGCTGTTAATTAAATTATTGTACAAGATGAGTCTCCCATCTTGTTTTTGTTTTCTCTTCAAATAAATGCTATATTTATTGTCTGAAGGTGTCTGGAAATTGTTTTCTTTTGAATTTGATTTTTATCTCTATGATAACTGTAGAAGGAAACAGATACTATTATCTAGGGACATATACAGGTATATATATGGTGACTAAAAACTTTGGGGGTGGGGAGTAATAAGTTGTATTTGATTAGTTCTGGCATTGCAATTGGAAGAATGATTCTATGTGATTTATCTCTTGAGCTTCTATTTCTCTATCAGCAAAATGAAATGACAACACTTGACATAAATGAACTTAGGTAGATGTAGCCAAAAGCAACTAATATAATCCTGGTACACACTGTGGACATTTAGAAAATACTGTTGGCTTAATGAGGAAAAAAACTACTTCACATGAGTGTGGCTCAGTTTGTTGGAGTGTCATACCATGTATCAAAAGGTGGCAGGTTTGACTCCCAGTCAAGGCACATAGCCTGCTGCAGGTTTGATCCCTGATCAAGTGTGGATGGGAGGCAACCAATTGATGTTTCTCTCTCACATTGATCTCTCTCTCTCTCTCTCTCTCTCTCTCTCTCTCTTTCCCTCTCTCTTTGAAAAAAAGTACTTCACATGCACAGTGTTTAATGAAAATATCTATACTAATAAAAGGATAACATGCTAATTAGACCAGGTCGACCAGACATCTTCCAGATGTCTGACTTCCTTCTGGACAAAGCCATGGTGGCAGGGGCCAAGGCAGAGGCAATTAGGGCAATCAGGCTGGCTCAGGAGAGCAAGCAGTTAGGGATGAGATCAGGCTGGCACAGGGGAACAAAAGTTAAGGGCGAGATCAGGCCGGTGTGGGGGAGCAAGCACTTAGGGGGTGATCAGGCCCGCAGAGAAGGGCAGTTGGGGGTGATCAGGCCTGCAAGGGAGGGAAGTTGGGGGAGATCAGGCCAGCAGCGGAGTGGTTAGGTGGTGATCAGGCTGGCAGAGGAGCTGTTAGGAGGCGATCAGGCCGGCAGAAAGAGGTGGTTAGGGGAGATCAGGCAGGCAGAAGCAGAGGCAGTTAGGGGCAATCAGGAAGGCAGGCAGGTCAATGGTTAGGAGCCAGCAGTCCTGGATTGTGAGAGGGATCTCTGACGGCAGTCAGACATCCCCTGAGGAGTCTCAGATTGGAGAGGGTGCAGGCCAGACTGAGGGACTACCTGATGCCCCTGTGCACGAATTTCATCCACTGGGCCTCTAGTAATGTTATAATGTAAGCTATATATGTAATTTCAAATTATCTAGTAGCCACATTAAAAAAGTTAAAATATTTTAATATCATATACCTCACCTAATATATCAAAATAATTTTCATTTCAACATGTAATCAATATAAAATTTTATGAGATGTTTTACATTTTTAAATCAAAGTCTTTGAAATTTGTTATTTTTTCTTTATCTGTAATATCATTATTATGAAATATTTTACATATAGGTTTCTTCTAAAAGTTAAAAAGTCTCATATTTATGATTTGATAAACTCCCCCTATGATCACTTTTTTCCTATTTTGTTTAGCCTTTTGTCTTTCCTGGAGTTTCTAGTTGCCTTAATTTTTCCTTTATTTTCTGTCTTTAGAACATCATTACACTTTTTTTTCCTAAAATTTAAATTTACCATTTATAGTTTATAAACTCCTTTTTCCCCCTAAGATGTTGGGCACTCTGTGCTCATACTCAAACTTGACCTGATTGTTTTCTAGCCATGCAATTTAGTTGATATTTTGAGACTTTACTTATGGTTCTGATTATATACTTTGTTTTTTATGTGTTTTTTTTTACTTCCTCTTTATTTTATTCTTTTGCTTGGCTAGTGCACATCTTCAACTTACTTTCTAAGAAAGGGTTATGCACCAGAGAATTTCTAAAACCTTGCAAATACTTAATTTTGTTTTTCTACTAGATTAATAGTTTTGTTGGGCTATCCCACTGCTTTTAGAGATCTAGTGCTGCAAAAGTGACTGCAGATACCAGTCTATTGTCTTGTGTTTAGTGGCCTGACCTTTTAGGATGTTCCAGTTGCCATTTAAATTTCCCAATGACAAGTTTGGATATGGATTTTTCCTTCCTTCTTTCCTTCCTTCCTTCCTTCCTTCCTTCCTTCCTTCCTTCCTTCCTTCCTTCCTTCCTTCCTTCATTCTACTCAAGATTTAGTGAGTATATTTATTCAAAGACTGGTCTATCTCTTCAACTTTAGAAAAATTTCTCTTATTATTTTTTGAATACAGTTTCTCTTCTCCATTTTTTCTATGCTTCTTATAGCTCTAATTAATCTGATAGTGTGTTTCCTCAAATGACCCATTTATATATTTTATATTCTTTCCCATAATTTCTTCCTTATATTTTAAACATTATAGTTAAGAGAATTTCTTTGACTTACATTACAATTTACTTATTAGATTTTTTTTTATATATATACTTAACAAGGAGAGTTTTTTAAAAAATATATTTTATTGATTTTTTACAGAGAGGAAGGGAGAGGGATAGAGAGTTAGAAACATTGATGAGAAAGAAACATCGATCACCTTCCACTGGGGATGTGCCCGCAACCAAGGTACATGCCCTTGACCAGAATTGAACCTGGGACCCTTCAGTCTGTAGGCCGACACTTTATCCACCGAGCCAAACCGGTTAGGGCTTATTAGACTTTTTGAGGGGAGAGGAACAATCAGTTTTTGTTTTTAAGAACTCTTTCATATTTTGTCTATCCCTTTCTAATAATATCTCTTGAATTTCTCTACCTAGACTTTCTCCTGGGACACACACACACACACACACACACACACATTTACACACATGCCTGGGAATAAACAACTAGTTGTTAGCATTCTATGTAAGGGGATAGGAAAATACATGTACAATAGAATTTTTATATTTCTATAGATGCATTTAATTAATCCCTCTATTGTCCATCTTGTTTCCCATTTCCTTCTTCCATCAGATATTTGCTCTTTGAACTCAAAACATTTTCAGCATTTTGCCAGATTAGTCAACTACCTTCTCTGTTGCAGTTTTCTCTGGAGATGGTCTTGATGGCCCTCCTGTGCTGTGCTTCTGAAGATATTGCTCTTCTCATTTACATACTATCTTCCAGAACTATGATACTCTCATGTTCATGGCCCCTCCTGATCTCTTTGTTAATGTTTGACTGTTTCTTTCTCGTTTTTATTTATTTATTATTAATTTGGTGGATCCTCAAGATAGAAATTGTCACATCCACCATCTTGAACTAAGAGTACATATGTTAGTTTTAGTAAGAAAACTGTATGGCCACATTTTCTCTTAAGATAAATTTGCTCATTCAGTAGTATGAAGCGGAGATTGAATGAAGGCCCAATAAAACACAAAAACAGTTATAAGAAGATTGTAATAGTCCAGGGAAAGAAGAGTGAAGAAAAGACCCAAATCAAATCATGTGGAGAGGGTCAAGGGACAAATATGAAAGTTGCTAAAGAAGAGAAATCAAAGGACTTTTTAAAATTCAGTTTTGAATACATAGAGAATAAGTCCTTTTCAGGTATTGTTTCTGGTTATTGAGCCTGATGGACAAGGCTTTGGTTTAATGAATCTAGTATTTTGAGGGTAAGTGATATAGGAGATAGAGTAAAAGTAAATAATACAAATGAATAAAGGTGTCAATGTAGGTTCATAAATTGTAACAACCACTGTTGTGGGAGGTGTTGACAAGGGGCGGGGGCTGTTAGTGTGTGGGGGAAGGAAGTATATGAGAAATCTCTGCACCTTCTTAATTTTTCTGTGAATCTAAAAACTGCTCTAACAATAGTATTTAAAAAGTAAATAAAGAAGTGATAAATACTAGCTGCTGACTTGTTATTGTTGTCGTTTGCAAGTGTTTCATGCTGGGTTTAGAAGTGCAGTCTCCAGAGATGCACTCACAGAGATGCTCAACCTCAGCTGCTGTACTTGCGTTGACAGCTCCCGTTCCCTTGGCTTTCTTCTTATGTCAGAAAATGAATTCCGTATTACTTTTATTTTTGAATTTTGAAGCATTTCCCCTTATTTGCAGCTGGTAAACATGGTTTTTATCTTTTAGTTTAAAAAATTTGCCAAAAAAAATGATGTCTTTCTTTTGGAATTTTTCTTGGGCCGTTCTCTGGGACCTCTCTCGGAATCTGTATTGGAACTGTCAATTTGGGAAAATAGGGTTTAATTTCATTTTATGTCCTTTCTGTTTAATCTAATATCTCTACTATTAATCATTGTGGATTATTAGAACCATTTTCTTAGTTCCCATTGCATCATTACTACCACTTTATGCAAATACTTGTTATGTAGTAGCACTAATACATCTTTAGCATAACTGATATGTTTGTTGTGACATTGCATTAGTTTTTTTTTCCCCTGAGAGTTCCTAATTAAGTTTATAATAATATCTAAAATTTATTGTTCTTACAATATTCCTTGCTCTGTGTAAAGGGCTCAATCAGAAGTACTTCACTTGGTTGTATGACTCCCATCTACTGGGGAATTGAAGCAGAGTATAGTTGAATGATTTGGCCAAGATCACAGAGCTTGAAAGTTATAAAGCTTAGCTTTGAGTGCAGTATCTCAACCTTGTTTCATTATACGTGTGTGTGTTTAAATCACAGTATGTTCTTTACTTTGGCTACCATTATTCCAATTTAAGAAATAATTAGGGTAAAGAAAAAATATAGTTAGGGTAAATTCACTTATACTTGTTTGTGATTCTTTTGATGGTTGTGTTACTTGTGCCTGTACTGCTTGGTTTCTACTTTTAGATTTTTGTTAAGTTTACCCTGTATGTTCTATGTCTGTGTATTATTTTCCTTTCCCTTCATTTCAACCTGTTTTATTTCTCTTGCTTCATTTTGCTTCCTAAGTGCTAACCCTCATTTTAGATTATAACATCATTTGCATCAAGACATTAACTAATCTTTGGAGTGGAAAAAAACCCTCTACCAAATATCTTTAGAATATTGTTTTAATTTATGTCTACATTGGCCAGAGTTAGTGATACTCAATTTCTGATGAAACAGCAAATATTCACCGCACCCTAAATCCTTGTGATGTCTAATTTGTGACATAATAATATATAATTCATCATTATTAGAGAGGAACAAGGGGAAGCCCAAGCTGCGATTGTAAACCAGATTGTAGTTAGTTTATTTTTCAAAGATATAATGCACCTAACTTAGGTGTTCAGGTCCTATCGTGTTTTGTTTGGTTTTCAGAAAAAAATGATGACCAAAGTGGCCAAATAAATATGAAAATAAACATGTCTTTTATTTTTTCCTGTTGTGAATTTAGTTTCTTTGTTGTGACTCAAATAATATCGTATGCATTTATTCTTTGATTTAAGGACATGAGACTTTTCCCAGGGTTTAACTTTTGCTGTCCTGCACATTCAAATACCAGCTTAATATAATTTTCTATCAGTTTTGAGTTTTGTATAAATATAAAGAACACAGAATTTACTTCATTTATGCATTTCTAAGATTTTGAAACTTTTGTAGAATTTAATATTTGTTGAAACATTGCTATAAACACCAACTTGAATGATATCAGGGTAATATCATTTTATATATACATATAATATAAGCTATGTCTTGAACCAAAGCCCCAGAAACTTGGGCTCAAATACAGGAATAATGCACAGGTAGGCAAACTGAAATAATTGTAATAGGTGATTTTGCTTTGTAATAGGATTGTGTGCTGAGTATATGTGTCTGTGTGCGTGGGTGTATGTAAGTCTGATTTTAAATTCTGGCTTGCAGGGCAAGATCTACTAGTTAGACTGGCTGTCAAGCACAACTATGTCATGGATTTGGTGTGTATGCAACATATAACTTTACTAAAATTGTCTTAAAGGTTACTTTGGAATAATAGGATTGGAGGTTGTATTATCTTCCATCGCAATTTCTATTAGGTAGATAAAACTTTTTATTTTCCTACAACTTCTTCTTTTTTATTTTATTGAGTTATAAATGACGGACCGTAAACTACACACATTTAAAGTTTACAATCTCAGCAGTTTTTCCACATGCACACACCCTTAAGCATCATCACAATTAAGACAGCAAACTTTTCCACTGAGCAGAACCAGCTAGGGTGAGATAGCAAACTTTTCTGTCACTGTACAAATTTCTTCTTCATCTTTCTCTCCTTCCCCACCAATCCCAGGAAACACTGATCTGTTTCCCATCACTACAAATGAGTTTGTATGTTCTAGAATTTTATATAAATGGAATCATGCATTAGTTATTGCTTTTTGCTGGGCTCTTCTACTTAACGATATTGATATTTATCCATGTTATTGAGTATAGTCACAGGCTACATAAAAACATTCTGACAAATTTATTGCTAGACAATTTTGTCATTGTATTAACATCATAAAGTGTGTTTTTACAAACTTAGATGGTTTAGCTTACTACTGTAATTGTATGTGCTATACTTTTATATGACTAAGAGAGCAAAAGTTTTGTTTACATCACCATCACCAAAACAATGTGAGTAATGTGTTGTCAAGGTGTTATGATGGCTACTAGATGATATTAATTTTTCAGCTCCATTATTACCTTATGGGATCACTGTTGTGTATGTGGTTGGTCATTGGCCAAAATGTCATTATGTGGCACATGAATGTATATTAATAATGCCTTTTTATTTATTGCTTACTAGCATTCCACTGTATGGATATTCATAATTTGGGGTTATTTCTGGTTTTTGGTGATTATAAATAAATTTGCTATTGACATTCATGTAAAAGTCTTTCTGTGGACACATTTTTTGTTTGTTTGTTTCTTATGGGTCACTGGCTGGATCATATAATAGCTGTATGTAAGTTTAACATTTAAATAATGACTGATGTGTTTTTCAGAGTATCCCTCTTATTTTACATTTCCACTAGTACTGTATGAGAGTTCTAGTTCCTCTGCATCCTTGCCAAAATTCGGTATGATATATCTTTTAAATTTTAGCCAATCTAATGTTTTTAGTGGCATCTTACCATGGTTTTGGTTTGCCTTTCCTTGATGACCAATTATATCAAACATCTTTTCATGTGTTTATTAACCACTTGTATATCTGTTTTGTGAAGTGTTTATTTAAATGTTTTCATTTTTAAAAGTGGGTTGTTTTCTTGAGTTGTATCAGTTTTTATGCATTCTGGATACAAGTCCTTATCAGTTAGCTGTATTGACAATATATTTTCCTAGGCTTTGGCTTGCTTTTATTTTTCTTCATTGTATTTTCAAAGACCAAAAGTCTTACATTTTGATCATACCCATGGCCTCATTTTTATCTTTCTTTTTCTTTTGTTCTTTCTATCTTTGCTTATCAAAAAGTCAAAGATTTTCTCTTATGTTTTCTTCTAAAAGCTTTTATAACTTTAATCTTTACTTTTAGGTATGTGGTCTATTTCAATATAACTTTTGTGTATTTTGTATGGCTAGAATTAATGTCCCCTTCTCCCTCCCAATAGGTACATCTAGTTGATCCAATAGAACCATTGTGGAAAAATACCTCCATATTGCTATTGAATTGCTTTGGAACCTTTGTTGAAAATGAGCTGATAATATTCATTCTTCACTTTTTGTTTGCTTATTTTTGCTCCTTCTATATTCATTGTATACTAGCAGAGTCCCTGGCTTCTAACACTGAATTTTATATATTTAATAGAGACCCGGTACACGAAATTCATAAATGGGTGGGGTCCTTAGGCCTGGCCAGTGATCGGGGTTGATCAGGGCCTTCTGGCTGCCAGCTGGGGCCTTCCTGTTGGCTGCCAGCTGCTAGCCAGGGCCTTCCTGCAGCTGCCGGCTGCTGCCTGGGGGCCTGCTGGATGCGGGAAGGGACCACGGGAGGTTGGCCAGCCATGGAGAGAGACCAGGAGAAGTTGGCTGGCCACGGGAGGTTGGCTATGGGAGCACACTGACCACCAGGGGGCGGTTCCTGTGTTAAGCGTCTGCCCCTGGTGGTCAGTGTGTGTCATAGCAACTGGTTGTTCCAGTATTTTGGTCATTCTGGTGTTTCTGCTACTTAGGCTTTTATATATATAGGTCATTAAATGACAAAAATTTCCCATAATATATAATATCTCCCAATGATGTTACCATTTACAGTATGTTTTTGTGTCATTAGGACACACTCTATCTAGAATGACTGTCTCATAGTGGCAGAAATCAAAGGACAGGAAAGTCACAATCAACTAAAACATAGTGATTATTGGTAATATTTATTGAGGCAATTCTTTCATACTCATTTGGGTGAAAACTTCATTCTTAAACTTCTTCTACACCTGGAAAAAGTTTGGAAAAGTTCTCAGTAACATTTTATAATTAAGAAAAAAGAAAACTTTCAGGAACAGAAAAAAAATCGTACGTCCTCCAAGTCTATAGTTTTCTATGGGAGAAAGAGCTGATTTCACCTCCCAGAGAGGCAACGCTAGGAACATTGTTGGTTGTCACCACTGGCATTTAGTGGGTAGAAGCCAGGCATGTTGCAAAATATCCTACAATGCAGAAAACAGCCCCCCTTCCCTGCCACACATCAAAGAAATATCTGGCTCCTAATTTCAGTAGTGCTGCTGCTAAGAAACTCTGCTCTGAGCATTCAAGTACTTAGATTCACATTTGGCCCAGAAAATATTCCTATTCCTCCACTGCCTCTGATCCTCATGTGATTGGACATGAGATGGCTTCATACTTTCTTTGGAACTAAATGTTAATTGTTCATGAAAAAATATTGTTCATTATTTTTACCTATGACCCTCTGGAGATCAGAGTTTTTACTTTATCAGCTATGCTTCTGTGTAAAGAGGACAGGGAAGTCTAGTTTCTTTTTACTAGACTTGAATTAAACATGGACTCCATGCCTCCATCAGTTATAAGATGCACTTGATTTAATATGAGAAAATTTGCTTTGCATCCATATTGTCTCTGTCGCATACTGGTTTGTGCATCCTTGGGAAAGCCTCATACATTTGCTAAGCTTCAAATGGAAAGATTTAAAAATTTTAAATAATTTAAATGTTGAAAGATAATTTAAAAATTGAGTTTTAAAATGGGAATAATCTCATGGGCTATTGTGAGGACTAAGGACAAATCTCTACCCATAGAACTTTTACAATAATAATATTTACTATTAGCACTTAAACATGTTCATGCATGAAACATGTTTGTTTTTTTAAAAAATATATTTTTATTTATCTCAGAGAGAGGAAGGAAGAGAGGGGGATAGAAATATCAATGATGAAAGAGAATCATTGATTGGCTGCCTCCTGCACGCCCCCTGCTGGGGATCAAGTCCACAACCCAAGCATGTGCCCAGAACTGGAATGGAACCATGACCTCCTAGTTCAGTGATGGCGAACCTTTTGAGCTCGGCGTGTCAGCATTTTGAAAAACCCTAACTTTGGTGCCGTGTCACATATAGAAATTTTTTGATATTTGCAACCATAGTAAAACAAAGACATATTTTTGATATTTATTTTATATATTTAAATGCCATTTAACAAAGAAAAATCAACCAAAAAATGAGTTCTCGTGTCATAGGTTTGCCATCACTGTCCTAGTTCATAGGTCAACGCTCAACCACTGAACCACACAGGCTGGGCAAAACATGTTTATCGCCAGACTTTGATCTTATAAAGTCTTAGATTCTTCCTGTAATTCTGAAGGATACCAGTTTGAATCAATAAATATTACTCACAAGCTGTTTCTTAAGTTGAAAAAATGGTGTTATTCCGGTATTATACATTAAGATAAAAACTGAGAGCTTTCATAAATTGGGATTCTTTTTATTTTTGTATTTTCAAGAGCACTAATATAAGTTAGTGATGAAATAATTCTTAGAAACAGACTAAAAACAATTGTAATGCTTGTCAACTTGGTAGACACTTTTAATTAATTTATTTATTCTGAAAACCATTACTGCACTTGGGAGCACAGTCAATTCACCCTTAGGGAACTTAATAATTTTTTTTTTTTTTATTCTGGACTTGAGGTTGGCGATGCTACTTTGGTTCCATCTCTTCCTGATGCTGCTCATTATCCCCCTCTGCCTTCCATAAGCTAGTTCCATGACTGTGATACCTCAAACTAGTTGATATAACTGGCAACTCTCAAATAATATTTTTGAAAATACTCATTGCATAGGGTAACAGAAACTGGAGAAACACAGTGAGATAGTCAGCATGACCTGCTGCAATGGGTGCATTTTTATGTAGATACAAGTGTCATCACCAACAAACATTTAAATGTTTATTTTAAGATACTATTATCTGGAGATACAAAGAAATCTGCTAGCTTAGTTAGTATTGCATTGGGGGTGACACCCACATAGTGGTCTAAAGAATAGTCTGAGTGCAGCGCTTTGGTATAGATGCAGAGGCTGGAGATCCGAGAGATCATCGAGTCATTCTGATCCTGTCAGGTCTCCACTGCCTCCTCCACTTGTCTGCTCCTCTCCAGAGTAAGGTCACCTCCCTTAGTGGTTCCAACTGTTCCCTCTGCAGGTGTGAAGACTGGCAGAGAAGAATGTTAGAGTTCATCCAGGTGGGTATAGGGAGTAGTGTGCTGAACATCCCAAAAGTTTCTTTTTACTGACTTTATACTTTCCTTTCAGGTTGCCTTTCAATTATTTTGTTGTCCTTTTCTTCATCTCAGTCATTCTCCGTAGGACACAGCAGAGCTTTAAGAAAGGAAATAAAGATTTTTGTTTATCATAGTTTACTTAAATTACCTCATAGGATAATGTGGCATGTTTATTGTCATTGAATAGGTATTTCTTTTGTCTAACTTCCATAAATGATTCATTTGCAAACCTCACAGTGGGCGCACATTCTTATTAGCCATTCACACTGCAGCACAATTTCAATCTTAGATAAGCTGTGTGTGTGTGTGTGTGTGACTGTGTGAGTGTGTGAGAGTGTGTGTGTGTGTGTGTGTGTGTGTGTGTGTGTGTGTGAATGTGCAAAAACAAGGCAGACTATGAGAGACAGCCTTGATAATGGAAAGAACTCTGGATTTGGAATCAGAAATTTTAGGTATGTGTTAAAATGTGGTTTTACTGTTTCTTAACTGTGTAAACTTGGAAGTTTCTTTGGGCTTTTTACTCTGTCTAAAATTGAAACATATTCAACTCATATTTACTGAATATCTTCTATGTGCCAAACATACAATGAGGTAATAGTAATAATGTTTTTCCACTGGCATCACTGAGTTGTTAAAACAACAAATGAAATGTGATATGTTAGCAAGATTTGCAATCTCTCTGAAGTTTCCTAACTGACATAATTACATGGCAAGTATGAATAGTGATGCAAATCATGTCCTACAGTATTCAAAGGCACCAACACAGATGAAGATCCATACTACGTCCTACAGGAATTTGAAGGAGCTAATGAAGTAAAGATAATGAAGGATGGCTAGACCACACATAAGCAGAAACTTGGGCAGAGAGAATAACATCAAAAAAGAAATTGGTCCCTCTGATTCTCTTTGGCAAGTAGAGTTCATATTCTCTGGAAACCAAATTGTTTATTGATTCTCCAGGGACTGCTTCTTGCTGTAACACAAGCAGTGATTTCATTATAGTTGAAGTTTTCATTTTGTTTCATAGGTTGGCTGCCCATGTTTTCTTCAGTAATATTCTGGTCTTTGTAGCGAGTGCTTCATTTGGTCGTGGAGGGGAGGCTTGTGCCCCCTGCACACTTCCTGGCTTTGCTGTCAGCCTTTGATGGTTTCTCCAGCCATTCCCTAGGCCTGTAATACATCCATGCCACTTGTCTACAGAAAGTTTGAAAGTAGTGAAGTTGATCTAAACATTTTTGTGAACAACTGAGCAGTAAGTACAGTTTCAAAGCTGCAGCAGCTGTTTGTGTCTTTGCTTTGCAATCTGGTGTCTTAACTGGAATCCTTTATGTCAGAACATAATCTACTTAAAAAGTTTCCATTTGTGTCACAAATAATAAACTTGATGGTTCTTTACAACATCCAAACAGCCACTTTAAGCTGTCTTGTTAGATGATAGTCTTCTTTACCTAATGAAGAAATAGGAAAAGTAATCCCTTTAGATTTCTCATGAAATACTCATTCTTTGGTATGATGGTTAAAAATGTAATCTACCATAGTCACAGCATATAGAATTATTAAATATAAAATGTGACACTAAGGTATCCTATAGTTTATGTTTAAAATGTGTTTACTACATATTTTAAATAGGTTATAAGATGCTCCCCTTCCCCTGTCCCCCCCTCCCCACACAGTTTAAGAAGGTAGAGAATCCTCTAATAAAGTCTGTGCCTGGTGGTTGGAAGTTTAATGGCCCTATCACACATATCCTGACACCAAGCCACCATGCTGAATCAATAGCTCACCCCTTTTCAATTTTCTTCTTCTTCCTCCCCCACATTGCCTGTCTTTATGAATTACACATCTCCCTCTAATCTGCGTCAACATCTTTAAGCACCATTTGTAGTTGCCCAGACCTCACCAAGGATCTGCTCCTTTTTCTTCTGCACTGGTTGGAGTTTAGGCAGTCCCATCCTACTACCTGTTCAAAAGTGAAAGCAGAGCCAAAGGAGCCACGGACCGTTCTAACATCACACAAAGGGCACCTTCCCAACCCACTCTTTGATGTAGTTAGAGACAGTAGAGTTGCCACCAACCTGCAGTGACTGATGCTCTCTTTATTAACTGGTTGAACGGAGGACAAAAGGATGGCCTCTTGGCCTCATTCCTCAGCAACCCATCCCATGGAAACTTCTTTTGGGACTCGGGGCAATTGCTGAACTTGAAGAAACAGACACATATATTTCTTAGTTTCTGACTTTGAACTAGTTTTGTTTATTTTTTTAAATGTTTTTATTGATTCTAGAGAGGAAAGGAGAGGCAGAGAGAGATAAAAACGTCAATGATGAGAGAGAATCATTGGTTGACTTCCTCCTGCACGCTCCCTACTGGAGACTGATACTGCAACCTCGGGCATGTGCTATGATTAGAATCGAACTGTGACCCCCTTGTTCATAGGTCGATGCTCAACCATTGAGCTACCCAGCCAGGCAAATTTTGCTTCTTAGAGAAACAATAAAACTCATAAAGGAGCAATATTGTTGTTGCAACAAAAAGTTTCATGAATGGTTTAGTAGTAATTAGACAGAACCAAAGACAGAATTAGTAAATAAGAGGATAAATATGAATAAATAAACCAGAATATATAGCCCACAGAGCAAGGAGACTGACAATATGAAATTGAAGTTAAAAGACATAAAGGATATAATAAGAAATTGTCATATTTTAAATGTGAATCCCAGAAGGAACAATAAAGAGAATGAGGAGAGGCAATAAGTGGATAGGTAATGGCTGAGATATTTTCAGATCTGATTATAGTCTTGAATCATTGGAGACTAGAAACACATATTATTCTAATCAAGAAAAATAAAAAGACATCTATACTTACATATATTGTAGGGGCACTAAAGCGAGCCAAACGCAGAGAATATCTTAAAATGATTGAGGGAGAATAAAACAACAACAATTGGACTGATAGAAACCATAGATGCCATGTTGAGCCACTGTAGTTGTCAATCCTAAACAGTTTAGCAATCAAAACTGTATTTCAAGAACCAAAAACAAACACATTTTTAGACAAACAAAAATGGAGAGTTTAACCACTAAAAGGCTCTAAATGTCTAAAAGTTATACTTAGAAGGAATTAAAATGATTCCAGAAGAAATGGCTGAGCTACATTAAGAGATGTGAGCAAAGACAGTATAAAATATGAACAATGTCTATTTTGTGGGATAAAATAACAAGACAGAACTAAACTTCTGAATGACAATTGCTTATAAGTTTATAGGATGGTGACAAGAGTTAAAGCATTCTATGGTTTCTGCACTCTTTGGTTGGAGAGTTAAGATAATGATTAACCTGAGACTTTGACATGTAGGTATACCAAAATTCCAAGGGCAGAATAGAAAATAATTCAGCTAAAGCAGGAGGAAAAATCAAAATAAAAACCAAGGTAAGATAGGAAAAAAAAAACATAGACAAAACAGGACGACTAGTAAGCACAGAATAACATAATAGAAATGGATCAAAATATACCTTACAGTAAATATAAATGGACTAATTTCATCAGCAACAAAACAGATGGTCAAACTAGATAAAAATAAGATGTAGTTGTATGCTGTTCACAAGAGACAAACCTAAAACATATCGGAGTTCTGCAAATGTATACTGGAAGACAGGTGCGAAAATGTTCCTGAAAGCATTGTTCCTTATAAAAACAAATAAGAAAACTGGATACAACCCAAATCATATGTTCTTCAATAGGAAAATGTTTAAATACATTGTGGCATATCAATTAATTGGTACAATGCAATCAATGAAAATAAATGAATGGCAATCACACAGATCAACATGAATGAATCCCAAAAATATGTTGGATATTCAGCATGTTTACAAATTCCAAACATCCAAAATACAGAATATACTTAATACATATGTAATAAAGCCTACTAAAACTATGAAATTCATATCTAGAAAATTCTCTCTGTTTGGGTGGTAATAGAGGCAACTACCTGCACCAGTTTTATGGACAGAAGACTTGTACAGTCTCACAGGACCCTGTGTTTAGAAAGACTCTATACTTGGTTTAATGCTTTGCTGTCATCACCTTGAAATTCTTGATAATTTTGAACAAGGGGCCCTGCATTGTCATTTTGCAAATGTTAATGCCAGAGCCATTGCCTATAATACTCATCAGAAATATCCAGGCACAAGAGTCACATAATCACTGCTCAGGTGGAATTTAATATTCTATTTATATGATTGTGATGGGGAAATTGGTCTGAGTTGTTATGTAGTTATACTTAAGCATATGCTTTGACTCTATAAAGCCCGGGTGAGTAATATCAATGTGAGGGAAAAGAAGAACTCTCTGTATTTCTTTACACAGTTGGATACCCAGCTGCTCTTGTTTTCATACTGCAAGAGCATTTCTTTGCAAACTTGCTAGATCCTGCATTATTTGGAGGCTCTGCTTTTTAAAGCAGGCAGCATTTAAAAACTACGGGGCAGAACCTATCTGATTCTATGGCTGTCACCAGCAGCTGGTGCACCCAGCGTCCCCTGAGGAAGTGGGCTGCCCTGTGGCCACCGTGGATATTGTGCAAGCACAGCACATCTGCTCTTGTCAGTGGCTCACTGAGCTTGTGTGATTGTAGAGGCCAATGCACCATTCATGTGAGGTTGGGCAGCTTCAAAATTCACACGTAGAGACAGCTGGTGAAGCAGTTTGTTAAGAGATACACCCCCTTTTCACCCAGCCACCTGGATGATTCTGAGAGGCACAGTGTGACAATCTCTCTTTAATACATTGCATGGCAGCCAGCATTGGCCAAACCTTGGGAGTTTTCAAAGGCAATTCAACATGTTCCATTTTTCCAGAGCTCTCAAAGAACTCTCGGCTGTTTCAGCTTCATTGTATCCTTTAAGTGCTTCTTTACTCTGACCTTCAGTCCTATGTTACTGTCATATCATCATGCTTCTGCTCTCTCAAGTGCAATGAAGTACAGGGACTCTGATATTATGCATTCATTCCTTCAGTCATTCAATAAATATTTTAAATCTTAATTCTCACATACAGATCTTCAAGTCTTGGTCTACTTTGCCTCTTCCTTTCTCTTTTCTGTTCTTCTTCTTCTTCTTCTTCTTCTTCTTCTTCTTCTTCTTCTTCTTCCTCCTCCTCCTCCTCCTCCTCCTCCTCCTCCTCCTCCTCCTCCTCCTCCTCCTCCTCCTTCTTCTTCTTCTTCTTCTTCTTCTTCTTCTTCTTCTTCTTCTTCTTCTTCTTCTTCTTCTTCTTTTTTAGCTTTCTAGGGACTCTGATTTATGGGATTTAAGGATCTACCCTCCCTGCATTTATTCTTTATGACAATATTTTTCAAGCACTGATGTACTACCTTTTTTTTCACCAATCCAGTCATGACCTTTCCTGTTTTGCAGTGAATCATGTAATCTGTTGTACTCCTTAGAGGTTTCTTGAGGAATTTTGGAATGGCAGAAATTAAAATGAAATACAACGTTTAAAAGGCACAATTCACACTAAAAGCAAACTTCACCTGTACATGTTACTCTAAATTATAGTGCTCTACCTGGTAAAGAGCAAATAGATATCTACTGAAAAGTATTTGACACTTTTTTTTCTGAAAATGCAAGTTTCGTGGTAAAATGTCCTAAAGGTTGTCTAGGTAACTAGAATCATTATCTCACCCTTCAGTCAAATTCAGTAAGTCTAGGTAGTCTTAGTGTCAGAAGTCTTGCCCTTATTCAGCCAATGATTAACTGAGCACTTATTATGCACAAGGCATTACGGGGCATACAAAAAGGTGGAGGATATACTTGCCTCCTGTGAGGAGCTTAAATCTCATTGCAAAGACCTGTACATATAACAGGAAATTAACAACACAAAGTAAAGTGGCAAATGAATCATTTAGGTATTAAGTGCAGTAGGAAGGAAAAAAAGAGACTGATTATTGGTGTCTGGGATCATCAGAGAAATATAGGGGCAAAGGGCATTTCCCCATATTTAATTAGACTCTCTTTGGAGCCAGGTAAACTTATTACTTCTGGGGACAACTAACTTCATAGAGAGAAAACATTTGGATTACTCTATTTTACTCTTCCTGGCTTGAGACAGATTTATTTTTAATTACTGTTGGATGTTTTCCTCTTTTTTTTGTCTTTTAAAATAAGTGCACATTTGCTCAGTTTAATTGCTTATTTGTTTTATTGGAAGATTATGTCAATGAAATTTCTTCTTCTAAGAATTGAGACTTTATTTTGGGTTATGTGGTCTTTCTTGGTAGTAATGAATTTGACTCATTATAAGCTAATTATACCCACTTCAGGATAAATGAGTTATTGAAGGTCAGGACATCGTAGTGACAAGGCCACATATCTTAGAAATAGATGGGCTCGAATTTTAATCCAACCTTTACTACTAACCTTGCTATGTGACTCTATTTAATTTATTTAGTCTCTTAGCCTCAGTTTCTTTAGCTAATAAATGAAGACACGTTTCATTTAATATTTTTTTGATAGGGTTATTTTATAGTACTACATAAAATACCTACATGCCACTTTTGTTTGGTTCATGGAAGGCATCTTACATATACTAGCAATTATTATTATTATCCCTTTAAAATGAGCCCAATTCATTTTATGTATGTGAGGAGACTTCTGTTGAAACACAAAATGAGTCTGTAACTTTAGGAACTATTTTAAGGTCATTGGATTAAACTAAAGGCTTTTTCATGTTAATGCTTCCAAAAATTGTACTGGCTAGAGAACATTGTCTTTATTTCATGTTGTTTAGCTCTTAATGGTACTTCATGGGTGGTCTGCCAGTTGAGTTTCTTGTCTGTTTTTAAAGAAGAGTATCTATAATTCTTAAAGTGGGTATTTTGCCAATTTTCACATGCCTTGTTTTCTCTTCTCAAATCAACATGTCTTCGTATTTATACAATTCAGAGTTCAAACAACATTCATTACACTGCTGTCGCTGAACATAAAGACAATCCAAACTTGTTATGCCCAAATATAAAACATGATCCAACTAAGTGAGCAGATGTGTTGCATGAGCAAAGCCTCACCATGTTGTTCCTATTTATTGTCTGCCTTGTTTGGAGGGTGTGCCTGGTGCTGTGAGGTGGTGGATAAAGGCTCTTGCCAATTGCACTTAGTTAATGAAACATTTTATGCACATCTTGTTCTTCTGTTCTGTTGCATTGCCCTTGGGTGACAGAATGGTTTTTAGGAAGTTTGGTTAAACTTGTCAAGCCTTTGAAATGACTTTAAAAATGTTTTGTAGTTACAAAAATAATTGTGTTTATTTCAGAAAATGAAACATGCTTTCTTAATTTGGAGCTAAGATAATGAGCTTTTAAAATGCAGGGTGTTCAGCAAAATTCCAACCAGTACTTAAAATTTACACTGCGTTTTTCTGATTGTTTTTGTGCTTATTTTCTACTCCTTCCTGCACCTTCCCCATATAATAAGAATGAGAAAACACAAGCACTTGCCTATGGAAAGTAGGCCCAGAATCCTCTATCAGCCAGAAATTTCCATGGAAATGAAATTCAAAAAGAGAGGAGTTGTGCTGTTAAGATTTCTTAGTGGGTCCTTTCCTCTCCTGGGGATCACTCCTGGGTATGGGGGCGGGGGGAGGTAGATCAGGCTGCCCATCCCCATGAATCCCAAGGGGTTTGTTCACTCGGCGTCCCACCCTTATTTCTTAAGAGTTGCTTACTAGTATTTCTAGCATGTGCTCTAGGAGCTTGAAGGAAATTACCAATTCGACCTACCTGGTAGCACTCTTTATTCATTGTTAATAGTAAAAAGATTCCTTGGACATGCTTGAAATTTTAGAAAGCAATGAATTACACTTTTTGTACCAGTCCAGCCTGGTTCTGTTAGTAACAGTCTCTTCCCATTTCAGTATTGCCAGGAATTAAAATCCCCCTCTTTCCCCCATCTTTCTGATTTTCCATTGGCCTGTGGTATGCTTCTGTACTCATGACAGAAGACAGTTCGCACTAATCAATATTCGTCCACAGCTGACTGGTACTACCCTGTAAGAGGGTTGTGGGGAAATGCAAAGAGCATATTATATACATGGGAATGAACTGCCTGGTTCAGCTTCTGATTCTGCTACTTACTCCCCGTGGTAATAGACTAGTTCCTAATTTATTTTTTCTTACCTGTGCAAATAAGGATGTCTAGTGTTTTCTGCAAAGGGCTGTGTTTTAGGACAAGAGCAAAATTACCAGCTGCTTCCTCTCCATGTGCTGGGTCTTGCTTAACTTAAAAAAAATTATGATGCAATGGAAGTTCCAGGAGATGATGACACAGAGAGCTCTGGGTGCTTCTTTCAAGGCTCCCATTAAGTATAGTGTTACTCACTTTGCCTTCAGTCCTCTGCCAAAGGTGTGATTCTTCTTGTCTGGGGCAGGAAAAGACCCCTGAGATGGCTCACTTGGTGGTGAGTGTAGCCCCCTAGGTGTTCGACTACAGCTCACAGTCAAGCTCTATAGTGATGTCCTGGACTTGGAAGGTTTATAACTACTGAGACTTAAGCCCAAACTGTGGACCCTTAGCAACATGTGACCATAACTCGTATATCATTTGAGGCAGGATCAGAGCTGACATCTAAACACAACTTGTTTTCCTGCTGAAAAAAAATTGCAGGGCAGGGGTTTATTTTTCATTTTAACTTAATTCCTTAATTGAAAAATTAAAAAGTAAGCAAATATAATTTCATAATTTCTAGACAAGGAAGCTTTAAGCAAGAGATTCTGCAGGAGGTATTAACTTTTTCTTCAATATCCATGTAATTTATCTTTGGGTAATGGGACATGTATATTTTACTTCATTTTACTTAATAGTTCTCATTTCTTAACCCTGTGTATTCTACATGAGGATATCAGAGAGTTTACATAAAATGTTGTTTTTATGGTTAAATGAGATTACACATCCTCAGCATTTAACATGGTGCCTGGTCCCTACTAGACCCAATAAATATAAACAAAGACCCCTACACTCATTACTTCTTCCCACCACATCAGAGTTTCTGTTTCAATACCAATAGTAGTAGGTCCTCAAGCTTTCTATCTGCTGTTCCTCCAAGTTCTCTTAAGGAATATAGGTTACTCAGCTATAATTCTTAGTATAGCACGCGTTCACTTTCAGTTTGCTGTCTCACTGCCAACTATGCCACAACTGCTACTGTGTGCACATTCTGTGTATAACACCTGCTTCAATCCACTTTATGCTGTTGTGGAGAGAGAAGTTTTTAAAGGTTTTTAGACAAGGAACAAAAATTAATTAAAAAAATAACATGTATTATTTTCCTCTGTTTCTAAGACTCTGCTACCCGTTAATTCCTTCTCTTAATGCGACCCCCCAAAATGCTGCCTTGTTAAAGACTTTCTGTGTAATCATTTTATGTTTACTTCTATGTGAACTTATATAAATTATGCAGATTACCACTCTTGTCACTATGAAGGATGAACATATATTCAATTTGGTAAAGGATCTCCCAGACAGCCTCATTTCTGGTCCTCCTCCCACCCCTAAGCAAATACCAGTTTGTAATGAGACTCTTTGGATTGGTACCAGACTTTCCCCTTAAAGTAAGTAAAGCATGCATGTCTTAACTACAAAGCTGGTTGATGTAACATGATTTAGCAGAGCACTTTGAGTTCATACAATACTATGCTTAAAATGAAAGAATGGGATTGGCTTCTTATTTGTTTTTGTTTTTATCCTGGTCAGTTCAGTTCATGAAAGCCTGGTTCCCCTCAATGTAAATCAGAACCCCATTAGCTGCCTCAGAGTCTTGCACTGCCCCATATGTACTTGTTGAGGCTCCAATGGCCCCGCTGCAACCTGCAGCATCATTGGGAGGCCTGGCCAAGAGGTGACTTCAAGACCTGCCTTTTTTTCCTCCAGGGGTTACTAGTCTCTGTGAAGACCAATTTACTAGAAAGACAGCCCTTAATCAGACTAGTGGCATACCTATAAAAACCAATATTTTGGAAAGCAAAATGATCAATTAAATAAATAAGCATACATTTACAAAAGTCTCTGAATCAGATTAAACTGAATTTCTATGTTGAAACAAGCACAAACACTGTCCTATGTTCCCATGTCTGGTAATCTTATTGATGAGTAGCTGAGAAAGTAGAAAGAAAATGGAATAATTCTATGATTTTTTTTAAAACCTAAAGTTAAAGACTTAGTCATCTGTCTATTGCTTGAAAACAGTATGGACACACATCGAATGTTTTAAGAAGGTGGATAACGGCTGAATGTACCTGCAGAACTGGTCTCTCCACATGGGTACTTATTCTAACTCAATCATGGGAAAAATACATTGAAGGTGTTTTGAGGTGCCAGGAGCACTTAGAAAAGGAGACAGAATCAAAATTGAACTCGTGCTGGAGGACAAGAGAATAGAGCTAGGAAAGCATATGGGGTAAAACAACTCCAGAAGAGTAGTGAGGAAATCGAGCCTGAAGGCTAGCAATTTCATGAAAATTATGTACACCAAGCATGTCATATCAAGGGCCGCGGGCCACATGCAGCCCACAACAAATATTTTTGTGGCCCAGCTAACATAACAGTATGTAAGAAACATTTTAATAAAATATTCTTAACTTAATTTTTACAATGTCCTGTTATATATAATTATTAATAACAAACTACAACATTCACTAATGACTAATTACTATAATCGTGTTGCATTTATGCGCCTTACGCGCAGGCGCACCATTTCTCGCCACTAATGCTAGCAGCGAATATTTTAGCAGCTGATTGCCACGTCATTAGTCTTGGACTGACTGGCTTGGTGTGCACAACAGGAAATATTTCACTATTGGAGAACAAGAAAAATGTTTATTTGCATTACGCTTATTAATTTGTGCAGCTATTCAGTGTCTGGTAAGTTAATGTTCAAGAAAAAATATTAATTTTTATTAAAATGTTCTATTTTTTATGTTAATGATTACTTATTTATTTCAGCCCTTTGTATTCAGCATGTCTCTATCGAAATAAACCTATGTTTCTATGAAAATTGAAGCTTTTGTTTTTTTGCAGCCCACGTAAACTTAAACCTTGTTTATTTGGCCCATGTTAGCCTTTGAGTTTGACATGCTTGGTGTACACAGTCAGCACTGGAAAAGTTCTTCTCTAATTCACAAACCTTTTGTAAGCACCCATTGTGTTCTAGTCATAGTGTAAGGCTTGGTCTAGGAAAGACATCTACCTTCCCTCAAATGCTTTGCAGTCTCCAAGGGAAAGAAAACATTTAAACAAATAAGGAATATGAAGCTATGCAGTGTAATGCTGGATGGAAGAAGATGACTCAGTGGGGCCTTGGGAAGAAGTAAGCATTAAAGAGAGCAGGAAAGGCTTCATCGAGAAATAAGAGAACCTAATGGAATGCAGCCTTCAGGAAATCAGCCAAGAGGTCTGAACATAAAAACTCTATTTACCATGATCCTCTGATCTTGGATTAAGCAGGTAAGGCAAAAGAGATTCTGAGTGTTCCTGAGTCATGCCCCTCTAATATTCCCTGAGAAGCACTTTGGAAGGGACTTAAGAAGGCAGCCAGGGAAATTTGATTATAGGTAGTTAAATTTCAGAAACTGAGATTGGCCAAAGGCAAAGATTCCATGTAAGAGACCACTTGGAGATAATTCTCAGCTCCAATTATATACTAGAATCACCTGGGAATCTTTTATGAGAATATTTTCACAACTGGATCCTTCTCCTAGGGTTTCAGGAGAAAGGCTTAGGCATATCATAAAGGTTCTTTCAGTGACTCCAAAGGGCACTCAGGTAAAAATCATAGATTTAAAGTAGTTGGTCAGAAGCACAAAAAAGGAGAAAGGGAGATCTCACATACAGATGGAGTCTGTGGTTTTCAGATTCAAGCATGCACTGGCATCACCTGATATTAAAACAGGTTGCTGGACCTCTCCCTTGGATTGTCTGACTCATTAGGACTGGGGTGAGGTCCAAGAATTTGAGTTTCTCATTCATTTTCAGGTAATACTGATGTTGCTGGTCCACATTTTAAGAACCACCAGACTAGGTCAACTGTGGAGAAAGAAGGAAGACTTGCAATTTGGGGTCATACAGGCATGGTGGGCTCAGTAGCTAGGCCCTAGGTCTGACTGGCATTGTGGCAGCTCAGGGAACAGCAGTTGTGATTGGTGCTATGTATGGTCTAGATCAGGGGTGGGCAAACTTTTTGACTCGAGGGCCACAATGGGTTCTTAAACTGGACCGGAGGGCCAGAACAAAAGCATGGATGGAGTGTTTGTGTGAACTAATATAAATTCAAAGTAAACATCATTACATAAAAGGGTACGGTCTTTTTTTTTAGTTTTATTGATTTCAAACGGGCCAGATCTGGCCCACGGGCCGTAGTTTGCCCACGGCTGGTCTAGATCTTGCTACTTAAACAGGGGTTCTCAGACCATCAGCATAGGCATCGCCTGAGAACTTGTTAAAAATCTAGAGTCTCAGGCCCTGTGACATCTGGCCTCCTGCCTGTAGCCAACTGCCTGTAGGAGGAGCCAGTCTGAATCTGTCCCAGAGGTTCTGTGCTAAGTCTGGGGCCCACACCCTAAGGTGGGGTTGGCAGGCCTCAGCATAGTCCTCACAGGCCCACAGGTTAGCAGGTGTGGGTCATGCAAAGGGCCAGGCATGTTTCCAAAGAGGGCAGGTAATGGTCAGATAGTGCTGACCTTCCTCCCCTGGTCAGGATGGCACAGGCTTGAGCATTGTCTCCTGTCAGGTTCCTCATTTTCTTCTGAAGAGCCTAGGAATGCTTCACGTCTTCCACCATGCCAGCTGTCGTGTCCAGCATGGCCTCAGGTGACTCTGGGTGTCAGCTCCCTTGCCTTGGACAGGACCAGGGCTTCCACCACAGCGTCATGGGGCCAGGACAATGCCTGGGGTCCCCTGAAGCCTGGCTCAGTGTGGGCCGCTCTGGGAGCCTGTGGCTGGCATGGGCAGCAGCACAGAGCCAGCTAATGGAGAAGCATTCAAACTCCGGTTAGGAAATTAAGTGAAGACTCTGGCCCTGGCTTGTGAGGACAATGCCTCTGATGTTCTCCTTCCTGATGCAGAAGTAATGTACCTGGGGTCCCAGGTAAGGCCCCAAGAAGACGCAGACGTTGACCAGGTTGGTGAGGCAGGACAGACAGGTCTCTGCTTAGTCCTCACAGGACACTCTGGCACACGTGTGCACAGAACAGCCCCACGGGCCATCAGTTTGTACTTGGTCTTGTTGCTCACCTTGGGCAGTGTGAACACCTCCAACTGCCTCTGAGATGCATTGAGCTTGGTGTGGCCACCCTGCTTGTCAGGTGCCTGCACCAAGTCCCAGGAGACCTGACAGGGTTCAGGCAGCAGGTGGTCAGCACCTGCAATTCCCTGAGGGCAATCACGGGCGTGTGGTGTGTCAGCCACCCCTCCTTGCCCAGCACTGCCGAGTCCTCCTACTGCTTCTTGCCTCCCCCACCTCTTGAGCGTAGGTGGACAATGGAGCCTGTTGGTGCCATGGTTGGTTCACGGTGGACCACTTCTGAAGGAATGTGCCAGTGAAGTAGAGGCAGCCATCAGGCCTGAGAGGGAGATGTTGGCCTGGTGGTGAAAGCTGCGCTGCACCGGCTTTATCCCCAGGTCCTGGGGGCGGGCCTGCTCCAGTAGCTGAGAGTTGGCCTCCTGCAACTTGCTGTTGGCATTAGTGGCCTGCACCTTGCCCAAGACTTGACTTTTGCAGATGCATGAGAAAGACTGGTGCAGGGAGTACTTGAGTGACTTTATCCAGGAGAGCAGCCCCTCTGTAGCCAGGGAGTCACTGGGATGAAATGTGCATTTGGTCAGTACAGGACTGTGTGGTCAAAGGGGCCACAGCTGTGACGTGGAGCGTGCCTGAAGTGACAGCAGCTGGCGGTGGGCACTGTGTCAGACCTTGTGCAGGTGCTCAGGGCCCTCAGGCCTGATGCCCTCGCAGTCCCGGAGGGTGGCCATGATGGCCACACTGCCATCTGCTTGGAGGCAGGTTGGTTAGCTCCAGCACCAGCATCTCCTCTCAGAGTGGGCCACCACCAGCCAACTGCTCTGTGTTCTTGCAGAACACCTCTGCACGCCCAGCCCAGCTGGGGAACATCCCTGCAGAAGTCCAAGTGGCCCACCTTGCATAAGGGCAGCCAGTCAACCTCGGTGGCCTGGGCCAGCTGTCGGCCTACTTGTAGTTGGACTAGAAGAGACCAGCTCATAGAGTGGTCACAGCACCACTTCGGTGGTATCGCAGAGCCACACAGAGCCATCCTCACCATTGGTCAGCAGCAGACCTCACAATGATGGCTCCCAGGCCAAGTTCTGGTCAGGTGATGAGCCAGCTCAAGGCGATGCAGGATGGCTAGCATTGCAAGGGATGTTGGTGATGTGCGTGGAGCAGGTACTAGGGAATGGGAACTCTGTCTTAATGCTGAACACATATATGAAAATCATTTTTCTAATCTGAAACCTTACCATTTCTCAGTACATGACTAAGCAGTCACTTTCAAATATGCTGGGCACTCAGTGAGCAGTTGGGCATATTCTTTATTTGAAATAGAAGCTAGGTATGAAGAAAGTTGTATTTTTTTTTTAAAAAAAGTGTTTTTATTGATTTCAGAGAGGAAGGGAGAGGCAACGGAGAGGGAAAGAGATAGAAACATGAATGATGAGAGAGAATCACAATCGGCTGCCTTCTGCAAGCCCCCTATCGGGGATCAAGCCCGCAACCCGGGCATATCTTGACTGGGAATCCAACTGTGACCTCCTGGATCATGGGTCCACACTCAACCACTGAGCCATACCAGCCGGGGTGAAGAAAGTTCTCTCGACTTGAGTTACCATGACTCAGGAAACAGAAAGGTATGGAAGCTACACATAGGGAACATCAGAATATTCAGCTGGGAAGAGAAAGTGAAGCAGAAGCAGGGAAGTTGACAAAGGGAAAGATAAAACCACATGCATCTCACTTGCTTCATTAGAAGATGTGTATTGCCAGGATGAATACGCAAAACCAATCATCTGATATTACTCTGGTTTTCTCAATGTCTCTTCCATGATACTGTCTCCTCCTATTCCCCCGGGTTGGGGTTGAATTGACCCCTCAGTTGCACTCTTATGTTTCAGATGTTTACAACACATAAATCTATCATAGCACCTACTGAGGTGTTAAGATTTACCTCACTTGTTTAAGTGTTTTCCTTCACCCAGTAGATTATAAGCCCTTTAAGTACAGGGAAAAAACTTGTTTGTGGCATTACCACATGGAACTTAACAGATACCTGCAAGTATTTGTTGAATGCTTAGATACTTAACATAGAAGAAAAGAGGGAATTTTGCTTTTGGGAGAATATACAGTGAGGTTAAAAAATATGGTGAAAAAATCTATACATAAAAATTATATATGTATATATATATATATATATATATTTATGCACAGATAAAGCAAATATGACAAAATATTAAGAGTTGTTGAATCTAGGTGAAGGGAATAAAGTGTTTATTGTATTGTTCCATCACCTAATCTCTAGCCTAAAATATTTCAAATTTATAAATTGTGAAAAATATTTTAAAATAGTCCTTGAATTATTTCTTTAAATTGAGAGAGCTGTCTCTTTAAATAAGTGTTAAAATAAGGAAACTTGAATTTCCATTATTTTTATAAATTTTGCAATATATGTCTTCCTTTTCTTACTTAGATATACTTTGATTTCTGAAGAGACTTAGGATTGCTTTTATATTAATAAGGCTATTTGAAACATAAAGAAATAACTTGTGCATTTCTGATTAAAAGCTCTTTTATTATAAAAGAAGTATTGTTAGTTTGGTAGAATTGTTCAGATTGACTGATTATGCATATTTACTTATCTAAATCTGAATTTCCACATTAATAGCACTTAGGAAAAAAGCCATATATAATTTTGAAAATTCATTTTGTTTTCCTTAAATTTTCATTTGGTTACTTACAATGCTTAGGTATAAAATGGCAATTGAGATAATAATTGATGGCATTAATTTATCTTTCTGTCATATGAAGCCTATTCATCACCAGATTGATAGTTTATATAGAATTTCTCCTTTTAAACCTACAAAGTGGTTTCTAAAATCAAAGTATTTTTGTTTATGTTTTTATTCTTTGCAAATAGCTAGAGTATTGGTATCTCTCTTTTGAATATTCCTAATATACTACAGAACTTCCTAAGCATACTACAGGAGAGAAATTTTTTGTTGTTATTCTATCTCTATCCAACAGGAAATGTGATATATCCCCTACCCCCTGAAATAAATAGGTATATAATCAATTTATTTGAACTTTTCATTTAGTTTTTGGGGACAGGCTATTTTCATGTATTCTGTTGCTTAAAATGCAGTGCATGCATATTGTTAAGACCCACCCTGACATAATTTATGGAAATCCTTAAATTGTAAAGTTCTAATCCGCTGAGTCAGTGACATCCTTTTGGAGGAGGCAAGGCAGGTAGCACAGATCTCTCTGTAGCCAATACGGGGCCACTGTCTAATTCTCAAGTATAAATTTTGGATTTTACCCAATATTTCCTTTTTTTGTTTGTTTGTTTGTTTTTTACAACTGGTTTCTAACCAAGGAAGACATTTTATCGCTCACAAAGCACCTGAACAATCAAAGGAAGCGTCCTCTAGGTAGCTTATTTTAATAGTTGTTAGCAAGCTTATTTTAATAGATTTGTTTTCTCTTATTCTCATGAAAGTTTTTCCTTATTTTGTTATCATTTTCTTTTTATACATTTCTCTTTATTTCTTGTTTGCTCTCTTATGGAGAACAGTCAGCTAACTTCTTCCTCATATTAACTTCCATTAACTTGAAAATGGTTCATTCAGTATTTATTGAGCACTTGTTACATGTCAGGTACTGTTCTTGATAGAATACATTAGTGAGACAACAAAAATCCCTGTCTTCATGATGCTTACATATTAATGAGGGGAAGACAGATGATGTGCAATAATCATGGGTTAAAGTGCTTTATGTGGCATCACAGAAAAAGATAAATGCTATGGGGAAAAGCAATATAAAGGAATTACTAGTGTGAGTGTGTGTGTGTGTATGGGGGGGGGGGGTGTTGAAGTGTAGCTTTCAAGTTTTAAATAGGTTGGTCAGGGTGGGTCTCATTGAGGTAGTGACATTGGAGCAAAAGCCTGGAGGCTGGAGGTGAGACCTGCCTGGTATGTTCCAGGAATGACAGCAAGGGCAGTGTGAGATGGGAGAGGGAGATGTAGGAGATGAGTGGTCTTTTATCCTGAATGAAATGTGAAACCATTGGGTAGTTTAAAACGACAACTATGGCTGCTGGTTTGAGAATAGCCTCGGGAAGGAGGCAAGAGAGAAGCAGAGAGATCAGTTAGGTTGTTATTCTAGGGGGGGACATGGTAGTGGGTTGGACCAGAGTATTAATAGTGGAGGCGCTGAGGAGTTGTGGGACCGTAAATGTATTTTGAAGATAGAGCCAACAGGACTTTCTGATGAATACAATATAGGGGTATGTGAAGAGAGAAGACAAGAAAATTTCTAGGTTATTAAAATGTTCCTTTGGCCTTTCTTCTGGGAGCCTAAATTACCCTCACAGATTCTTTTTATGATTGCAGAACATGTTTCCACATCTTTACTATTTCCTATGGCTGTTTTCTGAAAATTTCCTTTTTTTACATGCTATTAAAAAGTTCATTATAAGTGTGGGAAAACAATTCCCATGAAAGTCTTACACAAGGGTAATAAAAAAGAAACTGGTTTCGATTTATAAAAATCCAGAAAGAGATAAACACTATGATCTCTGACAGGCAATTGAAGAGAAAAATGAGGGTAGATTTTGTTGGAAATTTCAGTTTTCATGAAAATGAATCATTGGGCATTATTAGAAACAATCTTATTCCATTAGGCTGGATAAATACATGTCAGATTCCTCTTAAGAAACCCCCTGGCCCAGCCCTTTTATTCTCATCTATGCTGTGACTGACTGTATTAAAAGCATGACTCTTCTGGGTTGTTCCCATCTAATAAAAGTCATTTACTAAGTGTATTCAGTTCCACCTATGACAGATCATGAAAGATGTCCAATATTCTATACCTGACATATAGTAACTCTAACATTAAACTTTAGTATTTGTCATCAAAATGAAGTAATTTTGTAAAACACTTGTTTTGAAAACATGAATGTGAATAAGTTAAGGAATACATGAGTAAAACACAATTTTAGCATGGTTATGAACACTTTTTCCACAAACCAAACCACATAGAAATACATAAAACACATACTGGCATACAACTCAAACATCTTCCAGTTAGCATCACCCTTGAAGATTGTATTTTCCTATCTTTTTACATTTGTTAATTTTTCTACATTAAAACACACACACACACACACACACACACACACACACACACACACACACTTCATTGAACATCCTAGAAAAATCTAAGTGTTATGGTTCAAATCTGTACTTGAAGACCTTAAAGGGAAGTCACCAAATCCTGCAGACATGGCTCCTTTAGGCATCAATAGTGGTTGGTACAATGGTTAAAAATGTCGCTGCAGTTTCCAAAGTTTTCAGCTGTTGGGCCAAGTTGTGACTACAGATGAGAAAACCACCAAAGAACTTACAGTGGTGATACAGAAGTTATTTGAAGAAGAAGGCTGTACATTGGATCCAATTTTCAATATTGATGAAATAGGCATCTGCCCATGCCTTAAAAGACCTACACCTCAAAGACAGGAAACCTATTCCAGGATTTAAGGCTGCTAAAGATTGTTAAACTGTGATGTTCATGCCAATGCTGAACTGAAAATGGTGAGCCACATCTGTCCACATCTGCTGTTACAACTTTCTAATTTCAGATCAGCCTCCTTCCACCATTTCACAGTAACTCACAAGTTGCACTCTTCCCAGCCCACTTCCAAAGCAATATTTGTTGTAGTATTTATGCGTTTCCTAACCATCACGCATGCATGCAACTCTGACACTGTATTTATTAGGTTCTTATCTTTTTTTCTTATGGTCACTGATGAAGTTTTTGAATGCTGTGTCTGTAATCCCATTTTCCCCATAAAGCATGTGGGCTTTGCTGCACAAAATGCATAGCATGATGATTTTTAGGAACTCATATATGGCATTATTTCAAATGACAGTGTGGGGCAATAGCATTTTTTCCCTTTTTGAAACACAATGGCTGTGTTAACTGTTAAGAACTGTTATCAAATTGCTTGGTCTGCATGGTAGAGCAGACTATCTTCTGTTCAGTTATAGGATTATAGAGTGATATGGGATTCATGTAAATTAATCAAAGTATGTCACTTAATGACTCTCAGAGAGGTTTAATGACTTGCCTAAGTCACACAGAAAGAGAATAACAGATCTAGGATCATAGTCTAAGGCATTTGACTTCTAGTTCAGTGCTCTTCCTCATTCAGATTGGTTTTAAACTGTAGTTCTCAGGCTAGACCTTGAACCAGCACTATCGGCATCACCTTTAAAGTTGCTAGCAAGGAAATTCAGTGGGCTGGGCCAGCAGTCATCTAGGGTCCTGGGAGGCAATACTAAAGTGTGAGAACTACCGGCTTAGAATAGAAACTACCAGTATCTCTGATCAAGGAGCCACAAAAATAATGACAGTGAATCTAAAATATTAAGCAGTTTGAGAAGGTGGATTATATTATTCTTGTGATTTTCATAGATTCAAAAGAGGTATTTAAAAGTATAGACAGTTCTAAGATATTGGTTTTATCTATTGATGTAAGTACATACAGCACAAAACAAAATATAAGGCAGAAGCTAAACAATAATTTCCTGTTAGATAGAAGATAGAAAAAGTAATTTTTTTCTGAATATGCATATTAACAACAAGCCACTAAAAAACACAAACATATGTAAAATATATGTATGTGAAAATCTGTGTGTGTGTATGTGTGTGTGTGTAGTTATAATCTTGGAAATGACAAAATAGTAACCAAAGAAATAGTTTAGTCAGATTGAATATTTTGTAGTTTTGAGAACTAGAAGGAGGTACAGTTCAAATAGCTATGAATAGCCTTTCCTATTTCCTAAGCTGACTAGTGGGATAGGGAGTTATGTGAGCCAGTAAGATGGGGGACATTTCCCTAAGTTCTTTACAACCCATGGAATTCTAGCAGCTAGTGTTAGTTCATATATATGAGTATTTTTGGCCAGGTCATAACTTTACTTAGGGAACTTGGAAACATGCATGCCAATCAAAAGTCACTTAGGAGAGGCTTTTGATTTCCCATGGTTATACAGAAAAATAAAAGCATACTTTGTGATCATAATAAACTTTTCATTAGCTTTTTCCACTTATCCCATGTGGAGCAACTATAGGTCTTAAAGACAAGTTGAAGACTAGAAGTGACGGGGAATAACTCAGCTCAGAGTGCAATCTAGGCTGTTTCTGGAACTGCAGTCACACTCTGGCCTACTGCTGGCTGTGTGCCTGCCACCTAACCTCTTGGTGTTTCTCTTTCCTCATTTGTAAAATGGGGGCACTACAACTTCCCTCGTGGGTTCTGGTGAGGATGAAATGAAGGCATGTGTGAAGCGCCAGAATCTAAGTTAGCACCATGATGTAGACACTTCCAATGAGTATGATTATTTTTTTTCTGCCTCTAATTTTCTGAGGGCATTTAGACTTCAGTTAATTTCTAAATAGTCTCTTTGTGATTAGTGGTGTCATTTTTATTTCATTGGTTATGCCTTCCTATTTGATATTTCTATTATTTATGTACTAGTTATTTTCCCCCTAGGCTATAATTTCCTTGAGGGCAGGGGCCATTGTTACCCACTGCATTTAAAAAAAGTGTCTTTGATGTAGCAGACACTTGTGTCAAATGAGCGAGAGAATAGAGAAGTTAATATGGGCCTTGGAAGTAAATATAGGATATCCCAGCAATTAACTTGCAGTTTGAAGAACCTTTATGCTTAGACCAACAGTTCAGGGAGTGGGCACACTGAATAAATGTCAAGTTGAATATGAACTAAAATAACGGATAGAAATGTGAGCACATAAAGAAATAGCCTCTGTTGTTACTCAGGTTATTAGTTAATGCTTTATAAACTCTGTTAGGTGAAGTTCATTTTAATGATGGAAATGGCAAAGTTGAATGGTAGAAGGAACAGATGGGTTGCATGAAAGGGCACTAAAAAGAACTTTGCAGCTCTGGGTAGAACATATTTTAATGCTCTATTCAGATTAGCTGATAAATGTGGTAGCTATTTATTAGGATATATATATATATATATATATATATATATATATATAATATTTCTCTTGAGTTTTTATTAAAAGGCTAATAAAGGATTAATAAATGCATATAGGGTGGGAGAGAAGGTATGCAAATAGGAGATGACAATAGAATTTCTTGAAAATGAACTAGCATTGACTGATGAAGTAGGATAAGAAAAGTAATAGCCTGGGGGAGGCGGATAGGGGCGAGGGCGCTAGTATACCCAGCAAAACCCCAGAGAGTTGGCCAGTAGAACAGAGTGGGTCTGCAAATACAAGGTTAATTTTAAAGCTGAGAACAAAGTCAGAGTTCTCTCCCACCACCTCTACTACAAACACACAGTACTTACACTTTTCTATGTCTTTGTTGTCTTATAAAAACCTGACTCTTAGATCATGTACGTAGCAAATATGACTGAGATTTTCCTTAAGAATTGTTCTTGTGGCTGTTTATTTTGTTGTTGTTCTGCTTGTTTTCATTTGGTTTGTTTTTAATAACTTGCCTGAACTTAATCTGTTGGATCTAGTTTTTCCTGCTACGTGTGGCTATTGATGTTTCTGTTTGGTTTTAAAAAGCTTTAATGTTTAAGTTTTAGTGGCCCTCTGGGTCTGCATACTCACTAGTCATCAATGGGTGTTCACAAACACCCTCAGCGAGTGAGCTTTCCATTGTCTGCTGATGGATCTGAACATGGGGTTGGAAACACATTAAAAATTCAGACAGTTGTCAAATGTTCAGATTTACCTTCTGCTGGGTCCCTCTTGGAGGTTTCCTGCAGATCTGCACGGCATCCAACTCAACTGGGGATGTGTAGATAGCCAGGGCCCTCTTTGAGTCTTCCCTGTACGCGTGCACAGTCTCTCCGATAGCAGGGATCCGTGGAGTACCGCCAGCCCTTCTTTGGCTCTCTCATTTCCAGGTTCTCCTTGTCAAAATCTGATTAGTCAAGTGGTTTACTGCCCACCCCAAGTGAGACTGCAACTCAGGGTAAAAGAGCCATGGGCTGTCGTTATTTGTTTCCCACTGTGTCTGCTACTTTCATTCACAATACAATTGGGTATGGGTTTTCTGTTCGCAGTACCAAATTAGTTCATTCCTCTGTAGCAGTGAAATTGCTGTTTTTTTATGGCCAGCCCTTCCTTGGAAGTGCTTTAATACTGGCCCATCTGAAACAGTGTAAGGGGGAACTGTGGATATAGGCACACGTTTGGTCAAGAATGCCACAGACTACCCAGTACTTATCTTAATTTCTGCAGTTTAACCATGAACTGATATTCCTTCTCTTTTTTTAATCTTTTTTGGTTAATCCTCACCCAAAGATATTTTTTCCATTGATTTTTAGAGATAGTGGGGAGGAGGGGAGAGGGAGAGAAACATCAAAGTGAGAGAGACACATGGATTGATTGCTGCCTGCACATGCCCCAATCTGGGCCAGGGATTGAACCTCCAATCCAGGTATGTGCCCTTGACCAGGAATTGAACCTGTGACCCTCAGTGTGGGGGTCAATTCTCTAACCACTTAGCAATACTGGCCAGGGTGCATGAACTAATATTTCCTAATGTTTTGTTTGCTTCTGGTTATTTTCCAGAGCACTGAATTTATTTATTTGGACCATTCTTCCTTCAGTTTTATTTATCGGAGGCTTGGATTTGACAATCTCTTCATTCTGTCATATCCATATCCCTCACCTTCATTTTAGAAAGGTATTTTCCTTGGGTATAGAATTTTGTATTAACCATTGTTTTTCTTTCTGTACACTAGGATGCACATCTAATATCTTCAGTGTTGCATAGTTTATGATAAGAAGTCTACTATAATTCTTATCTTTGTTCTTCTGCATGTGATGTGCCTTTTTCTCTGGTAACCTTTAAGATTTTTTCTTTGCTGTTGGTTTTCAGAAGTTTGTATATGATGTGTGTGTGTGTGTGTGTGTGTTCCATCCTACTTGGTGTTATCTAAGCTCCTTCAATCTTTGATTTGGTATGTGTCATTAATTTGAAGGAATTATTAGTAATTATCTCTGCACTGGGTGTCTGCCCTGTGTTCTATGCCATCTTCTACCATATTCAAAATTATAGGTATGTTAGTCCATTTGGTATTATTCCATGACTCTTGGATGCTCTGCTCAATTTTTCACTCTCTTTTTATTCTTATATTTCAATTTAGAAAATTTCTGTTGGTGACAGATTGGGTTCAACTGATTCTATTCTCAGTTATATTGACACTACTAATGAGCTTATTGGTGGCATAAGGCATTTCCCTTACAATATTGTTCATTTCTAGCATTTTAATCTGATTTTTCTTCTCTCTCTGCTGAAATTCCTCATATACTTACTATGTTTTTATGTTACAGACTTTAACTCACTAATTACATCTTTACTTCCAGAATAGTTGAGCTATAATTGACATATAATGTATAAGATTAAGGTGTATAACATGATTATTTGAAATACATATATATTGCAAAATGATGACCATAATAAGGTGAATTAATGTATCTATCACCTCACACAGTTATCTGTTTTGTGGTGAGAACTTTTAAAAAAATCTTTATTGTTGAAAGTATTACATATGTCCCCTTTTTTCTCCCATTGACCTCTTGTTGCCCATCCCCCACCTCTCATCCCAGGCCTTCAACACCCTATTGCCTGTGTCCATGGGTTATACATATACACACAAGTTCTTTGGTTGCTCTCTTACCACCCACCCACTCAACCTCCCCTCTGAGATTTGACATTGTGTTCCATGCTTCTATGTCTTTGGATCTATTTTGTTCATCAGTTTGTTTTGTTCGTTAGATTCCACATATGAGTGAGATCATGTGATACTCGTCTTTCTCTGACTGACTTATTTTGCTTAGCATAATACTCTCCAGGTCCCTCGATGCTGTCTCAAAAGATAACAGATCCTTCTTTTTTTTACTGCTGCATAGTATCCCATTGTGTAGATGTACCACAGCGTTTTTATCCACTTACCTGCTGATGGGCACTTGAGCTGTTTCCAGATCTTAAATATTGTAAGTTGTGCTGCTACAAAGGTAGGGGTGCATGCATAGTTTCTATTTGGTGTTTTGGGTTTCTTAGGATATATTCTTAGAAGTGGGATCACTGGGTCAAATGGAAGTTCCATATTTAATATTTTGAGGAAACTCCATATTGTTTTCCATAATGGCTGCACCAGTCTGCATTCCCACCAGCAGTGCCCTAGGGTTCCCTTTTCTCCACATCCTCGCCAGCACTTGTCATTTGTTGATTTGTTGATGATAGGCATTCTGACAAGTGTGAGGTGATACCTAATTGTTGTTTTAACTTGGATCTCTCCGATGGTTATTGACTTTGAGCATTTTTTTTTCATATGTCTCTTGGCCATCTGTATATCTACTTTGGAGAAGTATCTATTCAGGTCCTTTGACCATTTTTTATTGGATTGTTTGTCTTCCTTTTGTTAAGTTGTATGAGTTCCTTATATATTTTGGATATGAACCCTTTATCAGATGTATCATTGCCAAATATGTTCTCCCATTCAGTAGACTCCCTTTTCATTTTGTTGACAGTTTCTTTTTCTGTGCAAAAATTTTATTTTGATGTAGTCCCATTTGTTTATTTTCTCTTAAGTTTCCCTTGCCCTAGGACAGTGGTCGGCAAACCGTGGCTCATGAGCCACATGAGGCTCTTTGGCCCCTTAAGTGTGGCTCTTCCACAAAATACCATGTGCGGGCATGCACGTACAGTGCGAAGTTGACTTAAAACTTTAAATAAAGTTTATTAAATTAATTTTAGAGAACATTGTGGAGTGAAAGAAGATGTAGTGTCGAGGATTGAGAAAGGTATCTTGAGATGGTTTGGACATACAGAGTGGATGAACGAAAGGAGATAGACGAAACAAGTATACAAGACGAGTGTGGATGGGAGAGTTGAAAGGGGTTGACCTCAGCGAACGTACGTAATCAGATTGAGGATGTTTTTAGCAAAGGCCAGCTTAGGAGTACCCTAATTAAGTTAATAACAATGTACCTACATATATAGTTTAAGTTTAAAAAATTTGGCTCTCAAAGGAAATTTCAATCGTTGTACTGTTGATATTTGGCTCTGTTGACTAATGACTTTGCCGACCACTTCCCTAGGATATGTATCCTCAAACATACTGCTATAAGAGATGTCTGAGATTTTGCAATCTCTTGTTTCTTCTAGAATTTTTATAGTTTCATGACTTACATTTAAGTCTTTTATTAATTTGAGTTTTTCTTATGTATGGTGTAAGTTGGTGGTCTAATTTCATTTTTTTTTTTGCATGTGCCTGTCCAATTTTCTCAACACCATTTATTGAAGAGACTGTCTTGACTCCATTGTATGCTCTTGCCTCTTTTGTCAAATATTAATTGAGTATAATGGTTTGGGTCAATTTCTGGGTTCTAAGTTCTGTTCCATTAATCTATATGCCTGTTCTTATGTCAGTACCAGGCTGCTTTGATTACAATGGATTTACAGTATAACTTTATATCTGGTATTGTGATTCCTCCAACTTTATTCTTCTTTCTCAAGATTGCTGCAGCTATTCATGGTATTTTATGGTTCTATATACATGTTTGGACAGTTTGTTCTAGGTCTGTGAAATATGCCATTGGTATTTTAATAGGGATTGCATTGAATCTATAGATTGCTTTGGGTAGTATAGGCATTTTAATGATGTTAATTCTACTAATCCATAAACACAGTATATTCTTCCACTTATTTGTATCTTCTATTTCCTTTTTCAATGTCCTATAGTTTTTTGAGTACAAGTCTTTTACTTCCTTGGTTATGTTTATTGCTAAGTATCTCAATTTTTTATGTTACAATGGTAAACGGGATTGTTTGTAGTTTCACTTTCAGAGAATTCATTAGTTGTGTATAAAAATGCCATTGACATCTGAGTGTTACTTTTGTATCCTGCTACACAGCCAAATTCCTTTATTTTTTATTATTTTTCATTTAGTTAAATTGTTTGGGGTGACATTGATCAACATGAACATATAGGTTTTAGATGTGGGTTTCTATGTTACAAAATCTCTATTTTGCACTGTGTGCCCACCCCCAAATGCCAAATCTTCTCCTGTCACCTTATATTAGGACTCCCTGATCTCCTGAACCCCTTCCCTCTGGCAACCACATGCTGCTGTTTGTGTTCATGAGTTTCAGTTTTATATCCCACATATGAGTGAAATCATATGGTACTTAGCTTTTTATGTCTGACTTATTTCACTTAGCATAATGTTCTTAAGGTCTACCTATGTTGTTGTAAATGGCACTATTTCATCCTTTCTTATGACTGAGTAGTATTCCATGTGTATATGTACCACATCTTCTTTATCCAGTCCTCTATCCCAGGACACTTTGGTTGTTTACATGTCTTGGCCACCATGAATAATGCTACGATGAACATAGGGGTGTATGTATGTTTGCAAATACATAAATGATTTCGTGGTTTTCGGGTATATATCCAGGAGTGGGATTGCTGGTTTGTATGATAGCTCTATTCTTAATTTTTTGAGGAATCGCCAGATTGCTTTCCATAGTGCTTGTGCCAGTCTATATTCCCACCAGCAGTGAATGAGGGTTCCCTTTTTTCCATAACCTCTCCAACACTTGTTGTTGTTTATATTGTTGATAATGGCCACTCTAACAGATGTAAAGTGGTATCGCATTGTAGTTTTGATTTGCAATTCCCTAATTGCCAGTGAGGTTGAAAATCTTTTCAAATATCTATCGGCTATTCATATGTCTTCTTGGGAGAGGTATATTTTCAGGTCCTCTGCCCACTTTTTGATTGTGTTGTTTGTTCATTTGGTGTTGAGATTTTTAAAATATATTTTGAAATTGAACCTTTGTCAGAGCTACTGTTTGCAAATATCATCTCCCATCTGGTTGGCTGCCTCTTTGTTTTTTTGTTTTATCTTTAATTTCTTTATTGGTTAAGGTATTACAAATGTGTCCTCATCCCCCCATTAATTTTTGTTGTCAGTTTGTTTTGTTGGCAGAAGCTTTTTAGTTTGATATAGCCCCATTCATTTATTTTTGCCTTTACTTCCCTTCACTTGGGGTCAAGTTAATAAAATGTTCTTTATGACCCAGATCCATAAATTCGGTACCTATATTTTCTTCTATTGTATTGGTTATTAAAACTTTGTAGTATAATTTGAAGTCAGGTAGTGTGATAACTCCACCTTCGTTTTTTTTTTTTTTGAAGATTGCTCTGGCTATTCGGGGTCTTTTGTGGTTCCACACAAATCTAATGATTTCTTGTTCTATTTCTGTAAAAAATGACATTGGGATTTTCATGGGGATTGCATTAAATCTGTATATTGTTTTGGGTAATATGGCCATTTTAAATATATTGATTCTTCCAATCCATGAACACGGGATATTTTTACACTTTTGTGGTGTTTTTTCCCCACCTCCCCCAATCTCTTTTAGTAATGTTTTATAATTTTCAATATATAGGTCTTTCACGTTCTTTGTTAAGTTTATTCCTAGGCACTTTATTGTTTTGGTTGCAATTGCAAAAGGAATTGTTTTTTTCCATTTCTTTTTTTCTGAAGTTTTGCTGTTGGTATACAGGAAGGCAATGGATTTTTGCACATTGACTTTGTGTCCTGCAACTTGACTGTATTTGTTTATTGTTTCTAATAGTGTTTTGGTGGAGCCTTTAAGTTTCTTTTTAAAAATCTTTATTGTTGAAAGTATTACATTTGACCCCTGTTTCCCCCCCCCCCCCATTGTCCCCCTCTACCAGGTTCCCACTCCACCTCAGGCCTTCACCACCCTACTGTCTGTGTCCATAGGTAATGCATATAAGAGCTTTGGTTAATCTATTCATCCCCCCTCCCCTTTCCTCTGAGATTCATCAGTCCGTCCCATGTTTTCATGCCTCTGGTTCTATTTTATACACCAGTTTACTTTGTTCATTAGATTCCTTGTTTGTTTATTTTGCTTTTTAGATATACTTGTTGCTAAATATGTATTTATTGCCATTTTATTGTTCATATGTCTTCTTCTTCTTCTTCTTCTTCTTCTTCTTCTTCTTCTTCTTCTTCTTCTCCTCCTCCTCCTCCTCCTCCTCCTCCTCCTCCTCCTCCTCCTTCTATACTTCAAGATTTCATGTAATACTGGTTTGGTAGTAATGAGTTCCTTTAGCTTTTTTCTTGTCTGTGAGGTTCTTTATCTGACCTTCAATTGTAAATGATAGCTTTGCTGGGTAGTGTAATCTTGGTTATAGGTCCTTGCTGTTCATCATTTTGAATGTTTCTTGCCACTCCCTTCTGACCTGCAAAGTTTCTGATGAGAAATCAGCTGGCAGTCATATGGGCACTCCCTTGTAGGTAACAGCTTTTTTCCTGCTGCTTTTAAGATTCTCTCTTCATCTTTAACCTTGGCATTTTAATTATGATGTGTCTTGGTGTGTACCTTTTTGAGTTCTTGTTTGGGACTCTCTGTGCTTCCTGGACTTGTGAGTCTATTTCTTTCACTTGGTAGGGGAAGTTTTCTGTCATTATTTCCTCAAATAGATTTTCAATATCTTGCTCTCACTCTTCTCCTTCTGGCACCCCCATAATGCAAATGTTGATACATTTGAAATTGTCCCAGAGGCTTCTAACACTATCTTCATATTTTTATATTCTTTTTTCTCTTTTTTGCTCTTCTGATTGGGTGTGTTTTGGTTCTTCATATTCCAAATTGATTTGATTCTTGAAATCCTCTCTCTACTATTGACTCCCTGTAAACTATTCTTTATTACACTTAATGTTTGCTTAATTTCTGTCTGGTGTTTTTTCATGTAGTTTATGTTCTCACTAATTTCCCTGAAATTCTCATTAATATCTTTAAAGGTCTCACTAAGTCCTTTGAAGCTCCATTTAGATCCTTGAGCAACCTATTAACCATTGTTTTGAACTCTGTATCTAGTAGTTTGCTTGCTTCCATTTCTTCCATTTCATTTAGTTTTTAGTTTTTAGGTGTTTTTTTTTCCTGGAGATTTCTTCTCTTCTTCATTTGTGACATGTTTCTTTGTTTCCACATTTTGGCTTATTCCTTGTATTTGTTTCTATGTATTAAGAAGAGCTGCAATGTCTCCTAGAATTTGTAGAGTGGCCTTCTGTAGTAGATGTCCTGTAGGGCCTAGCAGGTCAGTCTTCCCAGTCTCCTGAGCTGGCCACTCTAGGTGGACTCCTATGTAGGCTAAGTGCACAGTTTTGTTGTAGTTGAGCCTTAATTGCTGTTGGTTTCACAGGGTGTCACTTGGAGGAGTTGGTCTCCAGGCCAATTGGCTATGAATATCAGCTACAACGACACCCCTGTGGAGTAGGACTTGCTTTAGTGGGACTTTGGTGTTCACTGAGTCTTCCACTTGAATGTGTCATTGTGGATGGGTAGAGTTGTAATCTGGTATGGTTTGAAGTTGTTCACACCGTGCACTAGCTCTGGGGCCTCCCAGAGAGTGCAAAGTCAGCCACTACCTTGGGCCACCCAACAGGAGCTACAAAATGATCTGCAGATGGCTGCTATTTGTATTGGGCTTGGAAGTGCTCAGGCAAGACCCTGGTGTTAGTGCTGGGTCTTGGGCCTCTTATTGATAGGTATGGGACATGTTGATGCCAGCTGCTGCTTGTTTAAAAGATTTTTGTTTAAGTCTGAAGCCTGAGCCAGGACAGGCCATTCATATGGAAAAGCTGCTGCAAACAGCTTGGGTGGGACTGAAAGTTGGATGAGGTGAGGTCTCAGGGAATCATGAGGGTGGAGCGAAAAGTGTGAGCTATGCTGATGGAAACTCAGATATGGCTGCCAGTTAGCTCTGGGATCAGGGAGGTCCCAGCACAGGAACAATGACCACTGCAAGCCCCTCTGTCTGGGAGAAAGCCACCCCTGAGTTTCTGCCCCAATGCCAGACAATCCAGATCCTCCCAGTTTGTCTCTGGTTCCCCCAATGCCACTGCCTAGTGCTGGAGCTCAGAGGGATAAAGTCTGAATAAGTCCTTGTGCTGGCCCTTTAAGAGGGACTGGGTGGGTCTCCAGCAGCCTTCATGTCACTCAGCTAAAGTCCCTGCCGGTTTTTACAGTCCGAAGTTATGGGGACTTCTCTTCCCAGCTCTGGAACCCTGGGCTAGGGGTCTGGTGTGGGGCTGTGACCTTTTGCTTCTCAAAGGCAGCCTCTGCAGTGGAGCTATCCCTCCAATTAAAACACACCACACTTGAGTGTGGGACCAACCCATCATGTGCCTCCACCTCTCTTATCAGTCTCAATGTACTTTCTTATTTAATTCTCTAGTTGTTGGACGGAATTCCATTCAGCCAGCTTTCAGGTGGTTCTGAATGATGTTTGTTCTGTATTTTAGTTGTAATTTTGAGTAGTTGTAGGCAGTGAGAACCAGCTATTACCCATGCCACCATATTGGTTCTCTCTTTTTAGCTTTTTTTATGTATAGAATCATGGTGTCCACAAAAAGTGACAGTTTTACTTCTTCCTTCCCTATTTGGATGCCTTTCTCTTGCCTTATTACTCTGTCTAGGACTTCCAGCACTATGCTAAATAAGAGTGGTGAGAGTGGACATCCTTATCTTGTTCCTGATCTTAGAGGAAAAACTTTCAACTTTTCACCATTGAGTATGATATTAGCTGAGGGTTTATCATATATGGCCTTTATTATGTTGAGGCACTTTCTTTCTATTCCTATTTTATTGAGTGTTTTAATCATAGTAAAAAGATGTTGTATCTTATCAAATGCTTTTAGTGCATCTCTTGATAAGATCATATGATTTTTATCCTTTCTTTTGTTAATGTGGTGTATTACATTGATTGGTTAGCATACATTACACTATCCTTGTGCCCTGGGATGAACTCCATTTGATCGTGATGTGTTCTTTTATGATGTACTATTGTATGCTATATGCTAGTATTGTGCTTAGGATTTTTGCATCTGTATTCATCTGAGATACTGGTCTGTAGTTTTCCTTTTTTGTGTGTTTTCTTTGCTAGGTTTTGGTATCAGGGTTATATTGGTGTCATAGAATGTGTTAGAAAGTATTGCCTCTTCTTCAAATTTTTGGAAGAGTTTGAGAAGGATAGGTTTAAATCTTCTCTGAATATTTGGTAGAATTCACTGCGAAGCTATCCAGTCCTGGACTTTTATTTTTTGGGAGATTTTGATGGTTATTTTAATTTCTTCACTACTGATAAGTCTATTTAAATTTCCAATTCTTAATGATTTAGTCTAGGCAGGTTATATATTTCTAGGAACTTACCAATTTCTTCTAGGTTATTGAATTTGGTGGTATATACTCTTTCATAATATTCTAGTATGATTCTTTGTGTATTTATGATGTATGTAGTAACTTCTCCTCTCTCATTTCTGATTTTGTTTATATGGATCATTTCCCTTTTTTTCCTTGGTGAGTCTAGCCAGGGGGTTTTCAATCTTATTAATCTTTCCAAAGAACCAGATTTTTGTTTTATTAATTTTTTGTATAATCTTTTTGTTCTCTATTTAATTCAATTCTGCTCTAATTTTTATTATTTCCTTTCTTCTGCTGATGTTGGGTTGCTTTTGTTTTCTTTTTCTAGTTCTTTAAGATATGATGTTAGGTTTTCACTTGGGATTTCTCTTGTTTCTTGAGATAGGCCTATAATGATATAAACTTCATGCTTCTAACTGCTTTTCCTACATCCCAGAAGTTTGGATATGTTGCATTTTAATTCTTAATTGTCTTTATATATCTTTTGTTTGTTCTTTGGCAGAGTAATTTTTTAGTAGTATGTTGTTTAATCTCCACATATTTGTGGATCTCTTTACTTCCTTTCTGCAGTTGATTTCTAATTTCAAGGAATTGTGGTTAGAGAATATGCTTGGTATAATTTGAATCTTCTTGAATTTGTTGATGCTAGTTTTGTGACCCAACATATGGTTTATCCTTAAGAATGTTCTGGAGAAGAATGTATAATATGATGTTATGGGATGAAATTTTCTGTAAATGTCAATTACGTCCATTTGGTCTAGTGCAGCTGTTCTCAACCTGTGGGTTGCAATCCCTTTGGGGGTCGAACAACCCTTTCACAGGGGTTGCCTAAGACCATCAGAAAACACATATATAATTACATATTGTTTTTGTGATTAATCACTATGCTTTAATTATGTTCAATTTGTAACAATGAAAATACATTCTGCATATCAGATATTTACATTACGATTCATAACAGTAGCAAAATTACAGTTATAAAGTAGCAGTGAAAATAATTTTATGGTTGGGGGTCACCACAACATGAGGAACTGTATTAAAGGGTCGCGACATTAGGAAGGTTGAGAACCACTGGTCTAGGTGGTTTATTTCTTTATATGTTTTTTGTTTGGTTCATCTGTCTAGAGCTGTCAATGGACTATTAAGTTTGCCAGTGATGACTGTGTTTTGATCTGTTTCTCCCTTTAGTTCTGTGAGTAGTTGTTTTATATATTTTGGTGCTCCTTAATCTTCTTAATTATATGCTCCTTGGTTCGGTGCATATATATTAAAAGTGGTATGTTTTCTTGATGTAGTGTTCCCTTTTTCATTATAAAGTGTTCATCTTTGTCTCTTGTTATCTTAAAGTCTGTTTTTTTCAGATATAACAATGACCATGCCTGCTTTTTTTGCTTGGAGAATCATTTTCCATGCTTTTACATAGAATCTACCTTTGTTTTTTCAGTTTAGATGTGTCTCTTATAGGCAGCAAATGGTTGGGTTTTGTTTCTTGATCCATTCTTCTACCTTCTGCCTCATTATTGTTGAATTCATACCATTTACATTTAGGGTAATTATTGATGTATGAGGATTTCCTATAGCCATCTTACCTTTTGTTTTCTGGTAGCTCTGTGTCTCCATTAGTTCTTTTCCTTTGTGTTTCTGTCTGTTGTTTTTGTTTGGTGGTATGACATACTTTTTTCCACTGTTTTCTCTTTCTTTAAGCTATGTGTCCTGGTTTGGGGATTTGTGTATGCAGTTATCATTAGGTTTATAAAAATTAACTTGCATATATACCACAGTGTTTTTGTTTGTTTTTTTAGTGCATCTGATCTTCAACCTCCTTTGCCAGTTCAGACCTTTACCACCTCCCCATTTATGTTTTTGTTGTCACAAATTATCCCTATTTATACTGTAAGTGTTATGGTGATCTTGTTCATAGTGTTATGTTCTTTGTTACAGGTAGAATAACTTCCTTGAGTATTTCCTGCAATGGAGGTTTTCTGGTGATAAAATCTCTGAGCTTTGGTATGTCTGGGAACATCTTTAGTTCTCCTTCATATTTAAAGGATAATTTTGCATGATATATTATTTCTCTTTCAGACATTTGAATATTTGATTTCCATCTCTCCTGGCTTGCAGAGTTTCTGCTGAGAAGTCAGATGAAATTCTGATGGGTTTTCCTTTGTAGGTCACTTCCTACTTTAAGGATATTTTTCTTCATCATCAATTTTTAACAGCTTAAATGCCAAGTGCCTTGGAGAGAGCCTCTTTGGATTGAGGTAACTAGATGTTCTATTTGCTTTTTGTATTCAAGGATTTAGTTCTTTCCATCAGTTTGGGAAGTTCTTATCCAGCATTTGTTTGAATACACTCTCTGATCCATGCTCCCGCTCCTCTTCCTCTGGCATTCTATAATTCTAACATTGCTTTTCCTGATGGAGTAAAATAGTTCTTATAGAGCTCTATTATTTTTCCTTATGATCAGTTCTCTCTCTTCTTCTCGCTGTGTCATTTCTGGATTCCTATCTTCAATATCACTAATTCTTTCCTCCATCTGGTTGGCTCTGTTTTCTATGCTCAGAATTTCACTCTTAACCTTCTTAATTACATGCTTCATTTCCAGGATTTTTGATTGTTTTTTAAAAAATAAAGTTTCAATGTCTTTGGTAAAGTACTCGTTTTGTTCATTGATTTGTTTTCTGAGTGCATTGAATTGCATGTCTGTATTTTCTCACATCTTGAGTATTTTCAGAAATGCAATCTTGAAATCTCTGTCATTTATATCACATATGTCCATGTGTTCTGGCTTGCATTCTGGGGATTTTTCATTTTTTTTCTGGTCATCCTCATTATCCCGGTTATTCATTGTATTTGCTATTTTCCTTTGTCTAGGCATTTGTTTCTATCTATATTAATGAAGATGTGTTTCTAGTGTTTTCCAGTAGATGTTGCTGAATTGCATTATATTTTTTTACCTCTGTGATTTCTCAGTCTTGTTCTTCATGGCTTCTATAAGATAGTACAGCCATGCTGCTTGGGGGTGGGTTTCGTTTTGTCCCCACTGTAATGGAGACCCTTGACCTCCATGGAATCCCACCCTTAGAACCCTCTGTGAATCAGTCACAGGGGAAAACAGTGATTCTACTGCAATAGTTCCTGGTTTACAGATAATATGCTCCTGGACCCAACTGAGAACCCAGGAGAAGAATATATGAATGGTTGTGAAGATTTCCCTTGTGTTTGAAGATCCCCACAAACTCTATGTTCTCATATGAGACCACATTCAGATTTTAGAAATTTGTTAACAGTTTTTTCAATCCTAACTTGAGGATATGTTTTCATTGATTTTTATATGTAGAGAGGAGGAATGGAGATGATAGATAGATAGATAGATAGATAGATAGATAGATAGATAGATAGAAAAATAGAGATATAGATAGATAGGGAGAGAAAAAGAAAGAAACATTGATGTGAGAGAGAAATGTCAATCAGTTGTACCCTGACCGTGAATCAAAACCGCAACCTAGGCATGTGTCCTGACCGGGAATTGAACCTGCAGCCTTTTGGTAAAAGGGATGATGCTCCAACCAATGAGCCACTTGGCCAGGGCTTGTTAACAATTTTTATCTGAACTCTTCTTACTGGCAAATGCTTGCATCTGTCACTCCTTGGAGGCATCAGTATTTTCCCTAGGTCACACCCTTTGTTCATGAAACAGGGGGACATCCAATTTTACTTCTCCTCTAGTGATAACTGTTCTTTAAATGATGTACCACTTGTTTCTATCAAACCATTTTTTTTATTCAACTACATATTTTAGACAACATAATAAAGAGGTTTGGATGGTATTTCACAATTGCACTGAGTCTTATTGCATTCTGAATATTTGAGCAGGAAGATACTTAAAATGCAACCTCCTGTGAAGGGAGAGAAATAGTCTTCCTTATTGAAAGTTTTCTGAGCATTATATTATGTTAATAGAGGCACCCTGTGCTTTTTGGCTTGTACAGTTGGATTACATGTCTGTAAAATAAATTTATGTTGACAATAACATAAGCAATTTTATAAATTGCAAACACCTTAAAGACAAATATTAACTACTAGATTAATAACAAATTCAAGGAAACAAAAGAAAACAGATTTTCATTTCACAAACATTCCCAGAAATATATATTGTTTGAATTAGTCTTTAGTTATGGGCTGTGGAAAAAACAAGCAAGTCAAACTTCAATTTCTACTAATTGGCTAAAATTTTCTAATTTTGATGTTTATTTTTTTCTTTTAAATAATCTTACATGTATTTCTTTTATTGTAAGAAGTAATCAATATATTTTTAAAATCTTTTACTTTACTCTTACAAAAAATTAAATGTTTTAAAATGAACACTTGAAGGAATAAAATCTATCATTTTTCAACTTTGATAGATAGCCACATAAGAGCTCATGTGCACTTTGTGGAGTGACTCTTAAAAACTATGATGGATAGCTCTGAATAAAAAAAAGTGTCATGTGTGTAATTTCTGCATGATGTACTTTGTTTTTCTGTTAAATACTGATAACCACTTAAAAAGGGTGAATTCCAAGTTTAAAATTCAAAGCTCATTTGGTGTATGTTTATAATAATCTAATAAATACTGGTGCTGTCGCTTTTTAAAACTTCCTCATTTATTATTGTCATCTACCCCAGACTATATTCTAGTGTAGTATGTTTATCAACTGAAATAACATCAAATGAAATAGCTTGCAGATTGAACTTGATAATTTATTGCATGACTCTACCAACTTTTCAGAGTGCTAAAGACACATTTCCTTTTGTTAAAAGCTGTGTATTCCATATCTTGGCTGGATGCAATTCTCAACATTTAATTTGCTTGGTCCTTAAGTACACATGTTTATTATTGACTTTATCAGATACTAGAGGCTCAGTTCACAAAATTCATGCACTGGGGGTGGGAGGGTCCCTCAGCCCGGCCTGTATCCTCCCTCTCACAGTCCATGACCCATCGTCCTTACTGCCCACCTGCTTGCTGCTCCTTACCACTTGGCTCACTGCTCCTTAGTGCTGCCTTGGAGGTGGAAGAGGCTCCCACCACTGCAGCTCCACTTGCCAGTCAATTCATGCATGGATGGGGTCTCCAAGGGAGTGGGGGAAGGCTGAGACATGATCGGCCCTCTGGTCAGGTGGTGGGATGCCCTTGCTGGCCCAGGATCCATTTCTGTTCTGCTGACCTTCACACTGGTTGTTGGGAACCACCTGGCAGCCGCTTTTATATTCTTTCTTCCTTGTGGAGCGTCTAGGGAGGGGAAGCAGCCACTGTGCCTGAGGCTGACTTCCAGGAGGCTGGCTCTGTCAGGATTGTGCTGGTGGCGCTGGTACATTGGTGCCTGGCCCATTCTTCAGAGATTGGACCTGCAGGACTACTGAGGGAGGGAGTGGCTGCCACTGTGCTGGTGGTCCACGGGGACGGGTTGGTCAGCTGAGCAACACTCCCACTGTGGGAGCGCACTGACCACCAGGGGGCAGCTCCTGCATTGAATGTCTACCCCCTAGTGGTCAGTGCATGTCATAGTGACCAGTTGACTGGTCATTCAGGCTTTTACATATATAGACTAGGGGCCCAATGCACAAATTAGTGCATCTTGAAAGGAACTGTGGGCCTTGAGGCTGCAGTGGGCATGGGGCGGGTCTTGGCCCATCCTCCATGCCCCCACCTAGCCCCTCCCGCCACAGTCCTTGGTCCCCTCTCTGCTAGCAGCCCTGCTCCCACCTCTGCAGCCTCTCCCACATGCTGACCTGCTGATGGCGCAGAGCAATTGGGGTTGGCTCTAGAAGCAGGTATGAGTGGGGCTAGCATCATCAGTTGGTGCGAGTGGCAGCTGCTGCCCCAATCGCCCCTCAGGAGCAGGGGGAGGTGGAGAAATCCTCAGGGGTGATTGGGGCTGGAAGCCACCTCTCTCATCCACTGATGGTGCTGAGTGATTGGGGACAGCGCCCGGTGCCGGCAGCAGGTGTGAGCGCTGGGTGGGACCACGGCGTTCAGGAGCAAAGAATTTTCAGCAACCGTCAGAGGCTTGCCCTGATGACAGCAACTGGCACCCTGCCTTGGTCTGGCACCCCCACTCACCTGCTCCACCATCCTGTCACAGCCGATGCCAGCCATGTTCCACGCTCTGCCACCTGTTACCGATGCCTGCCATGTTCTGTGCACACCCCTGGTGGTCAGGGCACATCATCACGACCAGTTGTTTGGTTGTTCCACTGTTCAGTCTATTTGCATATTAGGGATATCTATACTAATAAAAGGGTAATATGCTAATTAGACTGGGAGACCTTCCAGGAGATCTTTCAGACATCCTTCCGGACAAAGTCATGGTGGCGGAGCTGAGGCAGAGGTGGTTAGGGGCAATCAGGCTGGCAGGAGGGGGCAGTTGGGGGTGATCAGGCTGGCAGGTGGAGTAGTTGGGGGTGATCAGGCCAGCCGGGGGGGAAGTTAGAGGTGATCAGGCCAGAAGGGGGGTCATTGGGGGTGATCAGGCAGGCAGGCAGGTGAGTGGTTAGTAGGCAGAAGTCCCGGATTGCGAGAGGATGTCTGACTGCCAGTTTAGGGATCGGGCCTAAACCTGCAGTCGGACATTCCCCAAAGGGTCCCAGATTGGAGAGGGTACAGGCCAGGCTGAGGGACAACCCCCCCCCCTCTGTGCACGAATTTTGTGCACCTGGCCACTATTGTCAATTTGTGACAGTTGCAAAACTGGATTCTAATTTTTTAAAAGATAAATATTGTACAACTACCTAAAACATGCAAAAGCAAGTTTTCATAATAACTTTAATACAATTTAATAAGTCACATTTTTGGCATAAAAACAGAAAGTTTAGGCTATTAAGATTAAGTCTGAGGTTTTCATAGAGATTACGTTTTTAAAACATTCTGTGACTATTCAGACTCAGTTTACTTGATGTCGGGCTAAATAAACAAGAACAACAATAATAAAAACAAAACACCAACTCAAATCCTGTTGACTCTATGCTTGGGTTTTTTTTTTGTACCATTACATAGCATTACAGCAATAAGCTCTTCAACCCCAAATTGCTTAATATGTGTTATGGTTGGGCCAATTTATTCTAGCTTTCAAGTGTTATTATTTTATTTTTTAGAGAAACTTGATTTAAATTTGTGTATTGCCAAGGGAAAGGAGCCAAGAACATGGATAGAGAGGTAAGATTGATATAACAATAATCCCCTTCATGACTTTTTCCCTTTAAAAGCAGCCTTTTAAGCTTTATTTTTCATAATAATATCGATGGAGAAATAGTATAAAAGTGAGTAGAAATTTAGCCTCCTTTGTAGCACTCACGGGTAAAGAGGATGATTAACGAGTGTAGCAGACAATGTCATAGCAAAAGAGTCTATAGAACTTAAACAAAAGTGCATTCAGAATTTCCAAGGATTCCCAGGACCATAGTAGGCCCTCATTGTGCCTGTCCTCTGTTCTATTTTTTGAGTAGATTTATAAACACGGCACCACATATTTTCATGTGGCTTATTGCCCAGGGGCAGAATTAGATTTACTGCACTGGAACTGTGAAGCTTGTGAGTTTGGGGCAAGGGCTACAGTGAAGTAAGGAGTGTAATTGTTTTTGTGGAGTGACCGTGGGACCGCCTCTGTTCTGAATTACACATGGCTCAACCCTTTGACCTAACCAGATTCAGCAATGGCTGGCAGAACTCCGAAAGCCATGCTGAAAGGGTCCATCACTGACAAACTGGAATGTTATCTGTCAGGCGAGATGTGGGCCAACAACCACATCAAACTATAGTAATTACTAGTGAGACCACGTTGTGACCACCTCAACTTCATTTAACCCGTCATCATATCATCATTATTTCAGCACGAAGCGCCAGGGTGGGAAAATTTTGGAAGCCAAATGTAGCATGGATAACTTTCATTAACAGACATTTTAAATATTGGATCATCTTCAAGGATATTTTTCCAAATTACCCGAACATATTATTATGATTTTTAAAAAATACATAAGGTTTGAGAAATGCTATAAGCTATAATTAAAATTTTTCATCTCGATGAGTTTAATTTAAAGTCTCTACAAATAGATAATAGCCCACTGATATATTTCCTCAAAGGAATTGATGCTAAGGGATATGCAGAGAAATTCCAGTAAAGGTTCGAGAGAATTATATGTGCTGATATTTTTGCATTTATGGAGAATTTATCTATATCTACGTATGTATGATTTTAAAATCATCCACTTGGAATTTTATTTTCAATTCAGTTGGTTACATTTTAAATGGCACTATAAGCAGAGAACTTTGGTTTACTTTCAGGCACTTGACATTATTTTCCAAACTAGTCATGTTTCTGAAACATGTCTGTGATTTTATATACATACATACAGATATATATATATATATATATATATATATATATATATGCCAAATTTTACAAATTAAAAGGCCTCTATAGGTATTTTACAACAAATTGGAAATAATTTAGCATTTACATTTTTCTTTCTCATCTGTGGCAACTTGGGCTTAATATTAACTCGATTCTTAGTTACATGACATTTAAAATTTCTTTAAAGAATGAGCAACTTTAACTACATTTTTTAGACATTTTATTCTTTAACTCTAAGGACTCTAAAACATGAGCAGAGGTAGGTCCCTATGAGATCATTTACAAACCAAAAAGAAATCACTATAATACCCTAATAAAGCCTCTAAAAAAACCCAGCATTTAGCCCTACTTTTATTCTCATTAGCAGTAAAGAGTTTGCTCTCCCCATAATCTAACATGCAGTGCTTAGAGCAGACAGGTGCAAATTGCAAGCTGTTTCACTTTGGCTGTTGTCCCCTAAATCGACAAAGTAATAGACTGGGAGAACAAAAAAGGTTCCAGCTCAAGCTGTATAAATGCAGTCTTAACAAGGACACACCAGCTGGCTAGGAGAAGTCAATGCAGCAAATACTAAATATTATCTTTATGCCACTTGCCAAGGAAAACGGCTTCAATAACACCCGTACCTTTTATTATTGAAATGATGTTCCTTCAACATTATTTGGCTTTATTGTAAAGGCGACACTGTGGTGGAAGCAATGGCAACAGAAGCCAACATACCTGTTCCTGTTTAGCATCATTACACTCCTCTCAGCGATTCAGGCATGATTAGCTTCCTGGAGGTGGACCAGATTGACAGGATTTTTATCCAGGTCTTTTTTTTTTTTTTTTTTTTTTTTTGGCTGATTCAAGCAAAGCCCCCAGAGCAGTGAAACAACAAAAACAATCACCACCATCCCCTCCTTGCTAAAGTGATGAATCTGCTGAGCTAGTCTGCAGAAAAAAACCCGCAAAAACAGTTGTTCATAGTAGAAACACCTACATTTACTTCATGGGAGAGACACGCCATGCCCATGTGTTTAGGAATCTCAGGTATGTGCTTCTGAAAAGGGATCCTAACTTGGTCATTCCAAAGTTGCTTCTCTTTGTGACTTCACGGTGTGCACTGGAACTGCTGTCTGGGAGAAGTAACTTTAACTCCGAGGCCGCTGACAAAGTCCCACTGTGTGATCTTACTGTGCACTCAAGGGGAGGGAGACAACCCCTTGTTTACTCCTGGACAGAAAACAGCTAGACACAAATGAGGGCTGACGGTTTCATGAAGCACAATTGGTTGATCCCAGATGCAATCTGACTGCCCTGAACTGAGCGGTGATCTGTGCAGTATGCAGAATTCACTTTCTTGCTGGTCTGTGCCCAACAGGCTCGGAGCAGTGCTGCCTGCGCCCCTGGCCATGGCTTTGAGTGCAAACAGAGCTGAACACTGCGCTGTGGGACTCAATTTCTTCTGACAACAATCACATTCTTTTAAAAGCTTCATAGTTTTGCTTGTCATTGGTTATAAATGCATTTGTGGTGGTTGTTTGTGTTCGCTACTCTATCATAGATTTCTTTTCAAGTTGAGAGTGTAGGAATCAAAAGATATTTGTTGGTTTTTAATGAAAAGGAAAATATCAAAAACACTGTTGGCTCTTACAAATTTCAGGCAGTTTTATTCTTTTCACTTTAAACCACAAAATATTACTTATATTATAGTTACATTTAATAGGATAAGCTTACCGAAAAAAAAAAATAAGGTCTGATTTGTCACTATTCAAGCATATATATATAAAAGAAATGTGGTATCAGAAATTGCTCATTTAGATTAGATTTAGGGTTAGATCATATTATATCAAGTAAATAGCAGTGTGAAGGGAAAAGCCAAAGAGTTTGCTCATAATAATTTTAGCTAATATTGTAAATATTTTGCTTTTCTTCAGAAATAAGCATATATCAATGAGAAGGAGGAAGATACTGATGACTAAATTTTGTTTCTTATTTAAAATTTGAAGTACAATATAGGTACTTAATAAGTTAATGTGGATATATTAAAAGTAATAACATTACTCAAACGAACTAACTTAAGTGGTAATGAATGAAGGAATTGATGTAAAATATTAGTGAAGGCTTATTTTGTATGAGCTAAAGAGATAAAATACCATCAAGGAAGAAGGAATCTACTTGAAAAGTGGCTGGGGAATGGGGGTGAGGTGTGTGGTGGTGGAGCAATTTACATGCTAAAGGATGCTCATGAGTGAAGGAGGGAGGAAATTGACAAAAGAGAAATCAGAAATCACTTCCAATTTACTCTTGAACATGTGTTAGCAGTAAAGAGGTCACAAAATATAAACCATCACTTGGCAGTCTTCTCAAAGAACTTATCTCTCATGCATACAATCAGACTTTGCTTTTTTTTATTTTTTTTAAATATATTTTATTGATTTTTTACAGAGAGGAAAGGAGAGAGATAGAGAGTCAGAAACATCGATGAGAGAGAAACATTGATCAGCTGCCTCCTGCACACCTCCCACTGGGGATGTGCCTGCAACCCAGGTACATGGCCTTGACTGGAATCGAACCTGGGACCCTTCAGTCCGCAGGCCGATGCTCTATCCACTGAGCCAAACCGATTTCGGCTGCTTTTCTTTTAAATATATGAACTTGTGAAAATATCTTTGGTACCTTCCTACCAGTAGAGAGCAAGTACAAAATTTCATTTGAAGTCCTTAGTAAGGAAATTCAGTCTATTAATAGGCCACATGCATCTATTTAAAAGCATGTTTAACTCTGGCTGAAAGGAGTGAAGTACCAAAATTACTGAGCCATGTTAAGAAAACCAGTATCTGCTATTACCTCCGATGGAACCTGTGACAAACAGTCACACTTCAACATTTCTTAATGGAATTAAGGAACATTTAGTGCAGTTGTCAACTGCTGGTTTTAAAAGTTTACTGAGTTTTTAAGAATGTAGTTTATTCTTTTTGTATGAAAAATAGATAAAGTATACAAGTTAGTATAATTTATTTTCTATTGTTATTTAAGGATTTATATTGTTATTTAAGTTTAATGTGTGAGCATATAACTATGCATTTTAGTAATTTTTAGGATTTATCTTAGATTTTGAGACAACCTTCTAGATGTTATTTGTATCTTTTAAATGGAGCAATTACACAGAATATATTATCCTACACTAACTATGGATGTAAAAATAAAATATCAGAATTCCTTAATTTTAAAATTATTGGTCTTTTCTTTAAATATGATTTGTTATGCATTTTCTTTAAAAGAAAAATTTAAAACTTAAAGTGTTTTTGTTTTTGTAATTTTTACCCATATAGGTTTTCTCTCTTCACCATCTTAGAAAAATGTAAAGATCTCTTGAATATACTTTTTTTCTCAATTTTGTCTATGGTGGTATGAAATAACTTTTTAACCTATTGTATACTAAATGTTTACTTTGTGTTTCAAAGAAGAGCTTCTCAGAAGAAAACAGGCCCTGCAGTTTGGTTGGATACATTTTCCATTTGCGCGTAAATCTTTAACATGCCCTCTGATATGATGCTATTATGCACTCTATAATATTATGATTTAATTGCTTAAATATATGATAATAATGAAATATATTTTTGAAAGAAGCCAGAGTATTGTAAACATTTTAACTCAAAATGGGAATATTAAAAGCTTTAGGAAATCTATGAAAAGCAATGACATAGAGCTTTAAAGTGGACATGGTGTTTTGTTATTCTGAATCCAGTTATCAGAAACTTAATTTAATAATGAAGTTCTCTTCATTGTCTGATAGAGAGCTATCTTTACATATGGCCATGGTTTGCTTGTTTCTGCATTAATTGTCTTCCTTGCCTTTTCCCCTTTATTGTTAAACCTAAATTTTATAATTCTATCTGAATTTGGGCATTTCTACCACAGATATTTTTTAAATTTAGTCTGACAGTTACCAAGTACTCATTTGGAACTTGTAAGAGTCTGAGAACTCTAATAATATGTCTGGCTATTCATTTTCATTTTTGACCATTTATTACGCATTCTAATATTAATGACTTTTCTCATCACATAATGAATTCTGCTTTTCAGTGATGTGGCATCTTATGACATTTTTGTAAGTCCCAAAAGAGTATGAAACTATTGGCAATTCACATTATTTTGACTTTTACTGAAATTTAAGAAGATTGGATCATATCTATCCCTGATTAGTTTGAAATAATAATAAGTTCACAGACTGGAACCTTGCAGCTTAAAACAAATATGGATACAAGTGAGAACAAAGGCT